>NW_027072112.1:6600000-6993195 GCF_023168085.1 Purpureocillium lilacinum
ACCATCTACCTGCCACTGCTGCCGCTGCTGCGACGCCAGTTCCACGCCTCGGCGCAAGCCATCAATCTCACCCTGACCCTGTACATCGTCTTTCAAGCGCTCTCTCCTGCGCTCTTCGGCCCGGCTTCAGACGCGCATGGTCGCCGTCCCGTCTTCCTCTTTACTCTCGCGCTCTACGTCTTCGCCAACCTGGGCCTCGCGCTCAATCAGGATGGATATGCCGCCTTGCTCACCCTCCGCGCCGTCCAGAGCCTCGGTGCCAGTGCCGCCTACGCCCTCGCTTTTGGCGTTGTCGCAGACGTCTGCCCCCCAGCCAAGCGCGGCGCGATGCTTGGCCCAGTAGGTATGGCATTGAATCTCGGTGCGTGCGTAGGACCGGTCGTCGGCGGCGCCGTCGCGTACACGCGAGGCGACCACGTCTGGGTCTTTTGGGCACTCCTAATTGTTGGCGTGGTGCTGCTCCTCGGTGTCGGCATGTTGCTCCCCGAAACAGCGAGGGGACTGGTCGGCAACGGTGGCGACCCGGCACGATTTTCTCGCTGGCAATTGAGCTGGTTGCAGCTTCTGCGACATCATGTGCGAAAGAGTAAGGCGCTCAAATTCCCAGAGAAGAGAGCCTGCCCGCAGCAACCCTCAGTGAACAAAGCAGGACCCGAGGTAAAACGCACCGGCCCGTTCCGTAAGACTCTTGAGAACCTTCTCGCATGCTTCCGCATCATTCTCCACCGCGATACTATCCTTACGCTCTGGCTCCACGGATCATTCTATACCGTCGACTATTCCTTTGTTGCCGCGGTGCCTGACATCTTCAAAGACGCGTACGAATTCAACGAGCTGCAAATCGGTCTCGCTTACCTCCCGCGCGGCGTAGGCATCATCTCTGGCAGCTTCTTCACTGGACGCCTCATGGATCGCAACTACCGCGCTACCGTCCGGGAACAAGGCCGCGTCGACACACAGACTGGACAACAGGCTGACGCGGTGGCCACAGGAGCGCGTGAGGGCTTTCCCATCGAGCGGGCTCGCTCGCGGAGCAGCTACTGGATGCTGGCCGTGGCAACGGGCACCATGGTCGCGTACGGTTGGGTCACTGAGCGAGCAGTCCATCCGGCGGTACCCCTGGTGCTGCAGTTCATGCAGGGCTTCTGGGGCACCTTCTTCTACACAACGTACAGCACGCTGCTCGTAGACGTGTATCCAGACAAGTCGAGCACGGCGGCGGCGGCGACGAGTGTCACACGGTGCGCCATGGCGGCAACCGGCGTGGCGGTTCTCCAGCCTCTGCTGGACGCAGCTGGTCGAGGCTGGTACTTTACCGTGCTCGGGGTCTGGAGCGGGGGCCTTGGAGTGGTGGCAGTGATGTTGCTCCGGAGGAAAGGCATGCAGTGGAGGCTGATCCGAAAGGACAACGCGTACACGGAATAATGTCTTCGCTAGTTCAAGAATGAACAGAAACGCTATCAAAGCCATCATGGCCAATATTGTCCCGACGCTACGCTGCATTTGCCGACCCAAAACGCCATGCCATGCTTCATGTTGGTGAGTTGATGCATCTTGCCACAGGAGTGGAGTGCGGAGGCTCGGCGGCCAGCCGCTAACTAATAATCAACGGCCCAGCCATTGTGCTCCAGAAACTCATCGCAGGCCTGCCGTAGTCCGAGGTTGGGTCGCAGCTCGGAAGGCTGTAGCGGCTCTCGGGTCAACGGGTCGCTGGGGTGCCGGCGTAGGTGCTCCATGATGGAGGCACGCTCGTATGACTTGCCCGTCTTGGTCTGCAATGAGTTAGTCGTCGATCCGTGGCAGGAGAGCGCAACATAGAATGCTTACGATGACTGGATCGACCATGATGCCAAAGGAAATGTCGTCGATGGCCCACTCGGGCACTTCGCGACGAACGCCGGCCTGTGCGCGGGCGCGTTCGAACATGTCCTTGAGCAGCTCGGCCTTGGCGTCTGTCTCCTCGCGGATGGTATCTTTCTCAGCCTCGTCGGGCTCGGAGGCGAGGAGCTGGTCGCGCCTCGACTGAAGCAGCTCGCGCAGCTCACGCTCAAGGTCGACAGCCTCTCTGGCGCGCCGCTTCTCGCGGCTCTCCCAGCGCTCCTTCTTGGCGCGCAGAACGAGGCCGGTGACGGCGGCGAGAGAACGGTCGTTTGTGGCGGCGCAGAGCTCGTGGGCCTTGTTGGCGCTCTCGAGAGCGGCATCGTAGTCGCGGATGGCGAGCTGCGCTTGGGCGAGGTAGTAGTTGGCCTTCATGTTGGAGGGCGCGAGCGCCAGGCAGGTGTTGCAATCGGAGATGACCGAGTCCCAGTGCTGGAGCTTGAGGCGGGCCATGGCACGGTTGGTGAAGAGGGCGGGATTCTTGGGATCGACGAGAATTCTGGGTAGAAGCAGTCAGTTATCGGCTCCGATTCGTGTATCCCGCCTTGTGGTGTTGCGCTGGACGCGTCGGGACGAAAGGCAACTCACGCTTGAGAGTAGAGGCTTTCAGCGCCGACATAGTCGCCAGTCTGAAAGTGGCGATTGCCCTCCTCCTTGAGCTGGAGTGACCGAGACATGGCGAACGACTTGCCGACTCGCGGGCGGCGGGCGCTGGAAGAGACGCGGAAGCGGGAACTGGTGATGCGAGCGGCAAAGCGTTGTCTCGCGGCTGCTGCCTATGCCCGTCGCTGGCGGCAAACGGAAAAAGCTTGAGGCCTGCTGTTGCCAGGTAGCGCTAGTATCAGTCAACCGGTCGCCGCATGGCGGTTGCTTCACCGTAACGGCACCACACGGTGTTGCAGGGTGAAGGTCGCGGGGGAGGATGGAACCTGGAAGGGGACCAACGGATGGAGGTTGAGGAGTGGCGGAGTTGAGGCTCGCAGCGCCGCCCCGCGGAGCTTCTGGCGGGGTCCGGTCGGACTTGCAGTTGGCAGGTACCTGCCGTAGTGATGTCCACGGGTGGGAGCGCGAGCAGCCGGTGCAGCGGTAATTAGCCAGCGGGGGTTGGCGGGGATCTTCAGGCGCTTTTTGGGCGGGTTTGGCACTGCGTCGGTCGTCCCGTCTACTAGCTATAGCTCCAGCGCGGGTTTATGGCTCTCCACTGGTGCGACATGTGTCTGTCCAGTAATTTGTAAGGCAACTCGGAAGATTCCAGAAGGGAAAGAAGGCGGGCTGTGGAGGATGCCTACCGCCCCAGCTGCGACATTTATTAGCTGGGTGACCTCTCACAGGCTGAAGAAGACGCACAGCGAGGCAAGCCAACAAGGGGAGGATGTTGCGCGTTGAATCACATCGTCAACCTGGACCGTGGCACAACACAACGAGCCATGTCACGATTTCTTTGGCAATCCGGGCGATGTGTCTGATGCGTGGCACGTCCCGCTGTAACCAGATACATCGGCACGACTTTAAGCTGCGCATCTGACCGAACGACTCGACGAAGTAGTGCAGGCATCCATGGATGTGTGCTGGTGGCGCTGGTGGTGATAGTGCTTGCTGTTGTGACGCGTTTGCCTCGCGACGGTGATATGCACGATCTGTGAGCCAACTTACTTCTGGGGCCTTGATGAATGGCGGCGTAACCGGGGCTCAACAGCACTTGGCCTCTCACAGAGTCACGGCCCCGCCTCAAGTCAAGAGGCCGAGTCTTGTGCCGCCTCGGCCTCGGACCAGACGGCGACCGGCTAGGCGTATGTCTCCCGGCCACATGCTCTTCTACTTCGCGCTTGGATACCTGGGATCCTTGCGTGTCGTTTGCGTATCGGCTCGGGTCATAGACCGACCGGCGTTTTGCTGCCCAGTCTTACTTTGTATGTGCGTGCTGGTTCGGATCTCGCAACGCCACCATCGTCGGCGCCGGGATGCACCGAGGGTTGCGCGTCCACGGCGCTGCCCCCAAAGGCCTCTTCGGCCCCACCGTAGCGCCGCTCTGCCGAGCTTCGTGGATGTCGGGGTCCTCTGGGGAACAACGGCAGGGGCCCCAAGCAGCGGCGAGTCCGCAGCCTCGCAGCCCCAAGACAGCTTGTTAGCCTGCCGTGGCGTTGGCTTAGTAGTACTGGCCCTGAAACAGAGTTTCGTCAAAGACGCGCCGTTGTGCGTCTGCCGTTCCCCGAGGCCGTTTCGGTGGCGCCATGCTAGGAATAGCATCAAATCCCCATGCGCCGCCACTCATCGGAGGCGTACAGGTTGGCGTCGCTGGCGATCGCGCCGCCCGGACACGAAGGCTCCTGGAACAGCGCCGATGCGTGCACTCGGACTCCATCTCAGGCTCGCGACCACTGCTCACCTCTCGGACGCTGGAATCTTGTGGCGCTAGGCAGGTGTGAGATTCTGCCGAGCTGTCAAGTGTCGTAGCCACTCGACGCGGGACAGCCTTGGGACATTGCAACGTAATTTCGGCACTTGCTGACTTTGGTTGGGGGTGTGAAATTACTGTATGCTGGCTCGGAGGGTGATGTCGCGAAGGCTGAACGTTCGTATCGTCCATGCCGGCAACATGTAAGATCGTCGACACAAGTAATATCGCCGACAGGTGCCCAAAAATAGAAAATTCTCTCGTATACCACCTGTAATAACGACGAATTTTCTCTCGTCCGAAAAGTTATATAAGTCCTGGGTTGCTACCATGTTTCCGAATCCTGTCCTCGTCATCAAGCAGCAAGCATCCAAGCAAAGCATTCAATACCTTCAGACTTTCACATCGCACCGCACTCAGCCAAAAAGCATACACTTCCCCGCACACCACTCGTCAAAATGAAGACTGTCGCCATTGCCATCGTCTCTCTGGCTTCTCTCGCCGTCGCCGTCCCGGCCGACAATACGCAGCAGTGCAAGCCCGCCACCTACCAGTGCGAGCCGGGCAACCCCAGCACGTCGTGGGATGTGTGCAACACCAGCGGCCAGTGGGTGGTACGTACACTCATGACGTTTCCTCTGAGCTTTGAATGAAAGGAGCTAACGTGATCACAGTTCGCGGGCACATGCCCCCCGAAGACGGTCTGCAAGTTTGATGCGCAGAACGGCAGCCCCTACTGCGTCCCTCCCAGCTATACCATCTCGTGAACGGGTTTTCGGCGGTTGCATATGAACAAGGAGTAACGGCTCGAGGGTCTCTGCTACATCCGCCATGACTGCCGCCAGCTCACTATCCTACGCTTGCCCAATTGCTCAGGTCACGAAGAGTCAAGCTATTACACGAGATTGCGGGTATTATCGTTCGTGTTTCCTATTCTGTCATTACTGGCTATAGATGATACATTCTGTTATGTTTCCGTTAACTACTGGGAATGATTTACTCGGCTACATGATCCACACGTCCGACCGTGACCTGCTCTTTCGTAAACTCTCGCGGGAGCCGATTCTCTCCCTCGACATACGGCTTCTCCGCCTTCTCGCGAGCCATGTCATTGACCCATCGCTGACCGCCAGAAAGACCCATCTTAGGCCCCCGCTCAACCCATTCATTTGCCAGATAATACCATGAAAGAGCATTTCCAACTGTTCCAACCTCGTCGCTGACGCCTTTTCGAGCCGCGTCGCTCATACGACGGTGAAGTATTTCATCCCCAAATAACTCAATCAAGTGTCTGGCCACACCACGCCAATCGGATGGCTTGACGAGGAAACCATTGATTCCATCCTGTACTTGGAGCGGAATGCCACCAGCAAGAGTGGCAATGACGGGACGCCCTGCATGCAACGCCTCAGAGACCTTCACTTCAAATCCCTCGCGCGTCGAGAGCTGCAAGACGACGTGTGCATTGGCGATGATTGCATTGAGCAATTGATCATTGGGCTCAAGGCGAATGACACTGCAGTCGTCGATTAGATGAGGATATTCGTCTTCCAACTTTTCCATGGCTTGGTCGAAAATGGCACTCGCATCAGGGTCGTCAATCGATCCGTTGCCACAACTGAGGTTTGTTTAGATTAGATGAGACATTGAAAGCAAGTGAAGAAAATGATCTGTCGCTTGGGAGTGGCAAAACTTACATGCAGAGTTGTGGAGGATCGGTTATCCCAGCGTCGTTGCACAACCGCCGAAACTCGGCGTAAGCATCAATGACGGTCGGAATTCCCTTCGAGGGATCGAACCGCGCAACTTGAGCGATATATCGGCCTGTGCGACCGTAAGCAATTGAACGTCCTGGCTTTCATGTCATCACGTACGCTTCGGCCATGCGAGTTCCGGCCTGCAGGAAGTCACGTCAGTTTGGAACCTAAAAACGTTGCGATGCAGCCACTGCATGCATGAGAGTCGCGAGACAATGCACCACTTACACCCTTTGAGACTGGCACTGCATGTTATAGATATGACCGTAGTATGCAGTGTCCCAGCGACTCAACGGTTTGTTCAATCCGTCAAGCCAATCCGTGGCTGCTGGCATATATGCGACCTTCGCTCGGGGAACATTCAGGGGCACGAACTTTGGGATCGGATGACTGATGAACATGTCCGCTAGTTGCACTCGGCTCCAAATGTAGTCCCAAATGTCAGCCTGTGGCGATCCGGGTACTTCTATCAAATCACTGCGGATTTGTATGTGCGACCGGTAGAGGACGGGCCGCAGGCTTTCTATCCATACTCCATACTCCATACAGGCCTGTATGGAATATGGAATATGGAATGGACCTCGTATGGAAGCTTATTCCATACGTATGGAATACGCAAAGTGACGTCATCTAATTAATAATCTTAACATGTAATGACCTTAGTCCTAGGAGGAGCAAGGTGTTGACTGTCGCCACTGTTCCATACCACCCGCTTCCTCGTCGTCCCCCTCCTCAGCCAAGTCAACCGGAATCCCCTGCGTGATGCCGCTCTTGATCCAGCTCTTTATACACTCTCCCCTCTCGATTGTACGACTTCCCAGCCGGCATCGGTCCCACGATATCGTGCGCCGTGCGCCGGAAAAGACGCGCTCTGGCTCAGCTGACATGGCGGGTATTGAGAGGATGTCGATGGCCATTCTAGATAGGCGGGGATATCGTTGCTGCTGCTCCTCTCTCAGCCACCAAGCGAGCGGGGAGCAATCGATGGCGACCGGACTTTCTGCAGTGAAAGCTTTGTACTCGTCGAGGTTGCACATGGCTGGGCTAACGACATCCAGCTCTCGAGCAAGCAGGTCATACTCGTCGAGCGCCTGTAGGCTATCTCGTAACTCGGGCGTTGTGGTTGTAATCGGCAGTCCCTGATAATGATCCTCCCAGTACTTCTTCACGCCGTCAAGGACTGGTTTGTGCCACGCTTTCGGCCAGTTCTTCCTGATGTGGGCCATCCGCCTCGACGGGTGGAGTATCATGGCTGCCCCGTAAGCAGGGCTCTCGTCTGTAAGCTGGTAATACTTGTCAAATACAGCCCACGAGGCTGCAATGCAACTTCGGAGACAGTGATTGTCGGACAGTCTTTGGAACGTTTGTGTGTAATGCTTGTGAAGAACGTCCATGGTGAAGAGCGTCCGGTCTAGAGTGGCATAGCGGCCCTCCGTGAGCAGAGTAATCTTCCAGAAGGGCTGAAGAAAGGCGCGTGTTTCCTGAAGGACTCTCCACTCATTCGGGGTGAGATAGTCGTCCTGCACGTCCTCGTAATATTTTCTCAGGTACCACTCCACGTGCTCCTGGAGATCCAGAGTAACGTCGAGAAGAATGAACCATGAATTCCAGCGCGTATCATTGTCAAGCCCCAAGGACCTTCCTGCGCGCTTCCTAAATAGGTTCCATCGATAGTCATTCTCGCGCATATGCACGGCGATGTTGTGGACTTTGCCAAGCGGCCCTAGTCGACGCCAGCCAAGCGCTTTTTGCGCCCTGACCCTCTCCGCAAAGTCACTGCCAAACGCAACTTCGTCGTCGCTCTCGATCTGTTCCAAAGCTGCCTGTGCGGCCTCTTTGGAGTCCATGAACAGGAATGCTTGCACAGCGAGATTGATGACGTGACCATGGCATCGAATCCTCTGCTTCTTTGCCTCCCAATTGATACCTTTCCTCCGCAGATGCTCGCTGAGCAGACGACAGAGCTTGTCGTTGGAACCATGATTATCGCCGGTGTAGAAGCCGATCTTATTCCAGATGTTGTAGTCATCGAGCACATGCTGAATCAACTTCCACTGCTCAGCTGCGCCGTGGCTGCCGGGCCCATCGATGCCCGGTAGCTCTGACAGGGCAAGTAGCGCCTGCAGTGTCTCTCTGGCATCCGTGTCCACAAATTTGACGCAAATACCAAGGAATGCTTTGTGGTTTGGAGCTGACCAGACATCGGCGGAGAGATGGAGCTTCGAGGGCGAGGATTGGAGCTTTCTCCGCAGGATATCCTTGTGCACACAGTAGGAATTGGAGACCAGCTTTTGAATGGAGCCGTGTGAGAGGCTTACAAGATCCTCCGCAGTGTAGTTGACCGCACAAATAAGCGCGTGTAGTTCTGGCCAAGAGCTACAATTGTAGGAGAGATTGCGGACTGTGACGAGCTGCATCAGGGCTTCGAGCGCTGCCTTGCGATTGACTGCAGCTCGAAGAGTCTCCTCTTGTCTCGCTGATTGCTTCGCAGCATTTACTTCGCCTGCCTTGGCGAAAGCATCCTGTATGAGGTTGTCGCGCTGTTTCTTGATCGGATGATCGGGGGCAAGGAGCTCAATTCCGTGGACCTTGAGCAAGTGGCGGCGAAACGTAGTCGAGACGGTCGTGGAATAGGTGGGATCCCGGCAATGCATACAGTAATAGATCTTCTCGTTCTTCCGGGGGCAGCGCGCTGGCTCTGCGTCCTGTGGCTCGCGGGCGTGCGCCCAAGTGTTGGCTGTTGCCTTCCGTTTTCGAGTCTTACGGACGCTGGCGTCAGAGGGGTTCAGTGGAACAGAAGTTGGAGATGAGCGAGGCTCAATAGTGGACGATGGCGACCCCACATGGCTAGTAAAGCCACCCGAAAGGCGGGAGGACTGCTGGGACATGCCGCGCCGACCGCATCACGATGTGTCGTGTTCATGCTGTTCTCGAACTGGAAACATGATGGAAGCTCCCGGTAATTTCAATACCCCTGAACTGGTTCGGTAGGGTTAACATTTTTCCGGTCTTATTCCATACGTATGGAATACGAACAGCCCGTATGGAATATGGAGTATGGAGTATGGAATATTCCATACTCCATCACTTATTCCATCCGCGTATGGATAGAAAGCCTGACGGGCCGATTCGGTGTCAACCTCTTGATGAGAGGAATAAGTCCAGGCATTTGCGGATCGTCAACCTGAGCAAGCGTTAATGAGAAACAGGAGTTTGCTCGAGTGGTATGACGCCAGGCTACTCCGGCTTCCACTCGAGTCAAGCAAGTAGAAAACATACCACAATGACATCTGCGCCACCCTCCTCCGGTGGCCGCAAGGGACCACCCTCGGATAACCAATATCGGTGAGCGTTATAGAATATCCATTCGACTACAGACTCCTTTTCCTGGTCCGTAATTCGCTGATCTTCTGGACTGACCCCCTGAAGAATGTTGTGGATATTTTTGGTGATTCGAAATACTCCTGGTCTGGGCTTAGGAACTACGTTTCCCTCTCCGTCAGCTCAACACAATATGGCACGTTCCTTCGGAGTGGCATTTACCTACCATACCACGTCAGGTCGACTCCTAGAACCCGCGAGAAGCGAACTAAAGCATGGCGCATGAGTGCAACACCGCCGCCTTGAGGAGTACTGCTAAAGAAGGCAATTTTAGTCCCTTTGTCACGCAGCGTCCCCGCATACGTCAAAATAGCCTCCCATGTCGCCGTGCCACAGGTGGTCTTGTAGTCGGCCATGGTCAACAGGTGGGCCCTGAACGCTGAGTCGGTTTGAACAATGCCACGATGGCCTACTTGCAGAAGGGGAGCCATTGAAGGACCAAAGCGCCTGCGAAAGCTCGGGTCAGCGTCGTCTCGTCGAAACCGTGAATCGTGATCAAAGAATTTCATACATGATGCATTTGCGAGCCATGGAGTCTGCTTGCTCGTCCACAAGTTTGACATCCCAGAGGTTCTTAGTCGTATTGTCACTTTCGGGACGCATGACGATCGGAACGATGTCGAGCTCGAGCCACAGACGGGAGCAGAGAGACGGGCTCATGTACTTCATCATGGTGGATAATCCTGCGCCGACAAATTTGACAAAATTCTCGTGCTCATATTTTGTAATTTCTGAAAGGATTTTCTCAGCGACAAGGTCATCACCGGGCCGCATGGCGTCATTGAGGATGACTTGCTCGACGGCGAAATCGACGAGATAAACAGAGTCATGTATCGCAAGGGCGACGGTAGCCTCATCGTTATCGCCAAAGGTGCCGGATATGCCAATGTAAAGAGCCTGAAAGTGTCGAAGAAGCAGAGTCAGCCGGCTGAGGGTAGCCTTACTTCCTCAAGCACCAACATCAATTCTTTCATGGCCTGTGATGAACTCTTCTGGCGAAGGACAATAGACTCACCGTCAGCGCGGGGCCAAAGTGACCTTCCTGCGTGAGTGCGACGCCCAACTTCCTCTTTTGGTATGAGGATGCATGACTGTCAAATTGATGCTGTTCCTTTGTGATAACCATCGTGACACTGTGGCTTTGATGCCAGGTGCGACAAGTTTGAGGCGCAATTGATGAGACAACGTTCCCCTATGAAGTCGTGAGGGTGAGCTTGACTCATGGCGACTGCATGCAGGTTTTAAATGTACAGAGCCAGATCCCTCAGACAAAAGCATAACAGGAATTTACTAGAGAATGAACTGCTGCACGCAAATACCGGCAGTTCAGCAGCTCTGAAGGTCCATTGAACAGCACGGAGCTTGAAGATCGCCGTTCACGTGTTCTCAGATCCATCAAACATTTGAAGATCGTGGTGAATCAATTGAAGAGGTTGCATAAAAACTCTAATACCCGGCCTCTTGACCAACAACTTAGCTTCAAGGCCAACGTTGATAGACGCCACATGATCTTAGTGACTGCACGAAATGAACTGGAGCTCTCACACTCATAGTGCGTAATGTCGGATTGTGTGTTTCCCGATTCGGCTCCATTGTAAAACAAAGTCAATCTACTAATTAGGGTTTGCCATTCATCATGATCGTTGCGCTAGTATAAAGCGATCGCGACAAAACACTCTTCATCTTTCAGCTGCTTTTAAACTTTTAGGATGACCATTGCTATGTTGACTGGCGTGGGACGCTCTCTCCTTGCACTCGGGGTTAGTAGACAGTCATTGGCCTTCCAACGATGTAGATCGAATGCCGTGTACAGTGCCGCGTGCAGCTAGAAGTTTTACTATATTTGCTGGACGTCTACTTCAGCCACGAGCGTCTGCATCTGTAGCAATTTGGCGAGCAAGACACATCATGTTCGGCACATCTGCGACTCCAGAGAAAGCTGTTTCGCCCAGCGGCAACGAAATTTTGTCTCGCGCGGCGCACGCACTTGCAGCCCAAGATGTTGTGCGAGAATTGGGCTCGGACGAAAAGAGCGGCCTGACCGAAGAAGAAGCGGCCGAGCGTCTGAGCAAGTTCGGACCAAATGAATTCGGCGAAGAAAAGGCCATTCAGCCACTAAAAATTCTCATCGGCCAGCTTTTCAATGCCATGACTGTTGTAAGCCGCACAGACTTCAATATCAACGAAAAGGAAATCATCAATGCTAAGACAGGTATCAGGTTCTCGCATTAGCTCTAGCCGCGAGCTTCGCAATTCGGGCCTGGGTCGAAGGTGGAGTCCTAGCGGCACTTATCCTCATCGACATCGTCATCGGGTTCTTTCAAGACCTACAAGCTGCCCGAATTGTTGCCTCGTTGGAATCTTTACATTCACCGACCGCCCATATATGGCGAAGTGGCCTGTATGAGACCCGAGAAGCAACTACGATCGTGCCGGGAGATATCATCGAGTTTAAGACCGGGGACAAGATTCCAGCGGATGCCCGTTTGGTTGACTCCGTTGTTCTGGAGACGGACGAGGCCTTACTCACTGGTGAAAGCTTGCCGGTTCCGAAGAACCACTCTGCCATATTGAACGACCCGAACATTTCTCCTGGAGATCGAATGAATGTTGTGTTCTCTTCTACAGTCGTGACGAAAGGCCGCGGACGTGCGGTCGTATTTGCGACAGGCTGTTTCACCGAGATTGGCCTCATAGCAGCCGCACTTAGGATGAACCAAGTTGAAAGCCACGAGGATGAGCTCAGGCCAGGTTATGGTAATAAAGCACACCTTTTCGCACATGCGAAGAGGAGTTTATTCAAGGTCTGGAGAGCCATCGGGAAATTTCTAGGGCTGACAGTCGGTACGCCCCTACAACGTCAGCTTTCGAAGCTCTTTCTCTATGTTTTCGCATTCGCGATTATATGTGCCATTATTGTGCTCGCCGCAAACAAGGTATGCTCCAACGACTGAACAAGTTGATCACTCGCTGATACTGCCTGATTCCAGTTCGATGGTCGCAGCGATGTCATTATATACGCGATTGCTGTTGCCGTTGGAACCCTCCCGGCGACATTAGTCCTCGTTTTGACGGTCACCATGGCCGTTGGAACCCGGGTAATGATGCAAAGACATGTGGCTGTACGAAACATGCGATCTCTAGAGGCCCTTGGAGGGGTTACCAGTACGTTCCAGAGCACGTTGATCATGTACGGCGCTGATGCTTCAATGACAGACATCTGCTCGGACAAGACGGGGACTCTGACTCAGGGTAGAATGGTGACCAAATCTGCATGGCTTCCCGGCCATGGCACCTACTTTGTTGATTCGGGCGACCAGCCCTACAACCCCGACTTGGGCCAACTAAAGTTAGCTGCAGGCCAGCCTTCAGACCACAACGATACAGCAGACTTTTGCCTGACAGAGAAACTACAGTCTGGTGGACTCTGTCATTTTCTCAATATCGCAGCCTTGGCAAACAATGCAAGCCTGGAACAGTCGGACGAGGATACTATCGAGTCTTGGAAAGCGAAAGGTGATCCGACAGAAATAGCTATCTTGGTCTTTGCATTTCGATTCGGGCATCGCAACAATTCCGTTCTTCCCATGCTCGAGTGGGAGAAGATTGCAGAATTTCCGTTCGACTCGACTGTCAAACTCATGTCCGTTGTTTGCAAGTATCGAGACTCTGGCGAGCTGCAGCTTTTTACCAAGGGTGCTACAGAACGAGTCGTGGAGCGCTGTTCTACGATATCCAGGGATGATGACCGAACCGAGGACATGAACGGCAAAACGAAGCTGGCCATCATGTCGAATGCGAAGGCTCTTGCACAACAGGGTCTGCGCGTGCTGGCCCTGGCAAGTAAGCCTGTGCCATCGTGGTCGCAAGACGACCCCGAGAAACCCGCTCTTCCGCGGGATCGTGTCGAGTGTGGCCTCATATTTCGCGGCTTGATAGGCATTTACGACCCCCCTAGACCTGAATCGAAGCCTAGCGTGGTAAAGTGCCACCGAGCTGGCATTCAGGTGCACATGCTTACAGGCGACCACATCGACACAGCGAGTGCTATCGCCACAGAAGTCGGCATTCTCCCCCACCGGCTGGACGTCCTTTCCGCAGATGCAGCTCGCACAACCGTTATGGCGGCTCAGGACTTTGATAGGCTGTCTGACGAGAATGTCGACAAACTGGCTGAGCTTCCATTGGTAGTGGCACGATGCACCCCTAAGACAAAGGTGCGCATGGTGGATGCTTTACACCGACGTGGTCGCTACGTTGCGATGACTGGCGATGGTGTCAATGACAGCCCTAGCCTACAGCGTTCAGATATTGGCATCGCCATGGGCCTCAACGGAAGCGACGTTGCAAAATCTGCGTCAGATATTATTCTCATGGACGACAACTTCGCTAGTATTCTGAATGCTGTGGAAGAAGGACGAAGGATCTTCGATAATGTCCAGAAGTTCATGCTCCACGTATTGGCGGCGAATGTTGGGCTCGTCATCACGCTGTTAGTTGGTCTAGCATTCAGAGATGGAGACGACCTATCGGTTTTCCCACTTTCGCCCGTCGAAATTTTGTTTATGATGCTCGTGGCAGGTGCATTCACGGAAAACGGCCTTGGATTCGAAGCTGCATCACCCGATATACTCAGGAGACCACCTCAAAATGTGAGTACTCCACATGAGGCATACGCCAGCAAGACAATATACCTTATATATTGACCTCGTGTAGCTCAAACACGGCATGCTGCCCCCCGAGTTCTTGGCTGATCTCGCCGTGTATGGGCTTGTCATGGCTGTGTGCCTACTTGGCTCTTTCGTCATCGTTTTGTATGGCCTTTATGGCGGCCAACTAGGTGACGACTGCAACATCGAGTATTCACAGCAGTGTGACGCCGCCTTCCGTGCTCGGTCGACCTGCTACGTTATTATGATGTGGATCTTCCTCTTCTTTGCATGGGAGCTGATTGACAACAGGCGCTCGTTCTTCTATGGAGTCGTGAAGGACAATAAGGCCTGGAGGCAAAGGCTCACCAATAACAAGCCGCTGTTCTGGTCAGTTGTCATTGGCTTCATCGTCGTATTTCCCACAATCTACATACCTGGTCTCAACCACGATGCTTTTTTGCATGGGGCAATCGACAAAGAATGGGGCATTGTTTTCGCGCTACTCTTTTTCTTTCTTTGCTCTTGTGAGGTTTGGAAATGGCAGAAAAGGGCTTTTTTGAGGCGAAGACATCTGCTGGCGAAAACCGAGGAGGAAGTTGCGGACCGTGACGTGGAGCAGTGATGCTCATAGGACTGCGGATAAGAATGGTACAGCGGTCGACGTGTTTCCTTGAGTTTACTGTTCTACCTATACATTGTCCACTATGTGTATAAACTGTTTATGAGTTGTGCTATTCGTAGAGCCAACTTTTGCCAGCTGTAGAGCCGTCCTACCCTTATCTCGGCCACGCCCTTACCCCATGCTGCACTAGCAATTTTTAGTGTGCAAGCATGGGACGACAGCGGCGCTCTGCCTATTGCTAGTAATTTTCTACTGTTCCTCCCGTTGCTGTCGTTGCTGCCCTTGCTGTCGTTGCTGCCATTACTGCCGTCACTGCCGTTGCTGCCGTGGTGGGTGGGCTCTACACCCAGCAAAAGTCGGTTCTACGAACAGCACTACTCATGTTTATCACCCCTGGGAATAAGAAACGTCACTCTGTACCTCTTTCCTACTATTGTATTTATCCAGTACGAGGAAGCATCCACACGCAAGCCTCGGCGCGGGGTTGCATGTGGGCGGCCAGCGGGCTGCGGCAGCAATTGAAGACAGCCATCTTCCACAATCGACGCCACATGGCCGCTGGCTTACAGCCGCTAGATCGTGGCCTTCAGGGCTGCAGCGGCCAGGAGACTATGGTGCCAATTGAGGTGCGGCAGACCGATGGCGACCGCGCCCGGGTCTTGCCCCTGCACGTCTGATCAATGCAGGCGCGCGCCCATTTGCTGGCAGGAGGCGACGAAGCTCGGGCCCTCTGACTACGCGTCCTTTTTCGCGAAGGAGGCTTGGCTTTGTGCTGACCCAGGGTATGATGACGTGTGGTTAAAGTAGGGCACAGGGCGGTTCCCAGGTTCGTCGAGCAGTGGGGAGCCCGATTCATGACGCTGCAGGCGCTCGAGCCCTCGTGATGATCACCGTCGCTGTCAATGGGAACTGAAGAATCTTGCCCTGTCACCTGCGCGGCTGACGTGACAGACTGCCCGACAGATGCTGTCCAGGTTGGTCAAGTGGAGACGGCGATCGCTGCTTCGCCCGCGCAGCACAAAAGTCGCCGAACGGTCTGCTCTGGAGAGGAAGCCAAGGGTTCTCGCACCGGTCATGGGCGCCTTGGGGATGCCAACAACTTCAAGCCTGTCGCGCTGACGATATAAAAAGAGGCCACTCGCAAGGCGCGCAGGGCCCCCTGCCCTGCCGGTTTCCAGGCCAAAGTAGCCCGTTCCAGGAAATTGATCCACTGTAATCCAGACAGTAGTGGGAGGTCCGTGTGGCGGGAGGCGTCAGGGCTTGCGAGTGCAGAGGAGGCGCCATGGCAGTCTTCAGCAAGCCGACGTGGCGCCGGCCCGTGATGGATGCCACGCGCCGATCGACCGCTAAGGCCGGACTTGTTCGTGATGCACTCGGGCCGACGCGACGCCCAAAAGGCTGCTCGGCAGAATGAACGGGGAGAGCAGCTGGTAAGTATTGTCGTCATTGGCATCTTGCAAACAAGCCGTGGTAAAATTGACGTTGGTCCTGGTCTCCGAATTGTCTCCGAATACAATCTAATCTTTGTATGAAAGGGGAGCCGGCGTGAAGTATCAGCGAGAACAACTGGGACGGGCATCGCTGCGCCGCGAAGGTCAAACAGAGTGACCGACCGGGTCGCAAAGGGGCCA
Source organism: Purpureocillium lilacinum (assembly GCF_023168085.1). Taxonomy (NCBI): domain Eukaryota; kingdom Fungi; phylum Ascomycota; class Sordariomycetes; order Hypocreales; family Ophiocordycipitaceae; genus Purpureocillium; species Purpureocillium lilacinum. Next base: position 6,616,317 of record NW_027072112.1, read on the forward strand.
GGATTCCTTCGATGGGGCGACTGGGAACACACTAACTTGATGTGTTGCACCAGCAGCTCATCCTCCAGCAACAAGCTTTGGGTCCGGGCGCGCCAGCTCCATGCACTTGGTTCCGTCTGCTTCAACCGTCCTCTGCCAACGGTCTTCCCCCAAGGGCTCAAACTTGAGTGGTGGCACAAGAATTGCAACCCAGAGATCAACTCCCGCGGCGTGGTGGCGTTCGGGTCGCAGCCGGCGCCCCAATTCAGGCTGTTCAGTTGTGTTATCTCCCGGCCGTTCGGAAGCCCATCGTCAACTGTGGAGCTCAGCCAGCCGCACGCACATCCGTTGATCACGGGATGAGCGATAGCAGCAGGCGAGCGCTGGTCAGTGCGCGCGCCGGACTCGATCCTTCATCCGCGGGAGCCCTTCATCAGCGTCCCTGCCCTCGGATGCTCGGATGCTCCGTGCCTCCCCACGTTGGGGAGGGGCTGGTCAGGGCCCCAAGCTTTGACGAGACCGAGCACCGGGTCAGGGGCGGTTCTGTGCCTGGTGCTAGCTCTCGCACTAGCCGAAGCTTCCAAGCCGGGTTGCCAATCGTTGGGCGAGCGCCGAATTGGCTTGGCTGGCGGCAACCATGCCGGCCGGGGTCGGCCACACAGGCGATGCGGAGTCATGACTAGCAAGCAGCCTCAGCCACTCGTTCCTCGTAAAGACAGAGGGTCTGGACACGATGAGTGAGCAGGGGGACCTCCAGTTTTTTCACCGAGTGCATTACGAGTACACGAAGCTTTGTTCTGAAGGCAAGATGGCGATGGTATTTGATGGCATCGTCCGATTCCCAAGTGCTTAAGCCTGGCAGAAACACCCCACCAGATCTGATTCTGCACGGAGGTCCCGCCTGGAACATGTCGTCTGAACCCCGGCTTGATGGTGCCGCTACATAGATCCACAAACCTGGCTTCGAGACCCCCCCGCAATCCATATCGTCCCGACTGCACGTGCGTGGCTGGCGGCAAGTGCTGAGAAAAGGCATGCCATGGACGGCAGCCGCAGACGCCTGCCTCTCAGACAGCTTGGCAATGCGATCACATATCAGGATTTCCCCCCGCCCTTGCTTCGAGGTCGCGTGGCGATCAAACGCGTGGCGCGCCCAACGGTCCCTTTGGAACAGGGCCAACAAAGGCGTTCAACCGTGAAGGACCGCCGTTGGAGACAAGACGGCAGGCATCTCTTATGGCTCCGCCCATGGGTGGATTGGTTCGCAGGCTCGCTTCCCACTCCTGGGGACTCAGACACGACCGTGCGCCTTCCGCTCATGAGTCCCGTGCCCGAACCGCTACCGCTCCGCCATGGTGCTGCGGCTTCATCTGGTAGCTTAAACCCACTAAGCGAGTCAAACGCCACCATCGCAGCCAAGCGCATGGAATCCGTCCCGTTGGCCGCCATCCCACCGCGCCTCGCACAGGAGCTCAGACACCGTTGGGACACTGATATCGGGCGAGCCTGGCGAGATTGGCATGGAGAGTCTGGCGAAATTGGCGTCGCAGACACCTTTCCCCTTCTGCGGTCCCGTGTTCATGCGTTGACATTGCGCGACTTACTCATTCCAAGAAGGGTCAAGGCCGCAAAGCCTCTCGTTGGTGTTCAGCTCGTCGTTAACGATGCTCCAAAGGCTCCAAGCGCAGCCTTGGCAAGGAACCCTGGACTTGCAACGACGCCACCCTGAACGGCGAGACGCGGAAGACTGGGTATTGTCAGGCTAGGCCATGGCACGGACGGCCCAGACAAACGTTATATCGCACCAGGACGCTTCCAGCCATGCTTGCTCAGCGCCATCGTGGCAATTCGTGGGCGTTCACTTCTTCTCGTGCCCACGACCAGTTTTCCGTCTGACCTCGGGCTGTTCCTCTACTGTCGATCCGCCCACGCACAATCAGTGCAACTTCGGGTTCCTAGGTATCCGGATAATTACCCCTGGTTTTCGCACTTCGCTTCTTGCGAGTACTACTATCCTCTGCCTGGGTGCTCTTACACCATCATGACCTACAGGCTGCAAGATCTTACCCTCGACGACAGAAGATCAATATTGTCAGACCGCACCTCCTCGACGGGTCCGCCGCCCTCTGTTCCTCCAAAGGAGCCTTCGGTATTTGACTTGAGGGAGGCCCTCGGTCTGCCAGCGTCAGCTTCCACAAGCAGTGTTGCCACTGTGTCGGCGCATGCACCGCTGGGGCTGGGCCACCAAGTACAGTCGCACCATCAACAGTTCCAAGACAACTCGTCCTCGAATTCTTGGCCGCTGCCTCGGCCAGTGAACCAGCAGCACGTCCTACGACAACTCGCGCCCTCGCCTTCGTTGCTCCATCGCCACGGAAACACCATGGCACACTCGTCCAAGGCGCACACGCAATGCCTCCACCTGTGCAGCAACACGGCCGCCGCGGCCGACCGCGTCGCGGAAAAGATGGCCGAGTACACTACACTTGTCAAGCACCTCCCTCACGGCTTTGACGTGCTCGCCAACGATCTGCTCGATACGTCCCAAGTGCTGTTCCTCATCGAAGCCGGTCTCTCCGACGCCGTGCGCCAGGGGCAGTCGGCCCCCCTTGACATGATCACCGTTCTGGACAAGAAGTTCCGCACCGCGCTGAACCAGTTCCGCGCACTCGACCAGATTGTACAAAAGCAACTCGACTACGAGCGCAAAGGCGCAATGGGTCGCATGAAGCGTGGCTTCGGGCGAGTGTTTGGCGACAGCGGCCTCGACGGTCACACTACGTCGCTCGTGAAGACGCGCGAGGACTTGAAGATGAGTGCCTACATGTTCCAGTGGAATTTGACGGCCGACAAGATTGAAAGCGAGCTCGGAATCGGCTATATCGGCTTGTCGTCGGCGCTCGAGGCCGCAGATCTCAGGCGCAAGCGCGCAGGCAGCATCGCGTCGGAGGACCTCCAGAAGGGCCAAACCGTATATACCCGGCCACCTGGTTCAGCTCCTCATCAGAACGACTTGGATCAGCTCCGATTGCCCAGCATACCCCAGGGAGGGCTATCTCAGCAGCAGGTCCAGCATTCGAGGGTAGACAGGGTTGGCCCCCTGAGCCACGACTCGTCTCTGAGCGGCGAGAGCGGCAACTTTGGTCGCGCCTCGTCTGGGGATCAAGACAGCCCGCTGACGCGATACACGGACCCTTCTACCACGGGCTCGTATGACGGGAACCCGCTACAGCTGCCACAGCAGCGCAAATTCGGCGCAGGTGCGGCGACACCTGGCCTGGGCACATTCGATGAGGTCCCCGAGACAAGCCTCGAGCTCGAAGCCCTCGTTGGTGATTTGGCAAGCCTAGACCTCGAGAGCAGCAAGGTTTCCCGCGTTAAGAGCGAGCCCTTCACCATGCCTCGACGGCGGCCCCGTAGCAAGATTGATGCGGACAAAGCCAACGCCCACGAGGCCCTCCTCGGTGCCGTTCGGGCCAAGGACCACAGACTTCTGACGCAGCTCCTGGACCGGGGCGTCTCGCCAAGCGCGGGAGGCGGCTCTGACGCGCTCAACGAAGCCATCGTGGTGCAGGACGGCGAGGCCCTGCGGTTGCTGCTGCTGTACGGCGGCGACCCCAACGAGACTGACCGCGACAAGGTCTGCCCGCTCGTGGCGGCCGTGGAGCGCTCGTTCCTCGAGGCAGCCGTCGCCTTGCTCAAGTACGGCGCGGACCCGAACCTGTCGGCGGGCCCGGACTCGGAGACACCGCTGACTGTGGCCGCCGTCGCCAACAACGTGCGCCTTACACACCTGCTGCTCATGTACGGGGGCAACGCGAGGCAGACCACGGCGGATGGCAGCACGCTCCTCATCGAGTCGGTGGGCAAGAAGACGCCCAAGACACTGGTCGACATGCTGCTCGCCTGCGGAGCGGATCCAGATGCCAAGAACCGCGAGGGCAAGACGGTGCTTTTCGACGCCGTCACCGCGGGGAGAGCGGATATCGTGGCCTTGCTGCTCGAGGGTGGTGCCAATCCCAACCTGCCAGGCCCCAAGCACATGCTGTGGCCGTCCACGTACCAACCTGCGTGCTTGAAGCTGCTGCTGGCGCATGGGGCCGATTATAAGAAGGCGCCTGGTGTCATGGAGCTCGCTACCAGCATCAACAGCCTTGAGTCGATCCGCATCCTCCTCGAGGCCGGTGTCGACCCCAATGCCAAGAAGGACGGAGTCTACACGCCGCTCTGCACGGCCATCCGCGACGACCGCAGCGACATCTTCCAGCTGCTACTGAGCCGCGGCGCCGATCCCAACGTCCCGGCGAGCGAGTACCCGGCGTTCAAGTGCATCACCCACAACCGCGTGCATTTCCTGCCCGCGCTTGTGGCCGCGGGTGCCAACCTCAACTCCCCCAGGGGCATCCTCGAAACGGCCGTGTCGTCCAACAACAGCGAGGCCTTGCGATGGCTGCTCGATCAGGGGCTCGATCCGGACGACAAGACGCCCAACGGTCGCACCGCGCTGACGAGCGCCATCCGCGACGGTCGCATCGAGATGGTAGACGAGCTCCTCCGACGCGGCGCCAATCCCAACGTCCGCGGACAGGACTGGCCCGTGTGCATGGCGGTGCGCAACCCAGACATGCTACGCCGCATCCTCGCGGTGCTACCGGAGCCTCGCGCCTTCAAAGGCGTCATGGAGCGCGCCGTGGTGGCCAACCAGCTGGAGTCCGTCAAGCTCTTGCTCGCTGCAGGCGTCTCGGTCGAGGATCGCAACGGCGGCGTCTTTTCGCCGCTGACAACGGCCATCCGCGAGGGCCGCCGCGACATCGTGTCATTCCTGATCAAGGAGGGCGGTGCCGATGTAAACGCCCCGGGCGAGCACCTGCCCGTTGTCAAGGCCCTGCGTCGCCGCCAGGAAGGCGCCGCTGGCTACGACGAGATGCTCGACATGCTGCTCGACAAGGGCGCCGACCCCAACAAGATGTACCGCGGCTGGAACGGCATCATGCAAGCCCTTGAGAGCGGCGACGCTTCTGTCCTCAAGAAGCTGTGCAAGCGTTGCGGCGTCGACCTCAGCGTCAAGGACGAGCTCGGCCGCACCGTGACTGAGATTGCCATCTCCCGACGATGGGAGGAAGCCGTCAACATACTCCTTGCGAGCTCTAACTAAGTGGATCATAACGTGTTTCTCGAGCTTTTGCTCGAGCCCATGGGGAACTGAGTGGAGGATGGGCGGTGGAAATTGACTTGAAGAGATATCCCTCCTTGCGTTGCTATTCCCTTTGTCGAGTCTACCTAGCTCTAAATAATACCATGTGCCGATACCTGGCGCCTCTGCGTTACAGATGCTTTTTGACACCCAATCTGCATCATCACAGTCCGATGCGCAGCCGAGTTTCGTGCTATGACAATGGGTTGCACTTCTCTTTGCACCATGGACGGCTCAGATTGCCGCGCCAAGCCCCTCGAGATACGGCCCTAGCGATGGCGCATGCCCCAGCAACTCTTCCAGCATCTTGGCTTCATCGCCGCTGCCTCCCTTATCCAGTATGACATTTCGATACCTACGCGCTGCCGCCGCGTTCATGGGGTCGTCGCGGAAGCAAGTCTTCCAGATGTCTGCCGCAAATATGCGCGTCCTACACAATCAATGTCAGATCTGGAGAGGATCGGGCCGAGGAAGACTGACTGAAGGTACGAATAATAGCTGGCTTCGACCCCCCATACGAAATGTGCGGTGGTGACATGTCCGTGTCCCAGTGTCGCCCCTTTCTCAAGGCGACTCAATCCTGTCAGCTCTCGAAGCAGTGAGTCGAACGCACCAGGAATGTCCATTCCCTCGAGAGCCGCGTGTGAGGGAGGATCGTGAACTCTCATATCGAACAGCGCCAAGGCCACTTGGCGCGATGCGAGAATCCCGGCGTTGACATTCTTCGTGGCGATGAGACTGTTAATGAGGCCATCCAGTATGTCGCGCGGCGGCAGGTCGACCTCTGCGCTGCTTTGGTGCTTTCGCCACGCCCGTTCGCTTTGGCTCGACAGATGAGAGTAGTGGCAGCTCAGCCGCTTCAGAGTCTGGGGTGTCCAGCACCAATACTCGAGGAGCTGGCTCGGAGCCTCGATGAAGTCTTTCACCGCGCGGTGGCCATGAAACGTGATGTACTTGGATCTTCCGAGAAGGTCATGAATGCCTGTGGCACAGATAGCATGTCAGTCAATTACTTCACCTATCTAGAGCGGAGGCAATGAAGTAACTCACCGTGGCCAAGTTCGTGAAAGACAGTGACAAGCTCAGAGTGCTGCAAAAGTGACGGCCGGTCTTGAGAAGGAGAGGAAAGGTTGCAGACTAATGCCGTCGCAACAGGCCCGCGATTGCCATTCTCATCAATGTAGCTCTGCGGCCGAGCAGTTAGTGTTGAGGACTCAAATCGTGCGCGGCTGGAGCCAAGTTACCGGACGTATGTTGAAGTTTGCCGCGCCATTGTACTTGCCTGGCCGCGGGTAAATATCCGTGTATAGATAGCCCAAGAACGAATCGCTTTCCTCGTCCCATACTGCAAACATCTTGACGTCTCGATGCCACGTATCGCCTTCTTCTTTGTCCGTAACTTCCTCAATCTTCAGGCCGAAGAGCTCTTGAAAGACGCCCATCATTTGGACGATGGTGTAATCCGCTGGAAAGTACTCTGACAAGAGGTCGTGGTCGACATTCTTGTCTCGCAGTAACTGCTGATGGTAGTAGTCAAAGTCCCAGGCATGCAAGGGTGTTCCCCGTGGCGCAAGCTGCTCGAGCTCGAGCATCTCTCTATCAACGAGCGGTCGGAGCTTTCGTTTGAGATCTTGCAGTAGCTTGTTTACGACTGCGGGAGACTTGGCCAATCTATTGCTAGTGCTCTGCGCCGCGAATGAGGTGAAGCCGCCGAGTCGTGCTGCTTCGTCTCGTAGTAGCACAATCTCCCGGAAAATGTCGACATTTTCCGGGCAAATGGACTCGCTGGCAATCAGCACCGCTTTTCGAGTTTCCGGGTCGTGGCATTGTCTCAGGGCTGCTTGAACATCGGGCCTCTTCAGCGTAACACGACGCTTTCCTTCCGGGCCGACCTCCAAGCTCTCGTACTTTCCGCGGGAGAGGCCGGCGAGCTGCTGCTCCGTCATCCACAAGCCCCCAGGGTCGGAAGCGATGTTGTCCATAAACGCGTTGCGTAGTTTGATGCTTCGTTTGCTTATTTCGGAAAAGCGATCTCGCGCTTCTGTATCCATCTTGGCTCCGGTGTCCGTGAACCAGCGATACATGGTGTCCAGCATTTTCTTCTCTTCAATTGTGAGGCTGTCGTCGTTGACGCTTCGCTTTGCGGCATCAACAAGGGTGAAGAGCTCCTCATTTTCTACCATAGCAAGGTTGTCATGCTCAATGGCCTGGCAGGCTTGTGAGGCCGCTTTTCGGATGTTTGCGTCTGGGGCGGCATTCTGCAGCAAAGCCAGGAGTTGGTACTCGCTCAGCCTGTTGTTGAACTCAACGGCCTCAATGACATTGCTAAACGTGGCCTGCTCAGCTGTGACAGAGCCGAGGATAGCAGCCAGAGTTGCTTCGGTCCTTTTCCGGCTCTGCTTTGCTTTCTCAGCCAAGTCAGACTCTGTCAAATTGAACTTGGGCGCCGACGGTCGATCGTGGCTTGTCATTGTTGCCGATGCGAGACTGCCAGCCTATTTCGACGTGTGCACTTTGAGCATGACCTCTTCCAGCTTTTGGCGAGGTGAGATGGATATATATGCCCGGACGAGCACGTGAGATTAGAGCATGAAGCGGCCGCTGGATATAAAAGCCCAGTCACGGCAGGAAGTGAATCGCTGTCCCCTCTCACGACTATCTCGCAGGGGTTCCGTGAACGATAAGTCACTCCAGTCACTTTTAGTCTGAGCGTCCGGTATGCCTATCTTGCTCAACCTGGTGCGCGATTTCTCGTCAATGTCAGCAAGCCAGCATTAGGCCTGGACGAGGGGTGGTCTCGTGACGTCTCTCTTGATCACGAGGTCGCTAACCGGCAGAGCCGCGGTGGTCCCCAGGAAGAGCGCGCACGGTTCTCCACATTGGTGCGAGATGGTCTCCCAGCACAGCGTCATCGCGAATGTCCGGGCAAAGAAGCCCATTGCATGGACTCGATGGACAGCGTCTTCGACATGGCAGAAGACGCGGGGGCTTCAATTGGCAACTTTGCTGATGGATTTTTCGCATGCTACAGAAACTACAAAACGTAAAATGCCTGCAGGCACTTGCCAACGATATCGATCCGGCGGTTGCTGCCCATACGTGCCTCTATTGTGCTAACCAAAACAGCAGCCATGTTCTACAGCCTCGGGGGCGTCATCGCGTGCGATGACTCTCAGATATACTCAGAATGATACACCTGCGCGTCTCCAGGCATGCTAGTCTGAGGACGCACTTCAGCGCTGGTGATTGTGACGCTGAGCGTTGTGCCTAAGTGCTAGCCTGATTGGGCGGGAACGAGGAACTCAGCGAGAGCGAGAACGAGCAGCGTCGTATAAAAGCCACCACATTGCCCAGCCCCTCAGCGCTCATTCCCGCCATGTTCTTCCTCTCTGCTTCCACATCCTGCGTCACCCGTTGTCTGTTGGCAGCGGTGGAATCTTGCCCGTCTTGACGACCTCGAGAGGCCAACGGATCATGGCCAGCCAGTCTCCTGTCAGCGCCGCGGCCATGGCTCGCACTTCTTGAGTCCCTGCGTCGCCGATCCACCAAATGTGTCGGTAGCGGGACAGCAGCGCGAAATAAAATGACAGCAGGACGATGGCGCGGGGGTGGCCCTCCTGTACCAGCTCGATGAAGCGACCCTTGACGAGCATGGGGAATATGATGAGGCGGCGGCAGACCTCGTGCTCCTCGCCGGCGCGCGCGGCCTCGACGGCACCTCCGAGGTAGCTCAGGGTCGTCTCGTATGCGTCCTGGATCTCGTCGTCCCAGGGTTCGTCAGCGTCGCGGTCGAGTGGCTCCCGGGCAATAATGTGCTCGAGTCCGCGCCGTCGCGCCTCGCCGAAGCGTTCCTCGAGGTTGTTGATGATGGGACTCGTGTGCAGCATGCGGTACGCGACGGACTGCGTGTCCTGGCCGACGAGCTTGTAGGCGGCGCGGACGACGGCCGATGTGCTGGCGTTCATCATGAGCCACTCGACGGGGGGTTCGTAGGGGACGCGAGGTCGCTCCTGCAGCAGCGTGAAAGAGCAGACGCGGAAGAGCGACGAGGTGAGGCAGACGATGTCGGCGTTGGCCTCGGAGATGTTGGCGAGGGCCTTGTTGTGCTCGCGCAGGGCCATTGAGAGGTACTTGCGGTGGGCGTCGACGGCGGCGGGCTCCCGGTCATCGCCGGAGGAGACGGCGATGTGCAGGGCGGCGAGCGAGTTCATGCAGTAGAGCAGGGCGTCGGAGCCGAGGGCCAGCTTGGGCACGAGGGTCGCGTACATGAAGCGCGTCTTGTCGTCGATGGCGACCGTCTCGCCCGTCTCCGTCACATACTTGTGCATGAGGCGCACCTCGATCATGCGGCGCTCGCGCGTCTCGGGCGGGTCGTCGGGCTCGGCGACGGCGTCCTCGGGCCGGGCCATGGCGGCGGCGACGCGCGCCTCGGCGGTGCCTTTGGGGAAGGGCGCGGCGGGCACCATGCAGCGCTCCTGGGGCGGGACGCGGTCGTAGAAGCAGGTCGCGCGATGCCGCTCGCAGTTGTCGCAGACGGGCTTGGCTTCGTTGCACTGCCGTTGTCGTCCTCGGCGTCAGCAGCAGGACAGCCTATCCACGGGACAGACGGGGCGATGGCCTCACCTTGACTCTCCGCTGCCGGCACCGCTGGCACCCATAGCGAGACTTCTTGTGGCTCAGCTTGGGCGCGCGATGGGGAGCCGCCGACGGGACCCCGAGGTAGTACTGGCTGAACATGACAGCGGCGGTGTTCGTCGGATGCTCGCGAGGATGGCCACGCTCAAGGATCGTCACCCCGGGCGTCAGTCGCCGTGGTCATTGCCGTGGTCGGTCGACAGCCGTGGAGCGTCGTCTTCGTTGGCGTCACAGGCGAGGATGAGATGGCGAGGAGAGCGGGAGGCTCCGCCCCGGCGTTGCTGGCCGGAATGGAACGTGGTTGCGTGCACCGTCGCATTTTGAACCGCCTGTCTCCGTCACACTCGGCGGTGACATGGATCTGGCGCGTCGGCGTTGGTGCGATGGCGGGGGTGTCGGAGTTTGGGGGCGGCTACCCTGTGTATGTGGGCGTGGGTGGTGAGATTCCACAACCGCGCGCCGCTTCAACAGCGCCGTGACACATGGACGGACGGCAAGTAGTAAAGACTCGAAGCAGTGCTTTGCAAATTTATTGAACCAATTGCTGGTTTTTTTTCCGGCGAGGACCTCACCACCCCGTGAGGTCCAGCGGCCGAGAGACACCAATGACACACGAGTGTAAGCTGCAACCACGAAGTCTCCGGCATCAGCGTCCCCACATCCACCGCCAACCGGCAGTTTTCCGTCCCTCACATGCAGAACCTGGGCCACCTACGCCTTCGACAGTGCCGCGAGAAACGTCTGCGCGGCTCGTATCGCGACCCTTGCAATGTTGTCCGCCCCGTCGTACGAGGGGTCAAACGACGCAATCGTCAACGACACGGGCTCCGTCCGGGACGCCACCTCGTCTAGGCACCCCGTAATGTCGTCCTCCAGAAGGCCGCCCGCTGTGCCGAACCTGTTGGCCTTGCCGAGCGAGAGGTCCAAGCTGTCCAAGTCCAGGTGAACCATGGTCGGGCCAAGCTGCATCCGCTGCAATGCCCGGCCCAGCTCCCCCTTGAAGTCGACCTTTGTCTCAGCGTCGCCCCAGATGACGTCGAAGCCGGCGTCGACGACGCGCGCCCGCTCCTCGTCGGTCACGTCCCGCATGCCGACGTGGACCAGGTTGTCGAGACTGAGCGGCTGGTGGCCCGGGACCGTCTGCAGGAGGCGCTTGTAGCAGCGGCCGGCGAGCAGCGAGATGGGCATCGAGTCGCCGTAGCCGCTGGTGAGCGTGTCGGGCGTGTGTATGTCGTCGTGCGCGTCGAACCACACGCAGCCAAGCCGCGCTCCGTCCACAGCGCCTCCATCAACGTCAGCCCCGGATGCGATGATGCCTGCGGCGACGCCCACCGCGCCGCTGCAGTCTCCTGACAGCACGACGGGGAAGTTGCCGGCGCGGCGCTCCTGGGCGACGACCCGCGCCGTCCGTCGCAGCACCTCAAAGGACCGAGCCACCTCGTCTTCCGTCTCGTCCACGGGCTCTACTTCGACCCGGCGCACCGGCAGCCCGAGCTCCTCGAGCGCCGGGATGAGCCCGTGCTGCTGCAGGAACAGCGGCCCCGCTCCGGTCTTGGAGCCCCGGATGCCGACGTGGAACGGCGACACGATGACGGAGAGGGACTTGACGACTTGGGCGCGCATTGTGCCGATGTTGTGTGTGCTTGTGCGGGAGGGCGGCGGCGGCAGATCCGATAAAGAACGACTCATTCCTGTGTGATTGCCGCCTTGTTGAGCACACCCCTATTGCTCTTGTACGCCACAAGCGCTTGTCAATTGGCACCAAAAGGGCGTGTGCGGTGAGTCAACCGACAGGGTTGACCACGCCTTGCGGCCGACCACGTCGTGGCTCTCTCGTTTGGCATGGCGGAGTTGGGCGACAAAGGCAAGCAGCATTGCGTGCCATTCCTTTTCGATGCGATTGTGATGAATGCTCTTCATACAGCCCCAGGAAGGCCACTGCCCTCGATGAGAATGCCCAGGCATCCAACAAGCAAGGTACAGTGCGCATTACCGTGCTTTGTACGCCCGGGCACTGTCCGTGTGGTCTGAGGAGCTGCTTCATGCCGCGTCGGCGGTCCAAAGCCAAAATTTCGTTCCAACATCACACCACCGGCCGCCGCATGCCATTGAGACACGACACGGGCTTGTGTCGCCGCAGAACATGTCGGCCTCGACTCTGCGATCGCAGTTTGGCCTGCGCAGCCTCCGACTGACCCCCAGGGTGCGGCTCGGCCAAGCACAACCGCGCGTCCCCCAGCATCGCCATGCCTCGACCACGACGGGCGGCGCTGGCGCCCGGGGCGGCCGTGCCAAAGTCGTTCTCTACGGGAGCGCTCTCGCGGCCTCGCTATACGTCGCATATCTCTACGTTACCGACACGCGGGCCTTTGTCCACCGATGGGTCGTGCCGCGGCTGCTGAGAGTCGTCTATCCCGACGCCGAAGACGCCCACCACTCCGGCACGGCAATGATGAAGACGCTCTACAAGCTGAACCTCCACATCCGCGAACGCGATGCTTCCCTCAGCGATCCCGCTCTGTCGACCACCGTCTTCGATACCCCGCTTAGCAACCCGATTGGCATCTCGGCCGGGCTGGACAAGGGCGCTGAGATTCCCGACCCGCTGTTCGCGCTCGGCGCCGGCCTCGTCGAGGTTGGTGGCATCACGCCACTCGCGCAGGGCGGCAACCCCAGGCCTCGCGTGTGGCGTGTCCCGGGCATCGACGGCATGGTCAACCGCTGCGGCCTCAACTCGGAGGGTGCCGACGCCGTCGCCATGCGCCTGCGCGACAGGCTCCGACGTTTCGCACGCTCTCTGGATGTCAGCGAGACGGCAGTTTTGAATGGCGAGGCGGGCGTTCCGCCGGGAAGCCTGCAGGCGGGCCGGCTGCTTGCGGTGCAGATGGCCAAGAACAAGGAGACGAACGAGCGAGACGAAAAGGCCGTTGCGGACGACTACGTCTACTGCGTGCGGCGCCTGGCACCCTACGCGGACGTACTCGTCGTCAACGTGAGCAGCCCCAACACGCCAGGCCTGCGGGACCTGCAGGCGACTGGCCCGCTGACGCGGCTGCTGAGCGCCGTGGTGGAGGAGGCTCAGAAGACGGCGCGCAAGACGCCGCCGCGGGTCATGGTCAAGGTGTCGCCAGACGAGGACACGGATGCGCAGATGGAGGGCATCGTGCAGGCGGTGCAGCTCAGCGGCGTCGACGGCGTCATCGTCGGCAACACGACCAAGAGCCGCTCAGGGCTGGTGCCGACGGGCGTGAAGCTGACGGCGAAGGAGGAGCAGGCGCTGGCGGAGCAGGGCGGCTACTCAGGGCCGGCCATGTTCGGGCGGACGCTGGACCTGGTCGGTCGGTATCGCAAGATGCTGGACGAGAAGTCGCGCAGCACGGGAACGGCGCAAAAGGTCATCTTTGCGACAGGGGGCATCACCAACGGAGAGCAGGCGCTGCAGGTGCTGAACGCAGGCGCAAGCGTGGCCATGGTGTACACGCAGCTTGTCTACGGTGGCGCGGGCACGGTGACGCGGATTAAGCAGGAGATGAAGGAGCGCGTGTAGAGTGCCGTAGCCACGGGCGGTTTCATACAGAGCAAGACCTGACATGCACCTTGTGATCCACCTGTCTGTCTTTGACGGCGACGACTTGCTCGAGGTTAGACGGTGGACAGGGCCGCGCGCGTTGGGCGCGGACGAGCAAAGGTCTGTGATTGACTTGCTGCTTGACTCGTAGGGATCGGCCGCCAGGGCTTGGCAAGGCACTCTCAGACAGAGACAAAACCTGCGAGATGCATGCATTGTGTGTGCTCAGTTGTACCCGTACTCAGTCGGACGCGTGGAGCCTCGACGATCGGTCGCGGCGGCGGTCGCCGACAACGAGGCGTTGCAGCATCTGCTATTTAAAAATAGCGAGGAGCTTGCGCGTAACGGTGCAGTGCATTGCGATGTCCTCACCGGGTCGAAGGCCGGGAGGGAGCAGTCTGCCTCGCTTGCGCGTCGCCCATGAACGGTCTACAGGCTGCATCCCAGTCGAACGGCATGCCGACGTCTAGTCGGATGGCGGGCAGCCCGCCAAGCTTGGTGGCCGCGTGCAGTTTTGTGGCCTGGCATTGTGCGCTCGAGAGCAAGCATTGACGTCCCCTGGTCTTGGAGCATTCGCCCCGGCGGATTGACGGATTCATGAGCCATACATACAATCGACGGGCTTGGGCTTGCCGGGTCTCGCGATGGCACAAACTGCCCAGCATGCCTGGTTCCCGTGGGTGACGCGGTGGACAGAACAGGGCAAGCATGGAATCCATGCAGCAGGTGGAGTGTGGGTGGGATTGGGCGGCCATGGTGGTGCAAATGGTGCCCTGGTGGTGGCTGACGACGGCGGCGGGATGGGGAGAGACAGCCACAAAGCCGCTGCCGCTGCCCGCACTGGCCCAGTTTGGCAACATGTCGCGTGAGCCCGTTGTCGACGCAAACCACGGGAAAGAACCTTATTAGCGGTTGGGCCAGCCGCGCTGGCCGGATCGTCGCGCTGTGTTGGTGGCTTGGAGGAGCCGCCATGCTTTGGGTGCCTGCCTTGCCCTGTTTCGACCTGCCGGTTGACGGAGTGGGTGTGGTCGCTTTCATGGTTGAGGAGTGGGACAAAAGGTCTCCAACGAGGGCTGGCTGCGGGCGCGGCGCGACGTCGCGGCATCAACGGTGCCACAGTGTTGATCGGCGTCGAGACGAGAGTCAAGATCCATGCCTTCATTGGGGCCTTGCCCAGTGAAGCCCGGCCGGCCGAATCGCTGGAGAGACATGATATGCCCACCTGTGCTCGGCCGCAGCGCGACGGCAATTACGTGTACCTCCCTGACCTGGCCTGGCCTGGCCTGGCCGGGAGCGGGCGAGGGGAGTGGCGCGGGAGGGTAAAGATGATGGAAGATTGATGATGAATTGATGGAGCAGGGGCTATTGAAACAGCAGCCTGGACGCTGCCCACTCAACCGTCCGCGAAGGAGCTCGTCCGCGTTACCCCAGGCAGGCGAGCCTACGGGGCACAGGACGGAGTACGTTCGTAGGTACGGAGTACCGTCTGTACAGTAAAATGTACCGAGCAGGCGAGATGGGAAGCAACTTGTGAGGGCATCGTCATGGCTGTTGGCTGGCCGAGCGCGCGGTGCGATGCCGATCCACCCCTTTGCTATTCCCGGCGGCAGGCCCCTCCGGGGGCTTGACGCACGCTTGACGACGCCAAGCCGAGACGCGGCGGCCGGGATGCCGACGAGGAGCAGTGGCAGCTTTGACACATAGTTTCCTCGCCGGGTTCCGCACTTGCCGGAGCCTTGGCGGGCCTCCCGTCTTCAATCAGGATGGTTGAGAGGTAGGTGGGCACTTTGCAGAGGATGAATGAAGGCAAGCATGGCCTGCTGCCGGGCGGTGGTGAATCGTGATGATGGAGGATGGTGACGAGGTTGGCGATTGCGAGGCCCAGTTGGCTGCTGCTCGAGGCGACTGGCAAGCGCCCATGCGCCACAGGAGCAACTCGTTTCCCGCCTGCTCCGTCCGTCGACCAGTCACTTGCAGTGGTAACCGAAATTCGGCTCGCTCATCACTGTCTTTGACGCGGCTCGCCACGATGGCCGATCACTCGCCATGTTTGCCCTGAATGTGGAGGCAAGTAAGGAGCACGAGCACTGTGCTCCTCTGTACATTGCTGCATTGGTAGCGTCAACAGTACCTAGGGCTCCTCCATCCTGTCAGTGCAAAGACGTACCTAGTCAATAGTACAGTACAGTACGAAGTACTGAGGTACAAAGCAGCTAAGAATACCGAGACCCGAAGCTGCATCCCTCCATCCAATCCATCCATGCCCATCTCAAATGGGCAACCGCCCTCCCGTCGCTGCTGCGCGGGTGACGTAGGACCACCGGCCAAGCCCCGTTGGGCCATTCCCCTTCCCTCTCCAGCCAACGCCATGACGTGTGGCTGCTTCTCAACCTCAGAAGCCAGAGCCATCCTTCCCGCCGGGCGACTTACACGGGACGTACCACCACGAACCGAACATAAATGACCTCGATCCCCGTCACCCACGTCCCCCCTATTCCCATCTGCTGTTACCTCCCTCTGTCCACATCACCAGCCACCCAGACCTGAGCTCGACCGTGGTCCCTCCCCTACCAGCATCCACCTCCCACATCACTCGCAGGACTATCTCTCAGCGTCATGTACCCCAAGACCATTGTCGCCGCCCTGGCACCCCTGGCGCTCGTCGCGCGTGCGAGCGTCGACTTCGACATGGACGACGTCCCGACCTCGTGCAAGACCATCTGCGGCCCAATTGGCCAGCTCTCGGACCGCTGCGACACGGACCTGCGCAGCGACATCGACCGCGACGAGAAGCTCCTCGAGGCCCAGTGCGTCTGCACCAACCGCAGCTTCGACGTGGCCAAGATTGCCGCTCTCTGTGCCGACTGCATGCACCAGAGCGCCAACGGCCGCAGGAGGCGCGACGACGATGACAACCGCGCCGACCAGGATGACCTCAAGGGTACGTGCTATCATGCTTCCGAAATGGGCTGAGCAGGGCCAAGCGTTAACACTCGGACACAGACATCGACAACATCATGTCGACGTGCGGCTTCACCAGCACAAAGTACAACCCGTCCGCCACGGGCCAGGTCCAGAGCATCACCGTCGCCGCCACGGCGGCCACCGACATCAGCCAGCTGACCACGACGATGACGGGCGGCACTCAGCCCGCGCAGACGTCGGCCAGTGGATCCAACGGGACCACGCAGTCAGCGGTGACAAAGACGACTACCATGACCAGCGGCAGCAGCACCATCACCAGCACCGTCACGAGCGGCGGCACGCAAGCCTCTGCTGCGTCGTCGACCAGCACCGGTGGCGCGGCGGCCACGCGAGCCCCGGTCATCGCGTACATGGCCGGCGCCGCCGTCGCCGGTGGGCTCATGCTGTAGATAATTGGATGGCGGCTTTGCCAGACTGTTGAAGCCAGGATGACGGGGGGCGAATTTGGGCTCCTGACACGAGCAAGATTGTGGACAGGCCGCCCATGGCTGAAGGGAGTGGAGATCCGGCGCAGCCTTGACTGACCAACCTACCTAATGTCCTCATGAATATGATCATTCTTCCTAAGAAGGAACTTTCCATCGTAGTGAGCCACTGTAGTCACTCGTACGCATGCAAGCTCAAAAGCACAGGGAAATCTCTTTCGCTACAATCCCCCCGGCCTCCCAACCGGCCGACGTGGGCATCGACAATGGGTGGCACCCTGGTGACATTTGATGGCCATAGGCGCACGAAACTGTGCGTGCGCTAGCATCTATGTTACGGCCTGCCTGCACCGTGTCTATACCTACAGCGAGGTGGCCCGGATAGTCGTGCACATACTGTGGTGGTGGTATGGGAATTGCTCGAGCCGTCCCGCTGCACCGGCCTGTTAAGCGTTATGGACGACTCGTTCGAGGACGTCGAAAGGATGTGGCGGCGTTTTACCATGACCTCGCCAGTCTCGTCTATCGCATCCGTCGTTGCCATAAATGCCGAGGGCTGGAAAATCCTGGCCTTTTTGTTATGATCGAGATATAGGGACGTGTTGTAAGTACTCATCCGAAGAGGATTGAGCTTTCACCGTTAGTGTACCCAACTGTTGTCTTCTTTCGACGGATTCGAATCATTTGGGAGGAACTGTCACGGGTGCAGACAGGAGAGATAATGGGAATGCGACGGTGAACTGAAGTCGGAGACAGTGCAACTATGTAATGGTCTGCGTTTCATGTTGGCATACATCACCCGCTCTGGGCATTCATGTCTTGAGAAACGTGAAATGGGATTCCAGTGCGACGATCCAAAAATCGTGTCGTCTGCCCTGATACTCAACTACGAACTGGCTCGAGTCCAAAGTCGAACGACTAGCCAAGCACAGTGGCGCCTTCCATCCCCTGCGATCTCCCCCTACCGTTCGATCTTGCGAAACTCGGAACAGCACGCGGCAGCTCTAAGACTCCCCGTAAGAGCCGGGCGTATACATGTGATCGGACCGTGTCTCTATTTTCCCGAGCGATAACGAGTCCACATGCTCTTCATGCGGTTCACCTGCCCAGTCGTGAATTCCTCATAGCAGGAATCATACGAGTAGTCCATGTAGTTGTGGATGGGATCCAGCCCAGCCTGGTTCGGGCAAGAGTCGCGGCCAGTAGGGCACCCTGACGTGGCCGAGGCCTGCGCCGGCGTGTCATCGACTTCATCACCAGCGTTGCAGCCGCCCTCGAACGTGTGGATAAGGCCGAACCAGTGGCCAACCTCGTGCGTCGTCGTCTTGCCCTCGTTGTAGCCTGTTGCGGAGCCTCCCGGCACCGAGGTGAAGAGAATGGTGCAACCGTCCTGGTAGAAGGCGGTCGTGCCTGGTTGCGCAGTCGTGGGGTAATAACACACGCCCAAGTTGCCACTCACTTCGGTCTGGTAGTACAGATTGAGAGAGGCGTAAGTTCCCTTGCGCAGCTTCTTCTTCATGTTGAGGGAGTCGCGGTCGCGGGCCCAGTTTGTGTTGACCGTCCAGTCGACATCCTTGAGGGTGAAGGCGATGCCGCTGGGAGCAAAGTTGTCGTTCAGCACCTGCATCTGCTTATCGATCGTCTCCCGCTGTGCGAGAAGAGGTACCGTCATTATTAGATTCGAACCGGCGGAAGCGTTGTGGGGCTCTACTGTTTACTTACACTAAGGTAACCGCCAGTCGCGGTCTGATCAATGGACACGACATGGATATACGTGTCGACGACGATGGAGGCCGCGTTGATCTGGAGACCGCTGTTGAAGGCTGCCTCTTGGACCGCGAGCTCTTTTGAGACTGCTCTATGGCTGTCGCTCGGAGGAGGGGCACCGCAGCCGAAGTTGTAGGGCGCCTTGGGAACAGCACTGCCGACTGTTCCACCAGCCATGAGGCCGGCCAGGACTAGGGACTTGAACTTCATGTTGAAGACGGAGTAGAGAACTCGAGTACAGGCTATTAGAAATTGAACCAGAGTATATAGATTGTTGCTGTCCGCCATGTTCATGGACGATTGTGCCGTGGTGTTTATATAGTTTCTTCGGTTGGATACGTCTGAAGGAAAAGGGGACACCTTCCTTACGTCTCTTTCCTATTCCGTCTCATGCTCCCGACCGCCTTGCTCGCGAGAACCGTCCAGCATATCACGATGGCAGCTGCGGCAGTCCCGTTGAGAGCGACGCATCATCCACCAAACAAACGGCGACAACGGACAGTATCTGGGTCATTGTCACCTAACAAAAGAGGATGATAGCAAGGCTCCCCGCCCTTGCTCCTACCTCACACGATCTTAGCCGCATGCGATGGAATGCGCCGAGGATTGCAAGCCAATATCGGGACGGTGTCTGTTCTCATTCCATCTCGCCCAACCTTGGATACATTCCGACTGGGTAGGCCAGCTGCCTGGCAAGGATGCCCAGACATTGGGGCGTGGTGGGAACGAAAGGCCACACTGCACATGACCTTTAACTAACGGAGAGTTGATTTAGCAGGTGGAACAGCTTGCAACGATGGGGCGGCAGTTGTTAATCTCCGGGGATGCTGTCTGTATGCGGCAGCTCGAGAGTCCTGCCAAGGCCCATCCCCGCAGGCAGTTGGGTTGCAGACCCGACCAACTGAGGTGCAGTGCTTCAGCGGCTGTGTGCGTCCCACCTCGTTGGTGCAACCAAAGTCGTGAACGACGAGTCACACAAGTATGGGCAACAAGCTTAGATGAACTTCTGCGCGTAATCTGCCAGTGTAGGCTTAGGTTGATGCTTTGGACCGCTTCGGCCTCTGGCGAAGCCCTGGCTATAATGCCGGGGTAAGGGTGTTGGTGCTTGGACGAATCAAGAAGGTAGTGTCACCTTGACCGCGCGCTCATAGACGATAACGTTTGTGATTAGGTTGGCTGCGCCCTATCGCCCTCGCCAAGATCGGTTGCACCACTTCAAACGGGGACAGTCGCATGCGTAGATTCGCAGCGTACGTACAGTAATGTGAGAGGTACTCTACGGAACCGCGGGGGAGACATGGCGGCAAGGTCGCCAAAGCAACAATTACCGTTGCGCATGAGAGATCCACATAAGAGTACTGTACAATACACTTACCGTACTACAAACAATCACAGATTCACAGGGCATTTGCTTCACATTCGTGTGACGACTCGCACGTCGGCGAACCTTCAGTATGGACTGGTCCCCCCACGGCGGGCACCACAAGTCTTGGGATCGAGCCCAGAATTTAGTCTTGGAGTATCAACCGAGTGTACCGAGC
The DNA here is from genome assembly GCF_023168085.1 of Purpureocillium lilacinum. Lineage (NCBI taxonomy): Eukaryota > Fungi > Ascomycota > Sordariomycetes > Hypocreales > Ophiocordycipitaceae > Purpureocillium > Purpureocillium lilacinum. Next base: position 6,636,411 of record NW_027072112.1, read on the forward strand.
AGATGAGACTGCTAGTTTCTGTTATTGAAGCCAGCTGCGGCTACATGGGTGCCATCTGGAGCCTGAGATGTAGCCCCTCACTCTATGCTGCCGAACCCACACTCCGAAATCCATCCGGCTGCGCTTCCACTATAGTTGAAAGGCTGACCACCCGATCCGAAGGCGAGGACTCCAAGGGTCGAAAAATCTTTCGATAGCTTAGATTCGCCATCGTGACGTTCAAGAAACAGGTCCATGCAGTTTGCCTCAGAATCAGCGTCGCGCAGAAATTCCGTCGCCACGGTGGCGGAGCCTTTATCAAACACGTCCGCATCATAATAGCGGTCGGTCGCAAGTTCTGCCTTCATGCCTTCTTTCCAGAGGTAGTCCAGCAAGGTTCTGTTTGCCTCCACTTTTTGGCGGGCCGCCTCTCGAACCTGAAGTTGTTGATACGTGCCGTCGTTTTCCGTGCCGAGATCGTCGGGATGCGCGAGGCGGTGGTGGAGAGTATAAATCGGTGAACCATCTCGGTAATAGGTAGCAACATGGAGGAAGTCGGTCCCGTTGTTAGCGTCCAGGGCAGCTTGCTGCAACGTAGTGTCGCCGTCGACGGGTACGTGAGAGTCTATCCTGGTCCATGTTGCGGCATCCGGGAAGTCTGACTCAATCCGAGAAAGCCGTCCGTGAACAGGCTCATCGAGCTGATCCGATCGACGACGGGATTCCACGACTGTCACAAATCCACGAGCCCATGCAGCAAACAGGCTGTCGATGGTGCCGCGTACGGCGCCATCGTTCTCCAAAACGGTGCTGCGGCGCCCATTAGTGGGCTCATGTTTCCGTTGTTCTAGCTGAATGTTCTTCAAATGAACTCCGAGGAATACACCACTACCAAAGGCGGTAGCAAGAGCCTTTAAATTGGAATGAGTTAGCTAAGTTGTTGCGGTGCGCCAACAAGGTGCGTCGAAAGCAATTTCGCTGTCTCACCGCGACAAGAAGGAAGACGAGGTACCAGATAGCGCGCTTCTTAATTGCATCTTCTTCCCTAATAGCCAGGGACGAGTCGACACGTGGAGGAACTCGCGCGAGCTGCTGCTCTTTTGTCCCAATCGTGGCGAGGGGAGCCAAAGCTTGATCCGGAGCTCGTGGAGAGCCAAGCGAGTCTCTGCTTTGAATTAAAGCACAGGCTCCAGGCGCCTGGAGGGTCGCAAGCCAAACGATTATTGCAGGGAGATTCATGACGGCTATGAAGTAGGGGACAACAGAGTTGAAGAACTGTACGGTAGAGTGCAGAACATAGGAGTTGGACAATTGGGCTCTAAGGATGTCCTTTTATAAGTGATTACACTACTGCCTGGCTCATCTGGAGTTCGAAACATTGCCATAAAAGTCCAGCAGATTCTCTGTTGCTCAAGGTTAAGGCTTGCAGAGTGCAGTGCAATCGGCCCGCGCGAATCGTCATCATCACCCCTGCTTAATCGGCCATATATCCATGTGGCGGACGTCTTGTAGTGCTGTGACGGTGGCCTGAAGTCACGATAAGCCGTGACAATGCGAGCCATGATTGTTGGAAGGACAGAGTTTGTGCATGTGTTGTGCGTGTTTGAGTTGTGGTTGACGCCCCTGCTTATCCCTACAACTGCCTGTCCAGCACACCAATGTACAATTACTCCTCGACTTCTGCACTTCAACAATTACTCTGCGGGCCAGTTGTGGCACCGATGGACGTGCTTCCGAGTGATTCATGTGACCCGCTATACTCCTAAAGTTTCAAGTCGTGTATTTGCATGCTTCCAGTTGGGCTTAGCAACCCGTAGCTGGGAGGAGGTGCAGCGCACATATGCTTGCAGCTCCGCCGCCACATTGCGCGGTCCCGTTGAAGAAGAAAACAGGCAACAATGCTGCGGAATAGAGCCGGCGCAACCTTTACTTACCGGGTCGCCATTCATTACAAATCAGAGTGCTTGCCAAAGATCTCCCTTGTAGCAAAACCGATGTGGGGATTTGGGATCCCTGATGAGCATTGTTTGTCAGACGAGGCCGGACTTACCGGAGCTCGGTAGCGCGAGACTACCGACGCCTATCACAACGCAGTTCAACTCCTGGGTCGCACATTTTATTTAAAATGGGCGATTTTGGCTTCTTCTTCATGTAGAACCGCCCCAAGTGATTATACAAAGCCGATCATAAAGCCAAGGCCTTCATATTTTCTCTACTTCGCTTGAAGGTTGGACCGCATCTGTGGTGCATGCCGGTCACCGCCGTGTCACATTCAAAAGCCCGAAGTTTCAACACAGTACAAGTCGACGAGCGCCATGTCGCAACACCCGAATTCAATGCGTGCCGCCCTGGGCCTAGCGACGATGCTTCTCGGATTCGGCCTCAACGGTCTCACCCGGCCCGACGCCCACCTAAAGGCACTGGGGTTTCCAAGCCACGCCGACCTCGCAGCCCACAAACTCAATCGCGCCCTGATGCGCATCTGGGGCGTTCGCAACTTGACTGTCGGCTCGCTGCTTGCTTTCATATGGAACTCTGGCGACGAGAAGCTGATGGGCACATCGTTGTGCGTTGTTGTGGCTTTGCCGGTTGTTGACGGGTTTGTTAGCCGGCTGCTGATCGGAGGAGGCGAGCTTCAACACTGGGTGTTTCCGCCTGTGATTGGGTTGCTCGCAGCCAGGCTATTTGGCTGGCTCGATTGACGCTCGGTTGTGCAAGAACGAGCCAACCGGCCATTCGTTTCAAGGAACCAGTAGCAATCTCAATTAATGAACTGTCGTCATCAAGACAACTTTTAACAGTGGTTCGCAGGCGCCGCTGCACTGGTTTGCACCAAAGAATAATTCCACTCCTGCGTCAAGGTGTCATTGCCCGTCTGAGGCGGGTCAAGCCGCACCGCATAGCGACCCAAATCGCCTACACTTTGCGGGGGATGTTTCAGCCGCAAGGTGACTTTAACTTGCATTAAGGGGATTTCTCGCCGATTCATCTGGCTCGTTTGATGCTGAAAGCCTCGGTCAGTAGCCGCGCGCTCAGGCGACAACTGGAAGCAGCGGGCCGGTGGGGGATCCTGAAGTGTGTCGGAGTGTCCTGCGCCACATTGCGGGGGTTGAACTGAGCCATTGGGACCTTTTTTGGGGGGAGACCCAGGGACCTCGCGCAGCGTGGCATACGGGCTTGGAAACGACCCGCTTCACCTTATGATTCATCATCAAGTCATTATCGGGCCTCGCTGCGAGCGATGGCATGCGTGAACCCACATGTAGATACGTTGTTGAGCATATCGTCATCAAAGATCCCAGAAACGCTGCCTACACCGAAAGCGCAGGACACCAACTTGGTAAAGAAAAGTGCTTTGGACAATGCGGTGGTCTGGTATTGTAGTCCGATCGCCTGGTGAACGTATTGAGACGTTTGCGTTTACAGTGAAACGAGAAATTCAACGCAGTCGCATAATCTGCGTTTGCGCATCCAGCAGAGATGACTGCTCTCGATTCTTCGCCGTTGTACGCTCGGCGGGAGAGAACCCCCCGGACCTTAGACAATGGCTCGCGCTGGCTCTGCACCAAGGGTTGGACAACACCCACCACCTACTCCCAGCCGCATCGCTTCGCACGAGGTAGCCATCGTCTGCCGCGTCGAATATGGCTTCGGTGGGCGCAACCGTCGCATGTTCCATGATTTGCACTTGGTCACTGTATGTCCGAGGTGTGCCTCACAAGCGTGCTTGAGGGCCAAGACGGCCTCTCCAGGATTAAGGATACATCACGTCCTGACTGGCGCCTGCCAGCACCGCGCGGTGTGCGCGGGGAAGGTGACATAGCGTCGACCGTGCGTTGTGGAAGCGGGGATGGCCCATGAGCATTTCCCTGGAAACAGACTCATGCTGATGGCCTTACGAGCTGTCGAATCGCGAATGAAGACGGAGCGAGAGTGTGGCCGGAGTGATCGGAGGAATCAACCTGTCCGGCCCAAGTCTTGGAGCACTGGCGGGATGGTGGCGATCGGTGGCAGTCCCGGGAACGGCCCCGCCACATGCGCACGGCCCGACCCTAGCATAGGCATGGTTCATGGGGCTCGTCTACTTTGACATCAAGGCGTTACGCGACGGTCAGACCAACGGAGGAGACGCAACCCCTCCCCGGGGTCACTCACCAGCGGGCGCTGGGCATTTATATTTCCGCACAGAGGAGCCTTAGGTCTATATAATATTCGTGCAGTCTGTGGTCCCGCGGTATCGTTGAATCGAGCTGTCGTCATCTCATGCCACTCTGTCGGTGGCCTTTCTGTCTAGAATGCTGTCCAAATCTCTTATTGCGGCGTCGCTGTGGGTGGTAGGGCTGCACCCGACCATTGTGGTTGCCCAGGATCCCGAGGGTTGGTACAAGTCTCATCCAGGCATGTCCCGTATCAGCCAGGTGAACCAAGACACACACCAGATCATTGATGAGTTTGGGCGAACGCGGTTCTTCCACGGAACCAATGTTGTGATGAAGCAGCCACCATGGTATCGGCCACTGGAGTGGGTGCCAGGCGTATCATCGTTTGGCCAGCAAGACGTCAAAGTCTTGCAAGACTTGGGCCTGAACGTTGTGCGGCTGGGACACAGCTGGGCCGGCGCGGAACCCGAACGTGGCCAGTACAACCAAACGTTTCTGGATATCATGAAACAGCAGACGAAGCTGGCGGAGGACCATGGACTTTACGTTCTGGTCGATGTACATCAGGACTGCTTGTCGCGACAGTTTTGCGGCCATGGCACACCCGATGTAAGTCTTTGATGCGGCCGCCCGGGGCACGACCAATACTAACAATTGATCTTAAAGTGGTTTGCCAAGAGTGACTGGGTATCAAAGGGCAAGATGTATCCGTTTCCCCTCAAACTGACACCGTTCCCCGTGGATAAAAATGGCTTCCCAACGCCCCAGTCGCTGTGCGACACAGTCGACTGGTCTTTGAGTTACACGTCGGTGGCGCTGGGCAACGCGTTTGGGAGGCTGTACAACAACTACGACGGCCTGGGGGACGCATTTGCGGCCTACTGGAAAAAGCTCGCGTCGGAGTACAGCACAACGGCCAACGTCGTCGGGTACAATCTGCTCAACGAGCCCTGGGTCGGCGATACGTGGGCTGATCCGACACTCCTTGTGCCAGGCGTTGCCGACCACAAAGCCATGGAAGGGCTTTGGAACCGCGCGGCGACGCAGATTCGCAGCGTGGATAACGACACACTCATCTGGTTTGAAGGCGCTACCCTGGATGTCCTGTCGGGCTTCAACAATGTCCCGCTCGGGGACGGCTCGAAGTCGGTGCACTCGTTTCACTACTACAATCCTCCACAATTGGGGTCCATCTCCACCACGCTGGATAATCGCCGTAAAGACAACGAACGTCTCAAGACCGCGGGCGTGCTCACCGAGCTCACATTCTGGATGGGCGATGATAAACAAATGCAGGGCCTGGCTGACGCCATGTCGGCAACCGACGAAAAGATGTTTTCCTGGATCGGCTGGGCGTACGAGAACCTGTACAACGGCACATCAGGGCAGCCCTACCCTGAGCTGGCGACGCACTACAGCCGTGCCTACCCCGCCGCCGTTGCTGGAACCCCCACAAGCTTCAGCTTCTCCGAAAGCTCGGGCACTTTGAAACTGCAATTTACGACCGACACAAACAACAAGGCGCCGACCGAGATCATCTTGCCCCAGTCTCAGTTTCCGAACGGCTACAGTGTCCAGATCTCGCCCAGCGGCAGCTTGGTGCAGTACTCGCGGGACAAACGTACTCTGGCCCTGTTTACATCAAGCAGCATCAAGAGCGCCACCGATGTCTCTGTCACCGTCACCCGTAAATAGCAACCTCTTACGCAAGTCGTTTGCAGAGGGCTGGAATATAAGCAATTCAGTTCCATCGTGCTCAGCTTTTCAACTTTCGAGCTCTACCTAATTGTGACGCTGATATGCCCCTTTTTGACCAAGAATCGAGTTTTCGAAGCGTCCGCGAGTGGCTGGCTCAACATCGTGAGAATGTCACCCTGCAGCCACTCCATCCGCTATGGGCGACGCGCTCGCGTAACCATGCCTGGGTTCACGAGCCTCCCAACTCAATCGTGTTGACATTACCAACCCAGTTCGCTGGGCAGAAAGGCCGTTACGGGGGGTTTGGGCTCGGGCAGTCTAGGCTTTGCCCGACCTGTTTTGCCTCAAATCCCGGCCGAGCCAATACCAAAGAGCCGTGATGCCTGATTCCAGGCAGTCAAATTTATCTTGAGTGCATCCTACAGGTGTTGATGCTCTCCATGTAGGGGCACGCAGTTTGCCGCCTCTGACGCCCGGCCGATGAACCGAAAGCAATAGGACAGGATACTAGAGCGAGGAGCGCTTCGAAATACGATTCCCTCCCTGAGAATAGGCCGGACAGCAGACTAGATCGGGAGGTGGACATTTGATCATCAGCGACGGAGAGGAAACAGCCGATTCCTCGAGCAGCGCCAGCCCTGGAGTTGCTTGGAAACAGCGGGCTACAGTGGTGTCAGTAAAGTGCGGGGAAGACCGATCCGTGCGCCCTACTACTTCGTAGATTAAGGTGAAATGAAAGCGTTCAAACACGTCTTGCAGTTAAATGTTCATCGTGCTTCCTTGCCGTGATGAGATATAATTCTACGCTCTGACGACGCCCTTGTGGCTATACAGCTCAAGAACCGTCCAACGCTTGCTACTTTCATTGCCTCACCGTGTCAAGCCCGTCGGGGCACGTGCTGTGGCACCGCTGAAATGGACTCGGCCAGTGGACACATGTTGCTTTAGCGCCCCCTGGACGAGCAAAGGGCTAGCACGACGTACAGGGCGGGCCAGGCGTTTTTGCTTCACGTCTTCTGGGGAGCGCCCTCAGCCACTACTGCCGACTCCCGAGAAGGGCGCGGCACGGCGATTCACCTTGCGTTCCGACATATTACTTCCGCATCTCGGCTCTTGGCTCCAAGCTGTGCGGCACAACACCCAAGGCGGTTGGCCAGCACAATCAACTATGCGATGCACAGAAGAAGCTGAGGATGTGAGTGCCGCGGCCTGCTCTTGTGGCCGATCTGCTGCGACGAGGCATTGACCCGACACTCATTGACACAGAACCCGACGCCACCTTGCCGGAAGCAATGCAGGGGAAGCTACTCATGCTCGAACTCACCGAGCTGTTTCTCGATGGGCGATTCTTCTATCAGCATGCCGGATCCCAGGACCATGTCGATGCGTATAGAGAAGCCCTGGCCTCTGGATTACAGGCTGGAACAATCAGCACACCATTCGCGTCGGCAACCCTCGGGCGGAAATGGCCAACACAATTCTTGGGCCGATGCTGAAGGAGCAGGTCGAGCCCAATTCCAGTCCGCAGCGCCATTTTTGCGGCGTCCACTTGCGCAACCGAGCATTGGCGGGTTCTTGTCCATGAATGCAGCCAGGGATGTCGCGGCCATCGTTAGCAAACTCCCTGCGCGTTTACGCCAGGACAGTACCACTTGCGTTCCCTTCCCCCATCCTCTGTCCACAGGCACAGCTCGCAAATTGTGCGTTCTGCCATTTTTACCGCGCTTGGGGACCCTCCGAGATCCCCATTTCATCAACTTGGTTGACGGTGAATCGCATTGCGACGAAGAGCATCGTGGGTCGCTCGGCCTGCTCATCAGGTCCAGAGCTCTTGAGGGCGTCACTGTCATAACGGCCACGCAATCCCCATGAAAAGTCACACGAGATACACGAAGGGCCTTAGCGAAGATATGAACTACTAGGATAGGGCATGGCACAGCCAAAAACGAGGGAACTCTGCTGAAAGCTTCATGTTCATGTCGTGACCTCGATTAGACATGAGCGTCTTGTTTCTTTTCTTCATGAAACACCACATCAAGAAAAACCCAACTCAAACTAGCAGCGTTCCCTTTCCATAATTGATCTCATAGAGAAGCTACAGTAGTTCCTGCTATCGTTTCCATTCTCTTTGCTTGGCGTAAATGTCCCTGTAAAACGTCTCCTTCAGGCCGAGAATCGTACCGCTGCCGCGAATGGGCAGTGAGGGCGGTATAGCACCTATGCCACACAAGTCATGCTTACGATCAACAAACCAGGCAATTGTCAAGGAGCCCGCCCAGGTAAGTGTGCTCTTTCCATACCCGCCAGCAATGTCCTCTAGTGTCAACAGCCCGCCCAAGCCGTGGCTGGTCCCGATCTCAACCGTAGGATCTGCACGGAAGAAGGTGCGTAATTCGCCGGAAAGCACTTTCTGGAGGCTCAACTCCGCGCAAGGACGTAATTCCAGGAACATGCTGTCAAAAGTGGAAGGCTTGAGCAGCATTCCTTCATTGGCGAGCAACGAGCCCCCTTTGGTGTACTTGTTCAGTGCGCCATCACCACCCAGCACAGCCTTGCCCAAGCATTGGGGATCTGTGGATTGAGGTCGACGAGGTGGTCACGCAGGTCATCGCGCGTAACGGGATACAATTGGGCCTTAATGATGCCGAGCGGTCTCAAGATGTGTTCGTGCACATAGTCGTCAAGCGTGCTGTCTGTGATACGCTCGACAATGCGCCCGGCCCAGTCCAGTCCGGGCCCGTACTGCCAACCAGCGCCTGGCTGGAAGCCGAGGGGGTAGTTGAAGACTTGTTCCACTCTTTGACAGTTATTCTTCTTGTGAGATGCAGGTGCAGTTCACCACCTGCTAATGTGCTGATCCAAGAAATGATAAACGTAGCCAGAACTGTGCGTGAGCATCATCTCAAGCGTTATCTCGACAACAGGAGGTTACAATATTGGCTTTTCGCCAGAATACCCCATGATGACCTTCTGGGCCCCAAGCTCCGGCGCTATCGACGACAGACCACCATCCAGGGTGACAAGTCCGCGCTCCACGCATTGCAAGGCAGCAATGGTAGTAATTAGTGAAGTTACTGAGGCTAGGCATAAGACGTCACCCAATTGTTGCGGTCTCTCTTCACCTGAAAGAAGGACCCAATAGCCCAGAGCATTGTTGTATACAAACCGGCCGACCGCATCGGTGGCGCAGATGACAGCGCCATGAATCTTGCCTGCCGCGATTGCAGCTCCAAACTGGGTCTCGAGCTCCTCGGACATGTTGAATGGAGGGCAGCACAAGAAGTAGAGGAAAAATGAAGAAGTTTATATGGAACGAAGTGAGGCGTCAAGTTGGCCACAAGTAATCGGGCACAGTGTCCGCAGACTGGAGGTACAGGTTTCGAGCCTGACGACGATCGGGCATCGAGCTTGTTGGGTCTGACCCCTTTGTTGACCAAAACCTTCGAAGCATTCTTAGAGAGCCTTTTAGATACCAGTCCTTCTCTTCCCTTCAAAACTGAGCCAGGTAAACATGTCGATTAGGAGCAATGCGGCAGCAATTCATGTTTTCTTGGAGCAACTAGTCTATTCGATCCTTGCACTCAGAGTCGTCGATGTGTGCAGGGGTTTGATGACGACTGCTGCCCTGTACTACCACGTATAGAACGACCAGCATCTCATGACACAGAGCGGACTGTCTATACTACAACTACACTCAAACCACTAGCTCTTTTTAAAACGCCCTTTTTCCATGAAATGTTTCGAAGCTTGCATCATGTAGAATCTTCTAGCGACGCTGGACATTGCTTTATGCATCAGTAGCCGACGCTGCTGCCGTAGTTGCTGTGGAAGGCGTATACGCGCCGGTATAACCGTCTCGCCCTGTTCCGGTCTGCGTGGTGCCGTTCGTGTTGTCTTTATCCAGGTTGGGTTGCAACAGATAGAGCTTGCCTCCTAGGGACACTGAGTTTCCGAGACTATTCAGTGTGTCCGGAGGCATCTTTTTGCCTGCAATAACCGGTCCTACCAGCAAGCCAACGAACAGGGCCAGCATTGCAAAGTAAAGACAGGCGAAGCGAATCACGCGCCGTCTTCTGAGCTTCGACTGCTTCTGCGAGTAGATAGGCGGCCGAATTTGTCGGCTGAGCAAGTCAGTCAATGGATCACGTCACTGAGGAACGGAGTCAAGTGTGACATACCTTGGCCGCAGCCAAAACAACATTACTGAATGAAGTTTGTCGATTTGTGGCACCACAACAATGGGCATCATCAGAAACAGAAGCCAGTGGCCCAGAATAAAGTCGGCCGCAAACATGCTCAGCTCTGTAATTTTGCAAAGCAGTTCTCGTGCTGGCTGGGACATCGAGTGCCAGCCCATTGAATACCACTTGCCGTTCCAGAACGCAATATTTGACTCGTCCGTCTTCATTTCCCTTGTAAGGGCCAGGCTGACGATGAGCTTGAAGATGAACCTCTGAATGGCGATTGCCGCAACCATGCCGGCAAGTGTGCGCGCAAAGTTGAAGCCTTCCAGAAGGAACATGGCTTCGAAGAAGATGATTGCAAAGATAACAGCGGCGCCGTGCGCAATAGCTGCTAAAACACTACCGACCTTTTTGCAGCACATGCTCAAAACAGGCCCCATGCAGCATGCCATGCCAAACATGGCAAAGAGGACCGCAGCGTTGACGCCCACTGGGGCTAGAGCCACAACCAAAACTCGAATGAGGGAGTCCGTGGCGTGGATGTTCTTGACGTTCGGGTTGTTCCTCCTTTCCACGCCTGTCTGTGCGTTGATGTAGAGATACGGTATGAGTGTCCATACAACCTGGAAGAGCGGCTCAAAGATCTCGCTAAAGATGATGTTCGCCATAGCCGCTCGTGGAACATCTGCTCCCGTTTTTGATGAAGCCTGACCTAGTTGTTTGCGTTTGTATCCGGTGGTTTTCGTCCTCGATAGGCGACAAAAAGCAATCCATGAAGACCCGTGGCTCCTGGAATTTCCACGAGAAAGCCAGCGAAGAAATTCGCGATAATCGATAAAGAAGTCGTTCCATGCGAATTGGTGCGGGTTAAAGAGAAAGGGAGAAACTGTGAGCCCCATCAAAGTAATCCAGAAGTACACCAAGGCTGCTTGCCAAACCGTAACAGTGGCGAATAAGAGCATTAGTAGTAGCCTTGCTCCGAAGTAAATGGATTGTCCAGCGAACCGCGAGTATAAAACTCCGAATGGGATTCGAGCGGTAGCGAAGCCACGCCCTGTGCCGATGTACCGTGCGCCGCCGAACGCCAGGTTTTGCTGCACCGAATCTGAGTAAATCTGACAGACAAATACCTCGAAAAAGGGGGACAACGAAAAGAGCTGCTTAAGAAAGCGGACCGCTCCACGCCAAACCCCTCGTTCTGACATTTCTTGCACGACCAAGGGGATAAAGGAGATAAAAAACACCACAAAAATGGAAATGACGCAGCGCCAGACCCAATCCATGAGGGCATCGGTATTCGCGCAACCAGTTGGCGTTAGAGGATCTGTGATAGGTTTGTCCCGGTTATAGTCGCAAGAGATTGTTTCGTGTCTAAATGCACCAAAGTTGAGAAGGGTAAGCATGAAGAGCTGAATAGATGCCATAATAAAGAGGTTGTTAATGTGGAAGCCGGCATGGGCGTAATAGAAAGAGAGGAAGCGATCGAGGGGAAGTTGCGTGCCAAGATAGTAATACTCTCGGGAAAGCATTTGTTCTCCCATACCAGTTCCGATTTTTGTCGTAAAGTTGAGAATGGAACCAAAGCCTAAGTCGCGCCCCTTTCCGCATTGGTAGTATTCGCAATGTTTGATCCGTCCTCCGCGAAGGATTGCGTTCATGCCGGCAAAAATGTCTTCGTTGAGATGGAGGCCCTTCTGAGCCTTTGATACTCCACCCCGCGTTGTCATAAATATTCCATGGAGGAAGTCCGGATGCCCATAATGGAGCTTGCCGCCAATCTCGGCTAGGGTGCGTGCAAAAAGGGTCCCGAATGTTTGTTCCTTTCCGGCAGCAACGTCTCCAAGAATGCCAATGTTCTCAGAAAAGATATACTCGCGGGCTCCGAGAATCGCTACAGGCGACTTGACGTCTTTCTTCGCCTTGGCACTATACGGTGAGGCGGTGTCTGGACGCATCTCCTCAAATTCAGCAAGGACACTGCGAATTTTGAGGCATTCCTCCAAGTAATTATCCTGATTGGCATCAATGAGCTGGATATACTCCCCGCGATAGAAAATCAAGGCGTGGTTCTGGTTGTCCGACTTGCCGTCGCCCAGGACGGGGTTTCCAGAGAGTTGAACCCGGAACTTTGGCTTTCGCATGCCATTTTCGAGGAGTTCACAATAGCCGTCGATTAAGGAAGAGTAGATACGGGGTTCGTCGCCTTCAGTTTCGGGCGGCTCCTCGTCGAGGAAGGCGATTTGCATGTCCGGATACGCACGGAGGAGGAATTCTGCGTTTTCCATCTCTTCCTTGGTGAATTTGGAATATCGTTGCATCGAGACGAGGATCTTGAACTTGCGGCGCGCCATTCGCTCAAGCTCCTTTTCGAGTTGATCAGACCGGCCACCGAAGGCTTGGACAACCTCTGGGTTCTCCACTCGGTATAGAAGCTTAATGGCTCGGCTGTAGTTCATGAATCCGGAGACAGTGCGGTATAAGGTCTGGGAGCGGAGCGATGCCCAAATGCGCGTTCGAAGTGCGTACTCAGGGGCCGAGCTCTTGAATCCGATGCAATAAAACGGTAGGTCGTCGATTTTAGACTTTGCCTCGCTTTGGTCTCCTGAGCCACCTTTGGCTTGCTCAGTTTCGTCGGCCAGGATCTTGGTGTCGGTAACAAAACAATCCCACTCGTGAGGGTGTAGCTGTTTGAGATATTCCAGTAAGGTGACCCGCGAATAAGGTTCATCTTCTCTAATAATCTCCCGGAGAGAAAGCAGAATCTTCTCACTATAGTGAGGAATCATAACAGTAAATGTTGGCATGTTATCTACCGGGAGAGGCTCTGGAATCGGGGTCGATAATGAATGTGCAAAGAACGAGATTCGGCGCTCAGCTTCGCTGTAGCTAGGGAAAAACTCCGTCTTGAAGGAGTGGTCTTCCTGCGACACAAAAAAGGTTGGAGCTCGTAGTGTCCGCTTTCCTTCCTCTTCAGAGGGAACTTGATGATAGAGGAGCTTCTGAACGTGGTCGATGGAAAGTAGGTGCTCGCGGTACATAGAAATAACGACCGCGTTCCAAATTTGCGAGATTAGAACCTTGGGCTTATACTTGACCTCCATATCCGTTGTTGCGAGGATTTTGGAGTAAATTCTCTTTGGCAAGCGAGAGAAAATGTTCCTCCATGGGGTCAAGATCGATGACCCGACGTAAAATGACCGCGCAACCGAAAATAAAGTGTTGAAGAGAACGTAGAATAGATAGGTATCCAGGAAGAAGAAGAATAAATCGGTCAGGGCCATGAGAGACAGTAAAATGACCGGGTGGTATTCGCAGAGGGATTTGCCAATGATATTCTCGCCTTGGCATACCGGATGGAAGATGGAGAGGTAGCGGATAACATCTCTGAACGAAAGCGTCAGGGACTTATATGAGACCCCTAGCTTCAAGCCAAAGATTGCAACCCATAGTCCAAAGGACATGGCCATGCCATTCCCGGAAAGCTTCGGCCAACTCGCGGTGAAAGTCTGGCTCGCAACGTAGCGCCTCGACTTGGTCGACAAATAGCTCCCAAACAGGCCCCCTAGGGGCATGACGGCGAAGAAGAGAAACGTCAGAAGAGCAATAATGAAGTGGACAATGCCGACAATGAGGTCGACGTCCACACCGCCGTCCTTGACAGGTGTGGGTTTCATAAAGACTTTGACGCCAGGTCCGACGTTGAGGATGAATATGACGATGAGAAAGAGCAATCGTTTCGTGAGATGCTGCGCCCCGGCCCATCGGCGCGGAACATAGGTCCACTCGGCAATCGTTGCAAGGATTTGGATGAGAGTCGCCAGACCTCCTCCGAACCCAACAATTGCAAATTGCTGAGACCCTCGCGGCTGATTATCAACCTGCTGTTCGTATTTTGACCCGAGCAGTAAAGTTGGGGCGTTGTGCGCAGTGTAGAACCAGAACATTGTAATGTGAATGATCCAAATGCGATTGAAGTTGACGAGAAGGTGAAACCAGGAACGCGTTTCCTTATAAGTCTTAAAGAAAGACTTCTTCCAGTTGACCTGATTCAGTTTGAGGTAGCGCTCAGCAGGCGGTACGTCAACGAGCTTCGTCTTGTCTTCAAGAACAAGACGATCAATGCCTTCGGGGTACCAAAATAGCTGATTGCAGTCGTCATAGCCAATGATGTTCTTGTGATCCCGTTCGCGGCGAACGTAAACGCCGTTGAGAATCTCATAACCCTGGTCGCGACAGTACTGATATAACGGCGTGATAACGTTGTTGAGAAAGGCGAATTCGTCCTCAGGTTCCACCTTGGCCTGACAAGCGGGCGAGTTGAAGTAGTCATCCGCGCACTTGAAGATAAAACAGAGGCACTCGGGCATAAACCGGACTTGATTTGCTTCACCCCAGCACAAGAGATAGAGAGCAACCTGACGTGCGCGGTCGTGCTGTGACATGCGGTTCATGCGAGCCAGCCATCGTTGTTCGGAGGCTTCAAGGGTATAGTCATCTTCGAGCCCCTCGAGAATGTCAGGATTGTTCTCGGGATCGCCGCCACTCTTATTCTTCTTCTTTCCCTTGTTCTTGCGTCGTGACTTCTGGGTCTGCGCATTTGACAATCCGGTGACGTTCTCGAGATCCATCTGGGCGGCGAAATACCACTTCCGATAGTTTGCGTTGTCCCCGCCGATGTAATCAGCGTGAAGGGTGAGGAGGGCCTGGTTTGGGGGCATGCGCGACGCTCTTGAATCAAGGAGTGTCATGAAATGATCGTACATGTTCCGCATGCTGTCGCGCTGAAACCCGAACTTGGCGGTCAGATCCATGAAGATGTCTTCAATTTCCTCCTTTGACAACGGGATATTGGCGTCGGACGACCACGCAGGATATGGCTCTCGCGAGCGCTGCTCAAGAGGCTGAGCGGGGCCATAGTGGCTGCCAGCCGAATGACGCGACGATTGGTTGTCGGTATAACCATCCCAGGCGGAAGAGGGTCGGCAATCTCGCTCGCCATCTCCATAGCTGCTGTAGTAGTCGTCCGCCGGGCCGTGATACCCCTCCGCAAAATCGCTGAAGGTTTCCCCGCGGTCTCCCGCACTCCGATGATTACCGTACGGCTCGTCATGGTACTGATCGTACGCATTGCTGCCGTAGTGGTCGTTGTCATAATCCGCTTCCCATTGGTCGTGGGTGTTGTAATAACCGCCGTCGAGATGATATGGGTTACTGGGCTCCGCGTTGTAGTAACCCCTGTAAATACATGTCAGCCATGAGCTAGCAAGCTGTTGACATAGGTTGCTCGCTCACGATTCATCGTAGTAGCCGTCAGAGCCGTGGTGTTGGGCGTGAGCATTGTTCCCCTGGCCGTAATGGGCATCGTCGTACTGCGGCTCATGATCACCGGCCCGGCGGTGGTCGTCATGATAGTAGCCGTCCTGGCCACCAGGATATCCAGACATGTTTGCGGATTTCACTGGTTACTGGCTCGACAGCTGGATCAACCTAACTGTGCCGGCGACAACCGCCAGCGGCACAGCGAGGGCAATTCGGAGCCCACCGGAGGGCTAGAAAGCCGCAATAGAACCGCACCTGGCGTTTGGCCAAGCTAGCATGAGCAGAGAGCGAATGCGCCGTGGTGTTTGGACACGCGATTCACCACGCCTTCAACGCGCCCTTGGACCGCAGTGAATTGAAGATGACTGGGAGGATGTAGGTGGGTGGGAGGCCGGCAGGCAGTTGACGGGTGCGAAGAAGGATAGGGCGATAAGCGGTTTGGTGCGCCGCCTTGCTCCGATCCCTCGGGTGTATCGCAGGGAGGCATCCGTGCCCGCAAATAACAGCCCCCAATCGACAGACTAGTTACATCATATGCCCGAGTCGAACTGTCCTTGGCAATCTCGTATTCAGTGTGCCGCTTGTTCGTCACCACATCCTAGATTCCTGCTGCTGCGATTCCCTAGCTCAGCCCGAGTGAGGGGCGGAGCAAGCCTGCGGAGCAGATGGCGGCTTGAAAACTCGTTCCTGCATTAGCGGAGACACTTGGCATGGAATTCCGGAGCCAACCCGGGACGAGAGCACCAGATTCTTAAGCCCTCTGAGCTCTTTCAAGGGGCAATTCGCGAATTGTAGACTGGCTGCCACGCTCGCCAGTCAAGATGAGTGCGTCTATACTTACTGGTGGCCCACGATTGAGCAGACGAGGGTCCGTTCAAGAGGCCCGAGAACAGAACCCAGACAGCGTGCCCCTCATGGCCAGGCGGGCCCGACCAGCTCACTTTACATTTATGATGATTGCCGCCAGCGGGCAAGCCGTAACAGGCATATATTGCTATCGCCTGTGTTGCGACGCACCTGTAGGCACTTGCTTGGAGTTCTTCGCCCTGGGCTCTGGGATTGGCGGCAGGGACTTGGTCGCGAGACAATGCAGCGAACAAGCGGCAAGCGTGGCTCAAGCTGCGGAAAGCCAGTGGTCGACAGATGAGCCGCGTCAGAAGTCAGCTTGTCAGTTACATCCGCACAGCTGGAAACGGCAGACACCGAAGAAAGAGCGTGGCTGTGCAACATGCAACTGTCAGGGGCAGGTCCAGCTCGGGGAAAGCGTTCAATCCTGTCACGCAACCTGCCGGTTGAGAACCGACCGGTGAGCCCGCGCTTCTCGCTCAACTCCTCAGACCAAAGGAGCAAGAAATGCGCAGCGCATATTTCATGCCAGATGTATTACCAACTCGATGGAGGGATTGTGTCAGGGGCGGCTCTCCGTGGCAGGGAAACTGACAGTGACCGTGCCCCTGTGACCAGTCCCTGTCAGACGGCGCGGGCGGCGCGCTCGGCGCCTTCGGCCAGCCACCACCCGCTTGTGCATTTTTTGGCGTGGGCCGAGCGAAACAGAGGCCGATTGGCCGCATTTCCTTGGAGCGACCCTGTTTAGTGCTGCCCGGCCACGCGTCTTGCGCGTTCTCGGACAGTCCAAGTCACCGGCCACATTCGTCAGGAACGCGTCCCCGGACGAGCTTCTTTACCGACTGCGATTGCTGCGTCGACGAGTGAAGAACTTCCTGGCAGCTCCCGTAGATGCACGCCAGAGCACCTGTTTGCGTCAGCGGCATACGGACGCGAAGGACCTGTCGGGCTTGGACGGGCGCCGTTACCTCTCGCGGCGACGGCTCACTGAGCGGCTTTCCCGGACAACCCGCCAGCCCGCATGTGCGCCTGGAGGGGCCGGGGGGTTCTAGCGCCTGTCTTGCGGCGCCGGCCGATCCAAGGTGGAAACCCCGCAGGACGAGTTACTGGTCGGTCGCCGTCGCCGTCGCCACATCTCACCTGCTTGTTTTCGAATCGAGCCGGGCAAGCCGGACACCGAATCTGGACAAGATACGCGTGTTCGCGGCTTGAGTCGACATTCGGGCGGACGCAGCCTTGCCAGTCGCTGTGCGTCGGTTCGTTTTCTGGCCTTCCTTGGCTCCCATCCAACATCCTCCCTTGCGTCCTTGGCTGCCTCGTATTCTTGCCACGACAGGCCAGGAGCATTGATCGGTCTTCACTGCCACCCGTGCGAATAAGCACTAAGTCGCAACGGACCCGTGAAAATGGACAGTGAATGCCCCTCGATTGGCCAGGATCCCCATCCAGCACCTGGGCAGTCCAGCAGTCCAGATGCCAAAAGGCAATTGTCTTCATAGGCGAAGTGCGTCGGAGGAAGACTTCATATTGCGCCGACCTTGTGGCATCATGACCGACCCATATCCCAATCGACGACGAGATAATAGAGAAGACACAATCTTGTTGGTATTACCTTTGGCCTTGCCGTCCGCACTGGTCCAAGATGCCTCTCGTCGCCAGAACGGGATATGAGACCACGTACCATGCCACACTACCTCGCAATATAGGCAACATGAGGACTTCTGAAGACAAGTTGAGGCATAGAAGATCGTTGTTCATCCCCATAGAGCGGGGAAGGTCAAAGCAACTTGTCTTTGGCACGCAGCAATTGAGTGACGGAGCCAGAAAGTCACATGTGGTTATGCATCTTCCTGCCCAAACTCTGCGAGGTCTCGTTCATAATCGTCCAACGATCCAAACCCTAGCTCACTCGTGCGGGCAAAGTAGGGTTTATAATCGAACAGCTCTTCATCCTCGAACGTGTCATGCCGAATGTCCCAAACACAGTCGATCATGTGCTTCAACCATCGAGGGGGAGGGGGCCAGCGACGAAAGTACTCAATTCGTCGCACTTCAACCCAAACCTCCTTTTCAAGATTCCACCATGTGTAAAATAGCTCTATATAAGACTCGCCGTCGCCCATCCGCCACACAATATCATATGGATGAGTGTCTGGGTATTCGAACCAAGGGGGAGGTACTGCTCCATATTGGGTCATGAGTTCATCCAGACGCCGATCGTGCCACGACGGTGAAGCCATTTTGGACAGTGCACTGCTTATCCGCGATCCGCTCGCAAAAAGTCTTTTTGAAGTCCAGTATCTGTGAGCTGCTGGCGACATTAGGTTGAAACAGCCACAGGAACTGTTTACTGACCAGAAGGGCGATACGAGTAAGGGAGACGGTTTCAGGAGACGGAGACGACTGTATGGTAGGCTTGTAGCTCGTGCCTCTCGTGCCTTCCGTGCCTCGCGTGCTTTTCGTGGCCGCCGTGTATGTAGATCGGTATTCTTATCGAGGAAAGATGCAATGCGACACTCATGGAAAAGTGCACGGGGTATTTGCAGCAGCACAGCAGTGTACAGGGTGATATGGTCCCTGTTCTTCCGCAAGAGGCTCTTTGCGATGCCCCCAGCGCAAATGCGACAAAGAGACACCAACGGCTGCGGGGTAAAGTGTGCAAAATTCGGATACAGAGATGGACTTTGGTGGCTCGCGGTTCACCTGCCTCTGCGTCTTGCAGCCACAGTTCGGTCGTCAGGTGTCTGTGCAATATTTCAGCGGTGAGTCGGTGACCCACCCTTCCGTCGTCCATTCACGAACAACAACTGAGAGCGCTAAATCTGCCGTGCGCAGTGTCCAGAACAAGGTTCCTGCATTGATTGCAATGGCTACTGTCGACATCGTCGTGCTTGGCCACGGCAAAGTTGATAAGCAGCCGGAACTTGCCATTGTGACTGTTCTCTTACGATGCGCTGACGAGGATCTCGTTGCAGCTTCAGATGCGGTGAGCGCAGCGGTCCAAAACATCCAGGCAGTAATCCGCGTCCTAGCGTCGCCGCAGTCCGCAAGCAACCACACTTCGCCAACCGTCGCCGAAGCGGCTGTCAAGGACTGGTCTTCGGGCTCTATGTCTACACGATCATATCTCCAAAACGAAAATTCCCTCCGCTTTGGGCACGGAGGGCTGTTTTCCGCGCCACAACCGCCGCTGTCGGGACAACATGAAGCGACGACGCGCAAAACCATTCATGAAGCCAGCGTGACCATCTCCGTCACATTTCGAGACTTCCTGAAGTTGGGCGAATTCACATCCAGCGTGGTGAAGATGCCACTTGCCAGTGTGCACGACGTGCGTTGGACGCTGAGCGACGAGACGCTGCAGCAATTGCGGGAAGATGCCACGACAAAAGCGTATGCGGACGCACTTTGCAAGGCAACGTGGTATGCTCGGGCCATGGGCAAGGAGTTTGTAAGGCCGCGCAAGATCAGTGAGCTCCAGGCCAACCTGATGTCTAGCACGGGATTATTCGGGGTGGCAGCCGGGAACCGGGTCGGAGGGGCTAGCGGTGGGAATGGAGAGGAGACTACGCTTCAGTACGTCCCCAAGAACGTGCTTGTAGAGGCATCTTGCGAAGTACACTTTGAGGTGACAGGTGTAGGTTGTGGATGACAATCACTCATCAACGCCAACTCACCCCAGAGCATCTTGTGGCCCGCGTTGCAGCCATTGCTAGCAGATACATGATGTAATTTACTCAAGTTTCTTCCCAAAGGTTGGTGTTCCCATAACAAAGTGCATTGGTGTCTATGAGTCCTCATTGGCGGGGATGTCGATACGATCCAACGCGTCCTTGAAAGCCATCTCTACGTCTTGCCGCCGTAGTGTGCCTTTTGCCGTCATGACGCGTGGGACTCCATTTCGTGGTACTACTAGCACACGATTTGGAGAAACGACTCGCTCATGAATATATCTCTGGGACTGGAACTGGCTGATTCTGTTCAGTAGTTCCGTTTTCAAGTCTTCAGCGGGAAGCTTAGATTCTTCCCTTGGCTCGACTACCAACGCTGGAAGTGCCCGTCCTGTTCCAATCACAACAGCAAGTCCAACCAAGTCGTCGCCGCAAGTTTCCATGACCTTCTGTTCCATGGACCGTGTGTCGCATCGGAATGCCGACTCCAGTTTGATCCAGTCATCCATTCGGCCGGCTGCCAGGTGTCCTCTGGGTTTGCACCTGGTGAACAGGTCACCCGTGTAAAAGTCGCCGGTGCTGCGATCCCGTAGTGATGGATGAGGGCAATCGGCTGATTTTGCCGTAACAACAAGCTCGAATAGGCTCCTATCTGCACTCAAGCCGTCTGCCACAGGTCTGAACTCGTAGGCTGTGCCTGGGAATGGTTCCAAAGGCGGCACAGTGTGCGTCCCATTTGGCGCTGTTGAGCGAAGCATGATGCCGACCTCGGTGGAAGCAAACACATTGACGATGCTTATACCTTGCTCCAGAGCCCACAGCTCATCCTTTGTGTCCAAAGGTAGCCCGCTATACACCACATGCTCAAAGTCCTTCAGGCAAGCGAGGAGGGATTCATCTTGACGAGCCTCCCTGAAAAGATTGGACAGGAAGCCCGAAAACATGTTCAGTGTCGTCAGCCCGCATTGAGTAACCATCTCCCTCAGCTCGACGGACGTATACGGGATTGCATTTGGCAAGATGAGACAACCTCCATCATTGATGAAGGTGAGGAACATCAGCGTCGTTGCAACGTGACAGAAACTGCCACTGCCAAGCTGTCAGTTGTAAGTCTCTGTAGCAGGATAGAGCACCTACGCAGCAACTACCGCTGCCTGTCTTTGTGAACGCAGACGGTGTGTTGGCTTAGTCAGGAAGTCCATGGCTTTCTTCACAGAAGCATCAAGCCATCCCGCGGTTGCGGGCACGAGTTTTGGCTTGCCGGATGTGGATCCAGAAGTATGGAACAGCATTATAATGTCATCAGGTCCGGACGGTGGGCACCATTCCGGGAGTGGGAGGTTGTCGGTATCAAGCTGGAATATATCGCTCGCCACGAATGTTATCAGTCCGCTATTTGCGATGCTCGATGCACAGCTTGGGTCAACAACTAGCCCCACTGCTTCCGAGCGAGCAAACAAGTCGAGCAAAATCTTGGGATCTGCCATTCCAAGGGATATAGGTTGAGGAACGTAACCGGCTCTGGAGATTCCCCACAGGTGAATAAGATCCAGATATGAGAACCCTTTCAACCTGGGCAGACTGTATCAGAGACGAAGCAAAGGCAAGGTGCGTACAAGACACTCACCAAACGCCGATTGTAGATCCTGCCTGCAACCCTTTTGAGGCAAATTCTTGAGCCCAAAAACGGGCAGCCATCTCAACATCGCTCAGCAATTGCGAGTATGTAACTTCTTTCCAGACTCGACTGTCAGGTCCTTGCTCGGCCACATGGAGTGCCCGAAGAGATCCATGTGTACGGGCACGGTCCTGCAAGAGCGATAAGTGTGTGCGTGGAGGAGCCATTGTCTCAATAGCGGTTTAAAGCAAGCACTTGATGTTTATGCGTAAACGCAAAGTGACGTTAGGTCGTGCAAAGGAAATCGGACACCTCAATGGAGAGCAAGAGCATGTCAGCTATATACATCATTGCCGGGACGTGACGTCGCTGCACAATTATGGCGCTACATGTTTCCGGATTTGTCAGTGTTAGCTTTGTTGGGATGGATCCCACTCTCGTAGCACTACTGAGGCACTACTGAGGCAAGTCAGCTTTTAGAATCGCGCGGATACGCGGATGGCCAAGCCTAGCATATGCCGACAAGATCTGCGTCATTGCTGAGCGCCACTGGGCCATGTCAGTCCAGCCACCCTAGCCAATTCTGGTGCCTAAACTCGAAGCCCGCTTGTAATACTTAGATTTACGATCGTCCTCGAAGCTATCTCCGTGGGAGCGTACAGCGCTGCAGCTCCCTGTCCAAGCCTGTGTATGCAACTGAATTTAAGCTCGTCTTCGGAGGGATGAAAGCAATGACAGCAACGGCTGGGGTTGCTTATGACGCACAAATTGCGAGCCAATGCAGGTCGACTAGGGTAGCGGATGTCTATAGAGTAGACAAGGGAAGAGTCGTTATTGGATGGCGGAGCTAACTCATTGAGCATCGCCCCAGTTCAGACTGATGTTCCATATACTGGAGCATGTTCGCCGGCTGGTGTCAGATCTCGAATTCACCATACTATATTTCCTTATGCGTCATAACACTGACCACATACTGCAGCTGTAGGTGGATTCTTGGTCAACGGACTGAGTCAGCGTTTATAGAGATACCGCCACGTGCCAGCAATGCTGTCATGTCACGCGAGCAGAGCAGTATCAACGCATTGGTCCGTTTTTGGCTGTCCAACGTCGAAGTTGTTGCCCGTGTCAACGTGCCGTGATCTGGATCCGCCCGGAGAGCTGATAGGCCCATAACGAATATCATCAAGCAAACCATTGGGCCTCGACTCCGAGACCGGCCGCTAAAAGGGAAGGTGTTGGCTGGTCTACACAAACTCGAGTCCTTACTAAGTGTCTCGGTAGTGATAGATGGTTGCACATGCAACACGTGGCACACGTACGCGAACAAGGCAATTCTGCTCGTGGAACTACCCTCGTGCTACGGGGTGTGTACTCGGCCTGTAACTGCCCGAAGGCCTCGTGTGACCTCTGTAGACATTAATAGGTGCTTGCGGCCCGAACGGCGTCGGGGTCTGCCACCAGCTCACTCTTCTTTGGCGTAGTCGTACTCAGTGGAAGGCGGATGCTGTAGCTCGCCTGAGCAGGGCATGATGGCCTCTCATAGACATGACACGCAAGACTCCACGAACATGAAACCTGCCGACGCGACGAATGAAAAGGTTGGCCCGACGACGACGGAAGGCGGTGCCGATGCCATGCTGCAAGACATCATGGAGAAGCTGGGGGACAATGCTCGACAGGTACCCCCAGTTGATGACGTTCAGTACGTCCTAGATAAAGTTCAGCTTCTCACGGTAGAAGAGTGCAAGGGCATTATTGCGAAGATGGTGGAGGATCACTCGAATGACTACAATTTCTCGGGGCAACTGCGAGAAAGGCTGACGGCTCTGGCGCGAGGTCCTGCCGATGGGCAAAGCACGGAAGACTGGGAGTTGCAGTTGAAAACAGAAACTGCGGTAAACAGATTCTTTTCGCCATATCCAGAGGTGCGAGCCGTTTCTACTCCAACGGACGATGTCAACATACCTTGCGAAACAATTCGTGCACACTTCCTAGGACTCGCCTGGGCCGCTATCGGTCAGTTCAGCAATGCACTCTTCGCGTCTCGTTTCCCCTCAATCACCATCTCCTCAGCCGTCACACAACTGTTTTTGTATCCGTGCGGATTGTTACTCGCCAAGGTGCTACCAGACTGGGGTTTCATGCTTCGTGGTCAACGTGTCTCGCTCAACCCCGGGCCTTGGACATTCAAGGAGCAAATGCAATCTACCATTATCACCAATGTTGCGTTGAATACGGCGTACTGCTACTATAACATTCAGACCCAAACCATTTTTTACAAGGACAAATGGCTCACCCCCGGTTACGGAATTCTTCTGCTGCTATCGACGCAGCTCATGGGCCTCGGCTTTGCGGGCATGCTCCGTCGATTCGTCGTCTATCCTGTGGAAGCATTGTGGCCGAGTATCCTACCGACAGTGGCATTAAATCGCGCACTTCTAGTGCCAGAAAAGCGAGAAACGATCAACGGATGGAGCATTTCACGCTATAAATTCTTCTTTCTTGCTTTTGTCGCCATGTTTGTCTGGTTCTGGGTTCCGGGCTACCTATTTACCGCACTAAGTACCTTTGCCTGGATAACATGGATTGCGCCGAACAATTTTCACTTGAACATCATAACCGGCTCACAACTCGGGTTCGGCGTCAACCCCATCGCATCTTTCGACTGGAGTGTAATTACAGTGACTAATCAGCCCCTGGTATATCCTTTTTTCGCAACCCTGCAATTCTGCTTGGGGTTTCTTCTCTGCGGATTCATCATCATGGGTGTTTATTACACCAATGTTAGGTGGACCGGTTACCTTCCCCCCAACTCGTCAGCAATATTCGACAATACCGGAAAACGATACAACATTACAAAGGTGATCGAAAATGGCGTTCTGGTTGAGGAGAAGTATAAAGCCTACTCTCCGGTGTTTTATTCTGCTGCCAGCGTTGTCGGATACACATCCCAATTCGCGTTCTTCCCACTTACGTTGGTGTTTATCACGCTCGACCTCTGGCGGCCATTCCTCAAGACATTCCTGACTATGGCTAAGACAGCCATGTCATCGGTGAAGAAAACACTCATTGGAGTCAAAAATGCCACATCAGCAGCTCTAAGTGGCCGATTTCAAGAGGCTGGTCGAGAACTATGCGAAATTTTTAGCGACGACGGCTCCGTCTACGACGGTTTTGATGATCCCTTCACCAAAATGATGCGGCAATATCCAGAGGTTCCCGACTGGTGGTTTTTCGTCATTACCCTTTGTGCCTTCGTATTTGGCATCGTCGTTTTGTGCAACTGGCCTCAACTCCAGACACCAGTTTGGACAATCTTTTTCGTGATCGGGCTCAACCTTGTCTTCCTTATTCCGTTGGCATACCTTTACGCTATATCAGGCAGTCCCATGGGCCTCAACGTTCCCTCAGAACTGATAGTTGGCTATGCGCTGCCTGGGCATCCCGAGGCTATGATGTTTGTTAAGGCGTTCGGCTACATCATCGGGACTCAAGCGGACAACTACATTTCAGATCAGAAGATGGGCCTTTACGCGCAGATACCTCCCCGTGCCATGTATCGTGGCCAACTGATGAGTTCCATCATCGCGGCAATCGTCTGCTACGTCGTGGTAC
Organism: Purpureocillium lilacinum; assembly: GCF_023168085.1. Lineage (NCBI taxonomy): Eukaryota > Fungi > Ascomycota > Sordariomycetes > Hypocreales > Ophiocordycipitaceae > Purpureocillium > Purpureocillium lilacinum. The sequence goes on from NW_027072112.1 coordinate 6,661,501, forward strand.
AATTCGTGGATACCCTCCCAGGGATATGCACCCCGACTCAGGCGTCCAAGTTCACTTGTACAAGTGGCTCCGTCATATACTTCTCATCATCCATAGTCTGGGTACGTCGTGACTGCCCAACGTTTGTCCCATACTAATGTCGGCGCAGGGCGCCATCGGGCCGCAGCGAACGTTTTCGCAGATGTACCCCGCTATGAAGTATGGCTTCTTGTTAGGGTTTCTCCTTGCCGTGGTATGGTGGACTGTCAAGAACTTTGGGCCGCAATTCCGCCGACTATGCATGGACTCATTGCCGGCACCCATGTTCCGTTTGTGCAACACCACCGTCTTTACTCCCATCTCGTGGCTCAAGCCCGTCCATCCGTCGATCTTTCTAAGTGGATTCCTGGTCTGGGCGCCGCTGAATCTCTCCTACGTCACCGGTGCTTTCTATCTATCTTGTTTCTTCATGTACTACCTGAAAAGGAACAAGACAGCGTGGTGGGAGAAGTATACCTATCTTCTATCGGCAGCTTTCACGGGCGGGCTGGCTTTTTCTGCCATCATCATGTTCTTCGCCGTGCAGTATTACCCCAAAGAACTCCACTGGTGGGGGAATGACGTCAACGGCAAAACTATCGATGGCGGCGCTGGGCGGAATGCCCTCCTTCAGGACCTGCCTGAGAGGGGCTACTTTGGTCCCGATTCGTGGGACTGATTGGAGCAAGTTGGAAGGCAGCTGGTAGTTGGGTTGTCGCGTGCCGGTGAGAGCAGATGTAAGTGTGGCACGTGCATTGTGGCGGAGCTCTGTTCTTGGGTGCTTCCAGTCTATGCAAGTCAACGTTCCAGGGTTCCAGTTGAGGTTGACTGTGCTCCGTTGACCCACAATTTTCCTGCTGGTACAACTTCCCGGTTCGCCACCTGCGATTGATCCACTCTGCAACATCACTCGATCAATTGATGTTTCTGCATTCCGCGCTCGCCGTTATCACCGACGGAAGATCCTCCACTTCCTCCATATATCTGCATGAACGCCATGCGCGCATGCCTGAATTGCCAGAGGAGAAAAACCAGGTGCCTGCGGAGCAACACCGGGAATGGGCCCTGTTCGTATTGCACTAGGGCGGGCAAGTTGTGTAGCTTTGACTCGCCTCCCGACCGAACACCCTTGACCAGGCGAAACCTGGACGCTGCTGAATACCGTTGCGCACAGCTCCGGTCGCTTCTGCGGTCACTTAACCCGGACATAGACATCGAGTCGGCACTGAAGCAGCATACCGGCGCGACATCAGCCGCGGCAAGCTCTCATGAGCCGGATGATGGCGAACTGGATGCGTCCCCGCCCAACCGGTATGAGTGGCATGAGGGGTCCTTGTCACCTGGAGTTGGCTCTGCAGAGCATGGCCTATCCACTGCTACTGACGGAATGGCGGCGCTTGCCACAAGAGATGCTGGCTATTTAGGTAAGTTTGATGCATCTCATCTAAACTGCGCGAATGTAATTCCGGTGTAACAACGCGACGCAGGTAGCAGCTCTGGCTCGCAGCTTCTGGAGGAGATTGATACAGTAATATCCAGCGGGACAAGAAAAGCACACACGAGCGCCCAGCACGGACGTAGTCGATCTACGCCCTCGGCTGAGCTTCTGCCTCCCGAACCGCCGGATTTGCAGCATTCGCATGTCACTGCATGTCTTGTTGATGCATACTTCAATCTTTACAATACCTGCTACCCTATCATACACGAAAAAACGTTCAGAGATCGGATGAATACCGGCCAACAACATGCACCGACACGATCGCCATGGCGGGTGGTGTACTACATGGTCTTGAGCATCGGGCACTGGCTTACAAATAGCGAGACGGAGCACTCTTACACCCAGTACTATGCGGCTGCGAGAGCCAACCTGTCTATTCAAATGCTCGAATCTGGAACAATAGAGACCCTGCAAGCGTTTCTGCTCATCGGCAACTACCTCCAGAAGAGAGATCGCACAAACACAGGTTACAACTATATTGGGTTGGCATGCAGAATGGCCCTGGAGCTGGGTTTACACCGAGAACTTTCAGGGACGGATGGTACTATCGGCCACGAGCGGCGTCGTCAATTATTCTGGACGACGTATTGCTTCGAGAGCGGGTTCAACATTACCACGGGTCGACCCCCGACAATGCTCGGTGATTTCGTTGATGCTCGATTTCCATGCAATATCGATGACAAGGTACATCAGATTTCCAGTAGTCCCTGTGCTTGTTCCAAGCTTGCTGATAAACCTTGATAGGGACTTCCGCCCAGCGCGTCGGCCCCCGCAGCTACCTATCTTCCCACGACATACTCTGCCATCATTGCTCAAGCGCAGCTAGCAAGAATCGCTGATGCAATCTACGCGGAGTTTCTTCAAGCCAAATTAGCGGGTACTAAAATTGAGTATCGACTAGCTGAGACTCGGGAGAGAGACCTCAATGTCTGGCGCCATAATCTGCCAAATTATTTTATCGCCACAGATGTTCCTCTCTGGTTCCGGGCACCTCGCGCTGTCGTTCTTTGGAAAGAGCAGAACCTTCGCATCTTGCTTTGGCGTGGGGCTCAGAAGTGCCATAGCTTCCTTCCCACGTCCGAGGACGCAGAAGAGAAGTGTCTCCATATTGCGATGCAGACTATCCACGATATCGATGAGTTTTGCACGTCCTACGCGTCTGCACTACATCAAGGCCTCGCTTGGTACGCTACATATTTCATGTTTCAGGCGGCCCTTGTACTTTTGGCGAATAACCTCGCCAATAATGGCCAAGCCGAGGCATCGGGGCGAACGGAGCTCCCATGGGCACACGAATACTCGGTGACCAAAGCTCAATCCTGTTTGCAGAAATTGGCGACGACAAGTAGGGCAGCAAGCCGTTGCCTGAAATCGCTCAACGATATCAAGAGCCGGCTCCCAACCCTTCCTTCGGCTGGCTTGGAGGGAGGCAATACCCGCGATAACGTTGGAGTTCCGGACAGCGATGCATCAACAGCCCCTGGAGGCGACATTGAACATCCACAACCGTACTACGAAGGCCCACAGAGCGAGAATGGCTTCGCGTTTCACGGCGGAGGCCAAGAGTCTGTCCCCGAGCATGTCGGTGATCCAGACTTGCGGATCCTCATGAGCCAGGTGTCTCAAGATTTTATGGATATGCCTCTCGACTTCCTACTCAATGACTGGGCTACTTAAATTTCCAAAGAGGAATGTTGAGGCTTCAGAATACCCCGAGAACAAGCGGCTGGAAGTCATCACGGTCAGCATCATTGGTTGCAGAGAGAGGCCGCTGCCATCGCATGTCGGACCTGACTGTGTTGATCCAACGCCTTGGACGCCTTGATGGTAGTGATACCGAACATTGAAGGCTAAATCTGTCTACACATGGACTCCCTCGATCAAGTTTTTGATACCCTCCCCCTTTCTGGTCCTCTCCCATGCCTTCGGCGCGTCCTCGAAAGGAACAATGCTGCTGATCATTGCTTTGACAGAAACTTTACCGGAGACCAAGAGCTCAAGTGCAATGTCATAATCCCCAGGGCCATATCTGAAGGCTGTCTTCAGCACGGTTTCTTTCTCGCACATGGCACCCAGCGGCAAGGATTGATTGAACTTCCCCATCCCAATTTGTACCATCGTACCACCGGGGGCGGATGCATAAATGCCAGTCTGTGCAGATGACTCCACGCCGGTGCATTCGAGCACGATGTCTACGCCATCTTCAAGACAAGCCTCCTTCTTGAACCTCTCAGCGTCTTCAAATGGCGTCGAAGATGTGTCCGAAACGAAGGCGACATATCCGAAGGATTTTGCAAAGCCAAGCTTTGTTTCGTTGATATCAGCAATAAAAACGGCTTTTGCTCCATATGCCTTGGCAGTGGCCGCAGCAAGGAGACCAATTGTTCCCGAGCCTTGCACCAACACAGTCTGACCGGCCTTTAGATCCGCCAGGCGAACGCCATGGACGGCGACACTCAGCGGTTCGACGAGAACTGCCTCTTGTAGACTGAGACTATCCGGGATTTTATAGGCAAAGTCTTCAGGAACTTTGAACAAGTGGCACAAAGTTCCCTCGGTCTTGGGCGGGTCGGCCGCAAAGCGCATGCGAGGGCACAAGTTGTACTTTCCGCTTTTGCATCTGTTGCATCGTCGACATGGAATGCCAGGCTCAATCGCGACGCGATCTCCAGGTTTGAGCCTGGTCACAGCCGATCCAACGGAATGAACTGTCCCGGACGCCTCGTGGCCCATGACAAGGGGACTTTCTTCGGAGACTTTCCTCGTGATCCCCCCATGCATCCAGAAATGAACCTTGGACGTCAGCGGAAGTTGTCAAAAGAAGTAGAGAACTTACATCGCTTCCGCAAACCCCAACATAACCAATTTGCACCAGAACATCATGAGGGTCGACGATTTGCGGGGTCGGGCGACGTTCAAAACGTACTTTTCCCGGCCCTAGCAGCACGCACGACAAATTTGACTGGAGCCTGTCAGTCACCATAGCAGAGGGACCGTTCGGTGGGCTCACACACATCGGTCATTTCGGAGGACGCCAGAGTCAACTATAAAGATGCTCACTGTATGTGCACTTCGTGATGATAGCAAAAGAGGGAATTCTTTTTAAGCACCATTTGCGAGTGATTCTTGTTCTCGGCCATAAGACTAACCCATAATGGTTAAAGACCCTTCGGCGTTTGATTGACCGACATCATGCCCGATGAAGTCCACGCCGAACGTCAGTGCCGAAGCGGCCGGTGGACACCAGACCATCGGAGCACTCCACACCGATAACATCGAACACGGTTGACCGGCCCCGACTCTGCGAGTCTGGGATTGGCAAGCCAACCCTGAAGATGGGCGCAAATTTCCAGAATGCGGCAGAGATCGGAAGACACAGCTCCGATTAATGACCAGTCGCTCATGGCTACTACCTCTTCAAAAGGCCATCTCTTTCTGCTAAGCTTATACAGCCTCCGCAGTCGCTGTGACTTCAAAGTTCGTGGTGTATTCTTCGCCTGGCTTCAACGAGGACGTCCAGCCAATTGTCATCTTATTTCTTTATTTTCTCATGTGAGCGCTTCCTACCACCGATCATACTCGGAAACCCCAAGACTTTATCTGGCATCAGAATGGCGCCATCAGCCGAACTTGCGGCGGGCGAAGCCCTCAAGGCTCGTGCCATTCCCTCGATGGTCTTCAGCGACGGAAGCGTCAGCTCGATGACACCACCACCGAAAGTCGAGAACAACACCGATCCGACAGTGGCAGCTAAGACAAGATTCTCCGTCAAGGGAAATGCAGTCGTCACTGGAGGGGCTGGGACGCTTGGGCTTGCGTCTTGCGAAGCGCTGCTTGACCATGGCCTTGAAGGTCTCATGATATTCGACACGAACCTGAAAGGCTGTCAAGAGGACATGTTGCGGCTGCGCAGCAGGTTTCCTCAAGCCAAAATTAGCGCAATAGCCGTCAATGTCACAGATGAGGAGGCCGTCAACCAGGCCATGGAGAAGACCGTAGAGGAGCTTGGCTCGGTCGATCACGTTGTGTGCTTTGTTGGAGTGGTTGGATGCATCGAAACGATTGACATGCCAGTGTCGCAGTGGAGAAGAATCATCGACATCAACACTACGGGCTGCTTCATATGCGCACAAGCGGGGGCGCGACAAATGGTAAAGAATGGCAAGCGCGGCTCCTCGATCACGTTTGTAGCCTCCATCTCAGCCCACCGTGTCAACTTTCCTCAACCTCAGGCCGCATACAATGTCAGCAAGGCAGCACTTCTTATGCTTAAAAGCTGTCTGGCCGCGGAATGGGCCAGATACGGCATCCGAACCAACAGCGTTAGCCCGGGCTACATGGACACAATCCTCAACGAAGGAGATGGGATTGCGCAACATCGTCAAGTGTGGGCAGAGAGGAACCCGATCGGAAGGATGGGGTCGCCGTCGGAGCTAACGGGTACCATTGTACTACTGGCAAGCGATGCAGGCTCATACATCAATGGGACGGACATTGTCGTGGATGGCGGCGGTATCGTATTGTAGAGCAGCTTAGCTAGAGAATGTTTCACCAAACTCTCCTTTGTTTGTCTTGCATGCCGCCTTGACACGATTGCAACGAGTCGTGAATAGTGAGAAGCTGGTGTCCGACCAACGCAACGTAGTGACTCGTCCATCATGGACACACAATGGCCCGGAGCCGTGGCGAGCAATAGCATGCGCATCCAGGTAGCATGCTTTGTTTTAATTTGTTACTTCAAGCTAGTGACTCTCACAACATTCCAAATAAATTGTTGGTCCTACTTGTCTATTCGTGGGGTGGTCCCGTTCAGACCAGACTTGCGGCAGAAACTGAGAGCTCGCCTACGGCAGTACATAGCCCCCGTCTATAAGAACGTCGCTCCCCGTCATGTACGTCGAGGCGTCGCTCGCCAAGTACAAATACAAGCCCTTGATCTCCTTGACATGGCCCTGCCTCCCCATAGCCGACATGCGATATGCCTCGTTGAGTGCGAGCGGACTAGCCCCCATCTTCGTATCGAAGAACCCGGGCGAAACGATATTCACCCTGGCGAACTCCCGCCATTCACGGGCCAAAGACTTGGCGAAGTGCGTAACACAGGCCTTGGTCGCGTTGTAGACGGGCTGATCAACCGGCACATTGACGATGTGACCGCTCATGCTGGATGTCACAATCAAGTTGCCAAATCCTTGCTTGCGAAAGACCTCGCCGGCATATTTGGCGCAAAAGACGACGCCGTCGACTAGAAGTATTAGCGACTTCATGATGATGGGAGAGTGAAGATGTCTCACCATTGACAGACATTTGCTTCCTGTATTCGTCCAAAGTCTGTTCAAGAATTGGCTTTGAGATGGCCATGCCTTCGTTGGTTCAGCTATGACTCCCTGCAATTCTTTCGTATTCAATGCGGCTTACCAGCGTTGGCGATGAAGACATCAATCTTCCGAAAGTCATGAACCACCTTGGATACGGTCCCCTCCACTTGAGCAGCATCGGACACTGCATCATTCGGTAAGCAGTGCACAAGGTTTGCGTGGAACCCGAAGCAATATTTGCCTACCATCAACTTTGTACGCTACAGTCTTTACATTGTAGTCCCGAGCCAACTCGTGGGATCGTTGCAGGGCGGCATCGTTACTAGAACGTGTGAGCGACTATAAATGCCAAGGGAGCGAGCTTTAAACGTACGAGTTGTACCATAGCGCGACGTTCGCACCGGCTTCTGCCATGGCGTCTGCGACTGCCAGGCCGATTCCGTCTGCCGCGCCAGTGACAACCACGACTTTCCCGTGCAGCCGAAACTGCTCGAGAACCTTTGACGGGGTGGTTGGAAACGGGCGGGGGAACCCTTCCCGCACCACGGCGCAGTCCTCAACCGTCATAGACATGGTAGCGCTCAACGACTTGGTGTGGGCAGGGGACAGGAGGAGCTCTAAACGTTGTAGATGTCCGCAACGTGAGTATTATCTCCAAGTAATTTATACCGGCAAATAGATTGTCGTGAAGCGCTCGCGGGGCCGTCGGTCGCCCCCACTCCGATCGGCTCATTGGGAGCCGAAGAGTTGATTCCAGCGGCATGCAGTGTAACGAACATGACGGTCTCGCTTCAGTACCTTGCGCATCCTGGCCTGTTCGCGGATCAGTTCAAGCCACGTCGGAGTGGAGCCCGCCGATGACCCCGCCATCTCCGCCAGCCCCGCCCCCGCACTAAGCACAAGCTTGGCCTCCCGGCGCAGAGTCTCTCCCGAGTGTCTCGGGGTGGGTCAACCCAACATGCTGGGAGCTCACCGTACGGTAGGCGGCGTTCACGAAGTTCGCCTGGTTGTTACCAAAGACCCGGCCCAGCGCGGCCACTGTGTCTACATCGGTCTCCTGATGGCATGGCATCGAAGTTCTGAGGCAAGGCAGGTTCGGAAGAAGCAATGGCTCAGTGTATTCAATGACGTCATTTATTGATCTGCCAAACTTGGAACACGCTGCATGTCTCCCTATTCTCTGTGCAAACCATTCAACAATGGCGGCGCTTGAACTCCACGGGCAAGTCCCCGGGGTTCGAATTGAATCTCTCCTGAGTCTCTAGCTCAAATGTGTCAGCAATTTTGCCATCATAAACTTGACGATCGTAGCGATGACTACGGTTTGCTCAAAGTACGCAATGTTGCGACCGATGCAGGCACGTGGTCCTGTGCTGAAGGGCAGGTGACTATTCATCATTTCCTTCTTCTTTTCTTGATCCTCAGTCATCCACCTGTCAGGCTGGTACCTTGTTGCGTCCGTAAACACCTTTTCGTTTCTGAGCAGCGAATACGTGGGCACCGAAACCGTCACGCCCTCGGCAATGAACTGTCCAGCGATTACTCTTCCACCTGGAGGAACAATTCGGGGTAGACCCATAGAGCTGGCTGGGCGCACTCGGAGGGATTCTTCGATACAAGCGCGTAAGTAGGGCAGCTTCGAAGCCGCCTCGTACGTCGGAATCTCGTCTCCAGGAAACGCTTTGTCGAGTTCCTCACGAAGCTGCGCGAGGACCTCGGCATGTGTAAAAAGGAGGAAGATTGTGTTCGTCATGGCGGCTGTCGTTGTTTCCGTGCCTGCATTCATCATTGCCGAGCATTCGGCGACAATCTCGCCCATGGAAAGATTCAGGTCGTGGCCTTTGGTGTCCTGAAGCAGTCTCTGGAACAAGTCGTCTTCTTGCACTTGCTTCGATATGCGCTCCTTGGTGTTGTAATAGACAATATTCTCCCAATCAGTTCCAGCTCTCTTGTATGGATGGCTTTTGAATAATGGTCGAGACAACCACAAAAGACCTGGTACCATGCCGAGCACTGTGTTGATGACAGTCACGTCCAGCAGCGACTGGATGAATGGAGCTTCATACAGACGGCCAGCCTTTGACTCAGCCACAAGATTGTCGTTTCCGCGGCGCAAACATCCCAGTTTGTGCCCGAAAAGCACTTGGCCAAATAGGTCGATAGTGAAGTAGTTGATCAGGCGCCGCATGTTGGCTCTTGTTCCAGAGTCTATGTGATGATCAAGCTGTGCCATGAGGGCACCAACATGTTCTTGTAGAACCGGTTCGAATTTGGACACTGTCTTTGCAGCAAAGGTGTGGGCCATCATCTTTCGTTTTGCCTGATGCTCCGCCTTGTCACGAGTATCGGCTAGGTTGCGATGAGCACCAGCGCCAGCGTCGTACCACTCTTCCTTGAGCATGTTGGCACCGTGCCCATAGATGTCATAGGGGGCGCGAGGATCGAGCACTGAGACGTGGTTTGGGGCGATTCGAACGTGGGATCCAAGTCGTTTGTGAGCGTCGTCGACGGCAGCGTAATGTCTGAAGTGAACATTATGCCAGATACGCCAAAGCGGACTGACTGCAGCTACCGCCGAAGCGGAAGGATACTTTCGGAGGCCTTTGGCGTCCCAAAAGTAGCTCAGAATAGATTGCAGAATGGGGGTAAAGCCTGCAAGAGCTAGAAAGAGGGAGACAAATCTGGAGAGCATGCTGGGTGCAGTAAAACAGACAATTGTTGCGTGCAATTGCTTTCTGACGCGCCTTCACGTGGTCAGGAGCTACAGGCGCGAACTTTCTGGCGTCCTTTATACTTTCTCAGCTCTCTACGTTCTGTCTGTGCGCATGTCCCGTCAGTAAGCCTCCGACAATACGAAGGGATACCGACTTCACTGAGAGTAAGTCCGTGGACAATGCCTCTCCTTTCTTGTGGGGTCACTCGGGCTGGACTGCGCAATGGAATTTCCTGTAGGAGCGGCGTTTACTTCCCCAGACGGCAACCCGCTATGTAGCCGGGAGGCCCAATCATGGACGGACAGCCCGGTGTCGGCGACTACTACGCTAAGGGCGCCACAGGCGCGGGCGGATGCCGTGTGACGAGTCCTGAAGATGCAGCTCTGGAGGATAGTGGGTGGGACCGATCAGCCTCCCAGTAAGGCTGTTCGGAGTCTGCCCAACCTCGAGGAGACCAGTCCCCAGGAGCACATTATGGACTTCAGGTGTGCGATATGAGCACGGGGCCCCGTGCCACACGACGGTGGAAAAGCGCTCTGCCCATGGGCTAATACTCGCTGCGACTGGAACGCACTGCACTCTATCGCCCACGTGGTACCAAGGCACTTTGACTTGCCATTCGTGTTCAGACTCACAGAGAACACTCTCTCGTGTTAGGTATGGCTACCTGCGTTGCTTCATTCGGCGGACAGAGGCTGAGACTCCGAGAGCCTCTGTTCGCTCCTACTCTCCCCGCTGGCGCCCTGCGTGGCGCGGTGGGCCTCAGCCCAAGGTTCGTTCGGCCGACTGCCAACCGGCCGGTTGTGCCCCCGATCCGCCCTGATCCCCCGCTGGAAATTTTGGGTACGGCAAAAGCAGAGGCTTGGCCGCTGGGGTATTTTAGCACAGGCAGACGGTCGGGATATTTCTAGGTTCGCTCCTCTCTTTTTGGGGCGATTTCTGCCCAAGCATGGCCCTACCAACCGATGTACGTATGGCGACCAATTTCACGTTTGTCCCCCAATCCGATCCTAAGCAGCGCGCAGGGCGCGTACGGTCGCGGAAGGCCTGCGAGCCCTGCCGTCAAAAGAAGGTCCGTCTTTCTGGCCAGTGGGCCTTCGCCGCCTGGACTCGCCCACATCTGATGCCCGAGCCTTCACTGTAGAGACGTTGTCCGCATCAGCATCGGGCGTTACGAGCGGATAAGCAACCTAGTCCGCGGGAGTCTACGGTAGTTGAGGGTTCTGCCGCGGGCTCGGACCATGACGACAACGACCGCTCGTCAGTGATCAGAGAACTGCCGTCGCCGAGTCAGGACGATCCCCGCAAACACAGGCACGATGCGCCGTGCACAGCCCTATCAAGGAATGCACACTCAACGTCTGTTTCGCTCGAAAACCCCGCGACGCCGCGGTTTGTGGGCGACTTGAACCCCGAGGCGAGGCTTCTGGACGAGACAACCTCGCCGGAAGACGCGCCGGATACGGCGACTGGCGAGGTTGGAGTCTGGTTGCAGCCTCGTCCACGCAGTAGCTGGAGCACTGGTGCCCAGAAAGAGTCCCCGCCATCATGTCCCCAGCCTCAGGAGCAAAATGTTCGCCCTGGACCACCAACATCCGATCTTCTTCCTGAGAGTACGGTCCGAGCCTTGTCGGATCTCTATTTTGCCAAAGTCCACCCCATCATTCCAATTCTGAATGAAGAAGAGTATCGCCGGTCCCTCTCGCACTTCTTTCCCTCAATGCCACTGGTCCATGCTGTGTGTCTCGTGGTTGCAAAGGACAGCGACGCAGGCACACACCTCAAGCTTCTACAGTCCGGAGATGCTGCGGTACCTGTCCGGCAATTCTGCAGCCAACTCCACGCTTCCTTGGCCATGGCCTTGCTGCGTCCAACGTCCATCAAGAGGATGACCCTGGTTCGCATTCTTGGACTGCTCTCCCTCCATCACGAAGGTTGCGATGGCGCTGAACAGGCCTCCAGCTACATCGCACTGGCTGTGCATTACGCTCAGTCCATGGCATGGCACCTACACCGGCCCAAAGATCACAACTACGATGTAAAAAGGACATTCTGGTGCTTGTGGACCTTGGACAGATTGAACGCCGCCATTCACTCAAGGCCGTGTTGCATGGCCGACATGGATATAGCCATCGAGCACATCACTCCTGCTGAGTCGGGCTCCGTTGCCTTTGATGTTTGGTTCCGTATTTCCAGGCTACTCAACCGGGTCATTGCACTGTATCGTCCACCACACAGTGTCATACCCCCTTCTGGACTGGATTCGGATTTTCCGAGTTTTGAGCAAGTTATACATGAAATGCACGCCTGGCAGCTGCCTCCATCTACCATTGGTACGTGGAGCTCGTATCGATTCTGTAGACATCCATTTGTTCTACTAGCTGACTCTAACGGTACAGCTACATTGCAGGTCTTTTACCTCGCCACCGCCGTTTTATCCCATCGGCTTAAAACGATTGAGTCTCTTCCGTCCCCCACACCGTCAAGACTACGGCAGCAGCTGTCTTCGGTGCACACGATTCGTTACATGCGGGACTCGGAATTCCTGAATGCCCTTCATCCACTTCCCATTGTTGTGTACGCAGTCTCTCTCGCCCTGTCAGTCTCGTATCAACAGCTGCGGTACAGCCGGCTCGCGGCAGATCAGGACGATGCTCACCGAGACTTCAATACAGCCTGCGATATCTTGCAGACGCTTCGTAGGAAGTGGGAAGCAGCAGATCTCATGGCTTCACTAGCGCATCGAATATCTGCAGCGCTTGACAAGCTGCCAAATCTTCGTCTACTTCACGTGGACAGGCCCCGAGGATCCATTGAGAGGCACGGAGCTACGGCCGGGCAGTGTAACGACCGGGAACCTTCCTGGCATCTTGATGCGGCTGCAATGTCGGGAGCTCAGCTCGAAACACAGCATGATATGGAAGCAATGGACTTATTCGTTGGCATGGATGATATTTCTTGGATGTACTTGGATGCCGAGAACCCAATAAGCTTTGACAGCTTCCCACTTCTGAGCGTCGACGGATAATCCACCGGCAACGACCTTCTCATAATTTTAATGGCCGGTCTCGGCATGCTGAAGCGGGTCGACAGAGCATCACATAGCCCATATTTAAGAACCTGTGATTCCAACACCCAAGCCTTCGTACGAACCTATTCGTATGGGACCATACCAATAGCTTGCTGAGTCTCTTTGTTGATACTTGGCTTTCCATATGGATGAAGAATGTTCCATTCTGCCATTTGCTCCTCCTTCAGCACAAAGTCTGTCGGGTCGTGAGACTGCAGCTACATTAGAAGAATACCCATATAATTTTGGTTTGCAAAGGCTTACCGTCATGTACCCTCTCTTGAAGGCCTCGACTTTGCGCTCTCTCTGCTCTTCGCTCAAGAACTCGATGGGCTTGTAGCAAGTATCTGTAACGAGTAAGCTGCTGATCATACCTCGAGCTCTTAGACCCTTACAGATAGCCATGCGCTTGTTAGTCCCAAGTGGTGCAGCACCGTAATGCACAGCACGGGAATCCCAAAGAATAAAGTCACCAGGTTCCATATTTGGCTTCATCCACTCGCAGCCGCGGTCCTTGAACCATTGAAGCTGCTCGTCTGTCCAGTCGAAGAGATCCCTCTTGATCCAGCCACCGTCGGGCTATCATTTGTTACTACAAAAGGGAAGAAAACACAATGCTTCATTGCTGTAAGCTTACCTGAGTGTGTTCCTTGAAATACTGCTCAAAGAGGGGCGCAGATCCGTTCAGGACTGCGAGCCCACCGTCGTCGGGGCCATTGGGTAGCTACGCAGTCTGTCAGACTCTGCGATGGTGTGATTGTGGACATGGAGAGTGCGTGGAGCGACATACGAGGTTGAGTAGACCCTGAATGCAGTGGGGCCAAGGACGGTAGGCGCTCTGATCAGACTATAACATTGTTGGCATCGACAATATCCTCGAAACAAAAAGACTTTGCCCTTACGTGAGGCCAGGGTGCTTTGCCGTGGTTCGCTTCCTCCGGGGTGGGGAAAGCCAGCGTGCCTCCATCTGTAACGATTAGAGAGAGTATGTAGAGAGCGAGCCTGTTTTCGTACCGAAGGAGACCGTGAGCTTGTCGGTACCCCAGATCTTGGCAAAAATATCCCTGACTCCGGGTTCCGATTTGCAGTCCCAAACGAATTGTGCGTGAGCAAAAGAGAAGCTGGAATCCCATCAGAACGAAGGCCTCAACAAGCTCCACCCAAACGTACTGATCGAAAAGCCCGCCATGCCGGTGTCGGGGGATATTAGTGGATTTCCACGTTGGCTGGTCACTGCGCCGATATCCCATATTGAAACCTTCAAGCCAATCTTCGGCCTTTTCCGCGTACTTCAATGCCCTGCCTCGAGGAACCGCCCCTTTGACGAGAGCCCACTTCAGACTGCGTTAGCCCGCCGAAGTCCGTTGGCAACTTGGAGGCATACGTACGCCGTTACGATGAAGATTCTGCAGCCACTGCGGACTCTGAGGTGTAAGAGCTGCGAGTTTGGGACTCGGCCTGTCAATTCCCAAAGGACCGCGGGGGTCTTCCCAGTGGTCCTGTTCGGCCCAAGTGACGGCGGTCCGACAAGGTTGAGTGCTTGTGAGTGCACGTAATGGCTGGCCTTTATGAAGCCAACAAGTTGCGCCTCGCGCTAGCTTTGTAAGACTCATGGTCAATAAGAGAGTGGTGTCAAGTACGCAGTGCTCGAGTAATGGCGTCGACCGTCCGAAAGCACGAGTGTCAAGTATATACTGCACCGGCTGCTAGACCACTGTTGCGGCGCCGAGACCATTTTGGGAAGTAGCCTCCGCATTTTGTGGCGGAGGTGTGGCCCGGCATCGGTGTAAAAGCACTCATTCATGGATAGGCCAATGACCTTGTCGATAACTTATATCAGGTCTAGGCTCGTGGTCGCTCTTACGGGCAGTAAAGAAAGCGTGTTGGGTCTAATCAATTGATTCATGTCTTGTTGGATTGCAAAACGCCATGGCTGCATTCATCTACTTGTCGCAAGAGACTGCAAAGTGAACTTCCGTTCTGTGCACACTGTGGGCGCCAGCCTCGAAGAGCGGGCATCCCAAAACGTGCCAAGCTGCCACCGGACTCGTACGCCACCCTGTCGTTTCAGCGGCTATGTGTCGACGCCACTCGGGATTTCCACTCCGACGTCGTCGGAGCTCTCTCGGCCGTGCTGTCACTTCCCTGACCCAGGTCCTGTTCCCCGGATCCACAGTCCTGTGCCGTGTGGTACCCCGGATTCTGTTGTCTAGTGAGTTTAAATTCTGGAGTCCCGCGCTTCCATCTGACATCCGGGGTACCAGAGGGACTTTGATAGATCAAACTTTTGGCTACATATCCCATCCATATAACCTTTCAATTACCGTCCTCAAGCCATCAGTACCCATGGTTGCCATGGATAGCAAGGATTCGAATCAGTCCACCTCTGACCACTGCGACAATGTCCGTCAGTCAAAGGCTGCCGGCAATGTTGATGGAAACGAGGTCCTGGAAACAAGATTCGCCGGTAAGACTTATGGATATTACGAAGACTGAACGGTTCTAATGCAGATACGCAGCACTTGGACGTTGGACCGCAGTAAAGACCTTCTGGAGGGCCATGCTCTTTTGCATGATCCTCAACTGGGCAGCCCTCAATGACGGCGTCAGACATACCCCTTCTTGCTCATCGTCGGCCAAGTTACTAACTGTCTTATAGTTCCAACAGCAAATTCCCGGCAACGTGATTCCCATGCAGGCCTTCATCAACACAATGGCAGACACTACCGTCGATGGCGCCCCAGCAATCAGTGCCAAGGTCATCTCGTATTGGCAAGGCTTTGCTGAGATGTCCAAGACCCTAGGCATGTTCACCGGAGGGTACTTTGCCGACCGTTTTGGTCGAAAGTGAGCCTCCCTAGGGCAATCACCCCTTCTCGAGCGCATGCGCTGATTCACTCTAGGCGGGCCTTGCTTGGCGCCATAGTCGTGCTGCTTGGTGGCTCCATCACCGAGATCTGTGCATTTGACTGGAAGAGCTGGCTCGGTGGCGCCATTCTCATTCGTACAGGAGTTGGCCTGGCGCAGTCTATCCTCATCGTCTACGTTTCGGAGCTAGCACCTTTCCAAGTTCGAGGCTTCATGATTGGCGCCTATCAACTGTTTATTGCTGTCGGCCAGCTCCTCAGCGCGATATCCACCCAGCTCGTCGTGATCCATCGTCCCATGGAATGGAGACCCCTGATCGCCACCGAGTTCATTTTTAGCGGTGTAAGTCCCCCAAATGATGTGCTTCAGACTCTTGAGGGGCTCGTGCCTGATCCGCCGTGCTCTACAGATTCTCCTGATTCTCATATGGTTTGTCCCCGAGTCCCATCTCTATCACGCTCGGAGGGACGACCATGAAAAGGCAAAGAGTTCCATGCTGAGGTTGTATGGAAACGCGCCTGGTTACGATGTCGTACGTGATATACGAAGAATCTGGAACAGGAATATTACTGATGGCATGCAGGAACACGAATACCGCGTGATCCAACATGGTATCCAGGCTGAGCGAGAGTTTAGCCAATCAGCCAAGACGTCCTCTTTCATGGAAATCTTTAACCGCCACAACTGGCGCAGAACATTAGCTGGCTGCATGGGCATCTGCAGTCAGTGGACCGCTGGCGCTCCCATCGTTTTTGCATACTCTACGGTACGGTTCTTCAGAACATCTAGAGACTACCAAGTCAGTTGACTCGCCTGCAGTACTTCTTCAAAGTCGCCGGAATCAAGGATCCCTTCCTGGTCACAATCATCACGTAAGCATATTCGACATTTCGTCGGAAAACACACCAGGCATGCTAAGCACACCCAAGATTTGTCTTGCTCATTGTCTCGATATTTCTGTCGTTGGTTGCATGCGAGTACATTGGACGGAGACCTCTCCTCATCGGGTAAGTTTGAAACACTCCGCTGATACCCCGGGCTAACGCAGTCGACCAGGGGATGTTTTCTGATGATGCTATTCAACATCGCCCTAGGAACGACAGGCTTCTTTAAGACCGTGTCCTCGGAAAAGGCGGCATTGGGCTTCTTGCTACTTTGGGTCATCTGCTATGGCTGTTCTGCTGGTCCGATTGGCTACGTTGCAGCCGGGGAGACCTCGACTCCTCGACTGCGAGCTCAGACAACTGGGTTCAACTTGGGCTGCTACGGCCTTGGCTTGTACGCTCAGATCTCATGACTGCCCAACTCTTGCTGACCCGATCTTAGTGTCGTTTTCCAGTGGACAATCTCCTATATGATCAGCCCTGATGCTGCAAATCTAGGTGTTAAGGCAGTCTACGTTTGGGCTGGCTTGTTAGTGCCTACGGTGGCCCTGCTCTATCTCTACTATCCTGAGGTGAGTGATTCTGACACTGAATCCTTGTCTGCCGCTGACAATCTTCAGACGTACGGACGCACATATTGGGAGCTTGACGAGCTCTACGAGCGGAAAATCCCGGCTTGGAGGTTCAAAAAGACTCAGACCCTGTCCGAGCAGAGTGGTTACAAGGAGAAGGGCGCCACACCGCGCCCATCAAAGGTAGTTGGCATGGCAGAATCATGAGGCTAAGGCACATGGTCATGGTGCGCCGCTTCTGAAGCTAGTTATCATGAACGCTGCTTATCATTTTCTGTACCGTCTTTCTTCACTGACGTTCCAATCCTATTATCTCTTGAAGGGAATGTGGCTATAAGAGCCAATCCGAGAACAAGAAGATCACTGCTTGAAACGCCTGTTGTCCCAATGTGTAGGGTACCTACAGTACCTGCACTGGTATTGCCTACGTCTATGAAGGTTTCCTTCCCGTTAAGGGTGTCGACCGGGGCGACTGGCAGATAGACAAGGGACGAGATACCAGCCAAACGAGAGCCGCAAGAAACATCCTTCCAAGCCGTTGGAAGTAATATTATGAGGAGTGCTGTTCGTAGAGTTAACTTTTGCTAGTTGTAGACCCCTCCTATATTTTTCTTTCTCGGCCGCGCCCTATCCCCATGCTATTCTAGTGATTTTTACTGCATAAGCGGTATAGGCATGGGACGGTAGCGGCGCGCTGCCTATTGCTTTCGTTGCTTTCGTTGCTTTCGTTGCTTTCGTTGCTTTCGTTGCTTTCGTTGCTTTCGTTGCTTTCGTTGCTTTCGTTGCTTTCGTTGGTTGCTATCTCTGCTATCGCTGCTATCGCTGCTACTGCTCCTATGGGCTCTACAACTAGCAAAAGTTGGCTCTACAAACAGCACTACTCAATAGTATACGTATTTGTTGTCGTTATGCTCGCCAGCCATTCGCCCCGGATAGCCCATACCGATAGCCCCTACCGCCCAAAAAAGACAGGCGCCTGCGTCTAAAAAGCCTCTGCATTTGTTGGGTCCCGACCGTCCAGGTTGATGTGGTCTGGACCCAGTGCCACATACATGTAGGGTCGGCGCACAGTCACCCGATGAAGTGCGGGTAAGCCGCATTGAGATCCGTGGTCCGCCTGGGCCCCACAGCGGCAACTTGTTTGGGGAAGTCGCGGCGCCCTGGGGTGCAAGTCGGAAGCGGCCCCTGTGCGGCGTCCCCCACAGCTTTAGGCCCTTGGGCCGACGGTGAACCTATGAGCTCCTGAGACTCCTGCCTTTTGGGGTTCCTCCACAACAAGCCCTTGTCCTCCGTCGGTCGCATGGTTTCGATATTTGACCTGCCAACTGGTCTGCCGTTTAGATCCGTGCTTGTTGTTCCAATCAAGTCGCCTGTCCGACTAAAGCGTCGCTATCTGCGCCCACAGGTCACCGCCTCCAACGAATACAATCAGTTTTGATCATCAGTTGCCGCCAGAGTTAGCGAGTGCGGGTTTATACAGTTCTGCGTTAAGACTCTGCCCTGGAAATGTTGCGCAGCTGCTACACGACCTGGCGGCGCGCCCCGACATTGGCTCGCGCTGCTTCAACCGTGGCAGCCGGTCGCTCAATGGGCACAAGCGGTGATATAGGGGACTCTTTTACTTCCATCTCTGGAGCAGAGGCCGCCCCTCTTCCGGACAGGTTCGTGGACCTAAAGCGCCACTTGGCTCGAGGCAAGCATCAGAAGCTTTGGGACGGCTGGTGTCGGTTGCTGAGGACACTTGAGCGCGAGAACGAGACAATCGCAGCAAGGAAGTCTGACGTCATTCCTCAAGTGCGCTTCGCTGAGCTGGACAGTGACTGCGAGAAACTCAAACATGAAATCCAGAAAAGGGGAGTCGTCGTCGTCAGGGGCGTGATCCCGCAGTCTGAAGCCAGAGCGTACAAGGACGAAGTCGAGGGATACGTCCGCAAGAATCCTCAAACGAGAGGTGAGAGTTATTGGGCGAAAACACCGGTGCATCAACTAAAGTTTAGCAGGCTTTCCGAAGCATGATCCGCAAGTCTATGAGCTCTATTGGTCAGCGCCGCAACTCAAAGCTCGCTCACACCCAGCCATGATGGAGGTTCAGCAACGTCTCATGACCTCTCTCTGGACCAGCTCTCTCGACGCTCCTATATCTCTGTCCCATCCACTCACATATGCCGATCGACTCCGCATCCGCCAGCCCGGTGATACATCCTTCGCTCTCGGACCGCATATCGACGGCGGGAGCGTCGAACGTTGGGAAAAGGAGGGATACGGACGAGGAGGAGTGTACGACAAGATCTTCGAAGGAGATTGGGAAAAATACGACCCTTTTGACGCAACAACCAGGATAGATGCCGTCAATAACCTTTACGATGGACCTGGGGCCTGCTCTATGCTCAGGCTATGGCAGGGGTGGCTGAGCATGAGCGAGTGTGGCCCTCTGGAGGGAACACTACTGGTGAATCCACTGATCAAGCTCTCGACCGCATACTTGCTTCTGCGTCCCTTTTTTACGCCAATCAGCCGTTCCAGGCACGAAGGGTTCTTAAACGCCAGCAACTGGATGCTTCTGAACGAGGCAAATATGACTACCGAACTTCAGGGGGCATCCCTAGAGCACCGGCAAGAGCTCAATGAAGAGCTCCATCCACACCTTGCTTTGGGTCAGACCATGGTCCATATCCCGAAGATGCATCCCGGCGATTTTGTTGCATGGCATTGCGACTGTACGTCTCCTGCATGTTCCTACCAGCTGCGCGGTGCTAATCTTCCTCAACAGCAATCCACGCAGTCGACAAGCAGCATATTGGCAAAGATGACTCGAGTGTCTTGTACATTCCCGTCTGTCCGCTCACTCAATCTAATGCGGAATATCTGGCTCGCCAGCGTGACACCTTTCGACGGGGCACTCCAGCTCCCGATTTTCCTGGTGACGAGGGCGAGTCTGAGCATGTTGACAGGCCGTCCGAGGACATGCTGCAGACCTGCACCAACACCATGGGCAGACAAGCATTTGGTCTAGACAGACTGGCTCTAGCGGAAGGGGCTAGCCCTGGAGAGCAGAAGGTTGTGCAAAGAGCCAACAAGATTCTCGGATATTAATAGCTGTAGCTCTGTCTATAATATTATGTAGACAATCATGCATCGTGTCGGCAACATATGCAAGGGTCTAACCACCCATGTGTACGCCGGCCTCCTCCCACACGGAACGCCTGCTCCCGATTCACGTGCAGATGTACACTGCCCGCCCATCTCTGCAAGCGGGAAATGGCGGCATCTTTGCCTTCCTCTGCAGACCAAGTTTGCTCCCTCGCATCACCTTAACCCTGTATTGCGCCGTGCCCAAGAGATAACAAACCACAAAACAATGCTTTAGCATTTCCAACCTTCCAGCCTGTCCGACATCCACCCGCTGGTATGCATGAGCGACGTCTTTCGCTGGGACATGGATGGGGCATAGCCCTGTCCCATGGTGATCTTGTCGTCCATCTTGCAGAGGTCTTCGACAAAGGACCACATTGCGCAGTTCGTCCACCCTCTGCAGGCAGCCTCACAGGCCTCAACGGATCTCCACGCTTTTTTCCACAGCGCGGCGTCGTACTTGCTGCCGTCTTTGGGGACAGCGGCCCATTCCCGGTTGGCAGAGGATATCTCATAGAGGCTGGCCATGTTGTCCCACCACTGGGCGGTTTTCAGTATGCGGGGCAGGATCATGCTCTTGAAGAAGTCGCGGTATAGCATCGGGGTCTAGAAACGGTGGTGAGCAAAACGACGTGGAAAGGATGGGAAACCTGCGCTTACATCAAAGTTCCAGCTCTTCTCCAGCTCATAGTACCGGGCAACGTCGCGGTTGTGGACCTTGTGCCAGGACAGCAGAGGATGACACCAGTTACTCCTGCTAAAGGCAAAGGTCCAGTGGACGAGGGGATTAAACCCCCACGTGAACTTTTCGTCGCCGCCGTTCTCTCCGAAGCGGATTCCGTGGTCCTTCAACGCCAGGCCAAGCACCTGGTCGCCACAGCAGTGCTCCGCGACGTACTTGTGGTACTTTTCCACCATCCCTGGGTTCTTGCCAAATGATGCCTCCCACGCGCCCCTGGACAGCACAAAGCCCGCGCCGCCATGCGCAAAGACGGCATCCGACTTGGCAGCATAGCTGCCGAGGTAGTGGTTCTTCCGCCAGTCGAAGCCCGCCAGGAACTTGCGGATGTTAGGAAGAAACAGGTAGGCGTCGTCCTCCATGTAGATATACCACTTGACGTGCGGCCAGTTCCGCCCCGCGTGCTCCATAAGCGGGATGAACTTGTACTTGTCGATGATCCAGCCGCCGACGGGACCCCACTCGTCGCCGTCGACGCCAGCGGCCTCGCTGTAGTAGTTGTGGGCGACGTACTCGAACTGCTGCCGGTAGACGTCGAAGTCGGCTGACCGCTTTGTCTCGTCGGTCATGTTGGCGAGGGCATCGACGACAGTGAATGAGCCGATGGTCTCGGCATTGTCCGAGTAGATGACAATGTTGGACGGGGAGATGCGGCTGCCGGAGAGCGTCGTGGTGAGGTGGACGAGGAGGCGCTTCCACATGGACGTCCCGCCCGTCTTCATGATGAGCAGAACATCATCCTCTCCGAGCCTTTGCGGCGTTGTAGGAGCTTTGGGAGACGGCTCGCTGTGGGAAACCTGCCGTGTCGGCTCAACGGCTGGCTTTCCGGCCGACTGTGTACGAGCTGGCTCCGCGCTTGGAGGTGCGCCCGCGCGCGTCGCATCGCGGTCCGTCGTCTTGGGAGCCGGGAGTCCAAAGTTCTCGACGGTCGGGTCAATCAAGCTGAAGACCAAGATGATGCATATCGCGATGATGACCGCCGGGACCAGCCGGTTGTTCCTGTAAGTGACAGCCATGTCTGCCCGACGAGATGCTGCGTCTGAGACAGCGATGCCATCGGTCGCGGAAGCAAGAGAGGCCCTGGGAGGGACGAGAGAGCCATATCCTTTTGTGGAGCCTGCGCTCGGCTTCAGGCTGCGTCCCGTACAGGTTTTCCTTCGGTCCCTGCAGATTCCAGATGCCGATCTTCGGGTCGGCGCCTGCTAAATGTGGACGCTCCCCTGACAGGGCGGCAGTTCCGAGAGTTCTAGCGTCACTTTTCCAAGTGGCGGTTGCACAAATGACCGGGTGACCCCGAGCAGAGCGTAAGCAGGCTTCTGTGGTGGCACTGGTGGGGGCTTTGCCTGAAGACGTGCCGTGTCTCATACGCCACGCCGGAGAGTTGATCGTGAAGAGTCAGATCCCGATAGGCACCAAGCTGGCGCCTCACCCCTCAGACCCGGCCAGGGCGGAGCCGGGTGCTGAGTTGGCGTAGCACTCAAAACGGGCACGCTCCGAGTTTGGGTCCGACCGCGAGAAAACGGGACGCAAAAGTCTTCGTCAACGGCTCCAGACAGCGGCCAACAATGAGGCTCTGCTCGTATTGTGTCATTTCCGCAGGCTGCAATGGCCCACCGGCGGGTTCTGGTCCCTGCGGGTTTCGTCAGCCGCAACCCTGACACTCGCTTTTCGCACGGACGGCAATGGCAAAGATCGGCGGCTGCCCAAGAGAGAAAATCCCATCCAGGCCGAGCTTCTCGAACATGGAGCTCGCCAAGATGGCGCTTCCCGTGCGGGAAATTCTTATTATCGCCATGTGCTCCCGCGAAGTCTTCGTCTGACGGCGTCAAGTGTGAGCAGCGCGCTGTTGCGGTTGTCCGTGTCTGCAGTCACTCGTTTTACTTCGCAGACATGCTGCTCGAGGCGTGATTCATTACGAACAAGACATGGCCATCGCGGAGGATTATCGTCAGGCGGGATCGGCCCCTGTTCCGGCAGAGGCCGTCTCGCCTCCCGTCTCGCTGCTGCGCAAGGTGCTCAACGTCGCCGGCTGCATCGTCTGCCTCCCAATCTATTGGGTTGCCACCGTTCACTGCCGATGGCCAGTGACACTCGATCTCATTTTAACAATTGCTCTCACGGAGCTCACCCGGTATGTCAACGAGGGGCGGCGCATGGCCTACTATGAGGAGTTCCGGCCGCCGGTGATGCGGGACGACATGGACCCGGAGAAGGCTGCGCTGGAACTCGAGCTGCTGTCGCCTTTCAGTCCCCAGTTGGACTGCATGGCGGCCGTGGTGGGATGGCGCGAGGACCCTGCGCTCTTCACCAGGGCGCTGGAGAGCTACAAGACGGCGAGGGGCTGCATGTTTCTCATGGTCGGCATCGATGGCGACGAAGCCCAGGATCAGGACATGGTTGACGTCTTTAACCTAGTACGTCGCAATTAGTCGTCGAACATCCAAGAGAGCCCTGAGTTCTAACGCGGTATAGGTCTATCCCCATCGATCAGCCACCATCCACGTACCGGAACCCTTGGGCGAAGTCGCCCAGCGCGTTCGTGAAGAGCAAATCGCCATCCGCCAACGACGAGGCCAGGCGGTCGACAAGGACGAAGTCGACCGCATCGCCTTGGAGTACTGCGCCAAGCTCGCACGCGGTCTCATCGCGCAAGCCGACATCTCGCTCAGCGGCCCCGACGCCATCAGCCAGCTCTGCATCCGCCAGCGGCACCTGCACGAAAAGGGCATCATGTTCTCCACGTACATCTTCTCCTTGGTCATCGCCGAAGAGCTGGGCATCGAGTTCCTCTGGAGCTCCGACTCGGACACCATCGTCGCTGAGGACTCGCTGAGCAGGACGGTCGACACCGTCGCCGCGGACTCTGCCGTCGGGGGCGCGAGCTCGGCGCTTGTCGTGCACAACGGCCAGGAGACTGCGGTGACGAAGCTCGCCGAGACGGTGTACTGGGGAGAGCTGTACCTCACCAGGTCGCTGCCCGCGGCGACGGCGACGAGCGACTGCCAGAGCGGGCCGAGCACGCTCTTCCGTCTCGCCGCGCTGCCGCCGATATTGGTCCCCTGGTATCTGCAGACGATATTCGGGAAGCGCATGGTTAGTTGCTTGACAGGAGACGCAAGCCGGCGAGACTACAAGCTGACGGGGTATCGGTAGATCATCAACGAGGACCGCCATCTCACGACCAACCTCCTCCAGCGCGGTTGGGGCATCGTCTTCGCTTCCGACGTCCTGACATCGACCGACACGCCGACGACCCTCGCGCGCTGGATCCGCCAGCAGGTCCGCTGGGCCAGGGCAACGCACATCGAATCCCTGCTCCAACCGCGCGTCTACCCCATGAACCACCCGCTGCTGTTCTACTCCATGTCCAAGCGCGAGTTCGGCCCCGCCATCGCGCTGCTCGCCGTGGTGTATTACTTCTTCACCTCGCGACAGCTCATCGCCATCTCCGGGGCGGACCTGCTGCTGCGCTGCGTGACCGCCTTTGCGTACAACGTCCTGCGCAACCCGCACCGCCTGGAGCCGAGGTCCCTCAAGTGGGTGGTGCCGGGCATGGCATTCTACCACATCCCGCTGCCCGCCGTGCACGTCTGGAGCATGCTGACGCTGACGGCCGACGGCTGGGGCACGAGCATGCGGGCGAGCGGCGAGAGGGCAAAGAAGGACAGCGTCAGGCAGGCGTGGTTCGAGACGGGCTTCTTTGTCGTCTGGATGGGCGTCGTCGCAGGGTGCTTAGCGCGATGGTCCAGTGATCATTTGTTCATGATAGACGGGGCTTGGAAATCTTGCTTCTTCATCAGCAGCGTGGCATTTGCTTCTTATACGGCCTGGCGACTAACGATATACAAGACGTCGTAATGATCAATAGACGGGACACGTGCGCAAGGCCGCCTTGCTTGCATATGAGTCCTCGAATAATAATACAATAGAATCGTCACTTCTCGAGTCTGAATCGCACTCGAGCTTCTCACGCCGGGGCAGCCAACGAGACCTTCGCCAGCGCTTATCAGGAGACAGTGGCCAGTTGCTCAATGCTAGCACAGGCTTGGGCCATGACTGCGCACCCCGGTGTGATGGACGAGCAAGCGCCGCCCAGGTCGTTAATGCCAGCTCATCAATGCCACCGCCAGCCATCCGACACGCAACGAAGCTCGGCTATTTGCTCGCCAAATAGTCCAGGGATGTTGAGTTGGGGTCGCATTTCAATGCAGAACCTTCAGCCAAGTGCCAATGGAGTTGCGACTGCAGGCGGACCTCAACAGGGATCTCCCACAATTTGGCAATCTGCTGTGCCACGCACTTGGGGACAACAACGGCGCATGGTGCTTTCCTTGCGTGTGCAACTCATTTGCAGCCGAGGCTTCGATAACATCGTTGACGATGGCACCGTCGCCGGGGGAGCTGCTGCCATATAGACCATCGATCGTAGCGAAGACGAGCTCCCGAGAGCTCCCGATGATGAAACTCAAGGACAACCGCACACCGACGTGCACGTGTTGCTATCGCATTACCTACCAGACGCAGCCCATGGCTAATTGCATGAAGTGAAATGCAAAGGACGACGTTGCCCAGCTTCCATGTCAGAAATCCCGCGGCCCACCCCTTAAAACTCAATGACGACAAGGATAACTAACGGTGCAACATTGTTTCCTCCCCTAGTATACCCACAGTATACGCGGAGACACCGAGCTATCGGCAGTGAAGACCTACGTTCTTCCCGCCGTTGCCCTGGCATGCCCCGCCATTGCAGGTGTCGCTGCTAATTCAGTCAGTTTACCATTGGGGGATGAGGAGTGCTATTCGTAGAGCCAACTTGTGCTAGTTGTAGAGCCCTGCTATGTTTTTCTCTCGGCCGCACCCTACCCCCATGCTGCCCTAGCGATTTTTACTGCGCAATGGCGCAGGCATGGGGCGGCAGTGGCGCGCTGCTTGTTGCTGTCGTTGCTCTCGTTGCTTTCGTTGCTGTTATAGGTATCGTTGCTCTCGTTGCTCTCGTTGCTCTCGTTGCTCTCGTTGCTCTCGTTGCTCTCGTTGCTCTCGTTGCTCTCGTTGCTCTCGTTGATGCTATTGCGCCTATGGGCTCTACAACTAGCAAAACCTGGCTCTATAAATAGCACTACTCTTGGGGATATAGGTCCGGTCACAAAGCGCGATGGTATGACCCTGGTCTGCGATATTGTACTATGGCTATCTACTTTTTATTGCAGAAGGCGGCTGTCCTGACAATACCGACCAACGGGCCCCTGGGCATGTCGGACTAGAAAATCGATGCAGGGAGTGCGTTCATCTTGACGGCGGCTGCACCATCGGCCATGGAAGCGGCTACGCTTGGGGAGCATGGAGTCTGCACCTGGGACGGAAACCGCTGCAGGTCCATCTGCATACCCGATGGGGGGACTCGTCAGATGCGGTGCCTCCAACCAGACAGCGGGTAAGTTTCGACTGAACCAGGATCCCAACCGCTCTTTTAGCTAATATAAGTGACGTAGACGGGATGGAAGCTCGGCAGCTTGGGACACAATGTCCTGCTAGCGACTGAATCTTGAGCGTTTCGTCTGGTGGCTGTTGCTGTTCAGCTGTTTTTAGGCACGGGCCCGCTGGAGCCGTTGTGGCTGCGAACATGAATGTTTGGCTTGTTTGCCCCGGACCTCCCATGCATCCTGCGTCTCTCATGATCGACAGACACAATTTCTCCTCCCTTGAGTAGTGCTTTGCCGTTGGCTCACCTTTATTTCCTCGATATCTCGACTACTTCCGGATCTACATTGCTCAAAGCACCAGGCGATACATGTAGGTGGCACTGCGGCAATACGTACTCGGTGGTCGCGAGAAGTGATCTGATATTCGTAGCCCTCTGCTCGCTCAGTCTCCCTATGGCGTGGTTGCCGCGTCCGCATCTGGCTTCTCGTGACATCGAGCACTGCTGCACTGGCCGAGCTCAATCTTAAAGCGTTGGATGTTGGCCATGCGCAATGGAGCATAAATACATGAATTTACCTGATGTGCACAGTAAAACGTTGGTCCTCGAACTTCGTTTATGCAGATCGTCCTGGCCAGCGCATGACTGTTGGTCCGGCGGCCTGTGGCACCAACAGCCGGTGCCGAGCTGGGCTTTAATAAAGGGGCGCGAACACTTGGTGAAAACTGATGGAAGCATAAATCTTCAAAACAATCCACCCTCAAGTCGCCAATTATGGCGGCTAAGCCGCGTTCCAGAATAATCCTTGGCATAGCAATTCTGGCTTTGATATGGTGGAGTTTCTTCAGACCCTCGCCGTATGCCGCTGGCTCAAGCTCCCACCACGTCACCACCACCACGCCGCTGCCGCCTCTCGACTTCCTCAAGGCGGCCTCAGACCGCGGCCGGAAACACGCAGAGTACTACGCCTCCCAGGCGGCACGGGAGTTTTGCGCCGCGCATGGATACTCGGTGTTCACGCCGCGCAGCGTCTTGGGCGAGCGCAGAGTATACGACCTCATCATGGTGAACTCGGAGCTGGACTTTTTGGAGATTCGGCTCAACGCGTTATACGACTACGTTGACTACTTTATCATTGTGGAGTCGGCCAAGACGTTTCAGGGCGGGAAGAAACCCCTCGTGATTAAGGACAACTGGGCCAGGTTCCGTCGTTACCACGCCAAGATGGTTTATCACGAGTTGACGTTCCCGGCCGGCTTCGACCCGCATCGTGCGTGGGACTATGAAGACTTGCAGCGGGACGCCACGTACGAGCAGGTGCTGGTGAAGTTACAAGGGCAAAGGGCTCCGACACAGGGCGATGTCATCATCGTGGCCGACGTCGACGAGATCCCGCGTCCGCAATCCCTCCTCGTGCTCCGCTCGTGCAACTACCCCCGGCGCCTCACGCTCGCCTCGAAGTTCTACTACTACTCTTTCCAATTCCTTCACACCGGGCCAGAGTGGCCGCACCCTCAGGCGACGTACTACGAAGAGTCGCGCACCCTGAAGCCCACCAACCTGCGCAACGGGGACGGCGGCTTCGCCCCCTTCCGCGGCCGAGAAATGGGGGTGCTGAACAACGCGGGGTGGCACTGCAGCAGCTGCTTCGCGACGATGGAGCAGTTCCTCAACAAGATTTCCAGCTTCTCTCACGGGTGGATGAACGCCGAGCAGTACAGGGACAGGGACAGGATCGCCGCGGCGGTGCGGGAAGGGAGGGATCTCTGGGAGAGAGACGTGGACACATTCACCAGAATCGAGGGGAATAGGGACATGCCGCCGCTGGTGCTGGCGGAGCCGGAGCGCTTTGGCTACATGTCGAATCGGGACGGACCGTCGGCAGGGTTTACAGATTATCCATGAGAGGAGGATACGTAAAGGGGGAAGCCAGACACAACTCACCATGTCTCTCCGCACCATCGACCCCTAGCAGCCATCGTCAAATCGTCAAATGATTGCAACCACCTCTGCTTCCGGCGGCTCGCCCCCCGACTCATCTGCATCCCCGACATCCGTCCTTAATAGACCAACTCTCTGGAACAGCCCCTCTTGCCCGTCCACGGGCGTCAGCACCAGCCAGACCTCCTGATCCGACCCTGTGCGGTACACGCTCCTCCGCAGAGCCATCTTGGCACAGAGAAGACTTCTGTCGCCCCCGGAAAGCTGGCCATCGCCGTCGAGAACGAGATCCTCGTCACCACACCGGCGGCTCATGCCCCCTGCGTTGAGCGATACCGACGGCAAGTCCCCTTCTGGCGGACGACGTATCGAAACCGTACCAGTGAGGACTGACAGGCGTACGGTGCCACCGTGCACCTCACCGAACTCGTCATCGTTCCTCAGCAAGTCGCAGCTGGCCTCCAGCACCACTCCCAGCTCTTCCGTTGCCATTGCCTCGTCATACAGCACCTCGGCCCACAGCGACGCCCATGACCATGACGGAACCCCTTCCAACCTCCTCGCGGCGCCATCTCCTTTTCTCTCCCACAGCAAGTCTCCCACAAGCCCGTCCCGCCACAGGCCAGCGAGGTAGCCCCTTCCACCCGCAAAGTCCTTGACCCGGCGCGCGGCACCCGCAACCGCCGGCAGCCGGTCGCGATCCAGGGACAGCTCGAGGCGCGAGTACTCCTGGACCAAACGCCGCCAGCGCTCCCTCACGGCGGCGCGAGACGGCGCCCCGCGCAGCACGCCCGCGCTCAGCAGGTCCTTGTCAAAGGGCACGTGGCCGGGCGACCACAGCGAGCGGATGCACCCGCACTCGCACCGCAGCGCCTCCATGCACTCCCACACGAGCTCCTCGGGGGTAAAGTGCACGACGCGCGGCGACAGCAGCCGCTCCTGCAGGACCCAGGCGCGGCTCATCAGCGGGAGCGGCTGCGCGCCGTGTCCGTGGGCGAGTGTCTTGCGTGCATACACGCCGTGCGCATGGAGCGTTTTCGCGAGGTGGGCGACGGGAGCTGTGGCGAAGAGCGGCTCGGCATCCCCCGATGCCAGCGACGCGGCGATGGTGATTGTGCTGTTGGCGTAGACGTTTGCCATGCTTGCCGACTCGCGCCGCCAGTCGGATTCCGAGTCCTGGACAATGCAGAGCGAGTCGGCCCAGAGGTACCTGATGCCGAGTTTGCGAACCATGTCGATGGCATCCCTGAGGACATTCGGCACGTCATGCCAGGGAATCGTGTCTCGGTGCTGCCCGAGGTTGGCCGTCGTCGTCTGCAGGGTCTGACATGTGCCCCAGCAGTGGCTTAGGCACGCGTATGTCCCCGTCTCGCCGGGCGCGGTGCAGTGTAGACGGATATTCCCGGCATCTTTGACGTCTATCAGTCGCGTAGGCAGCGGCGTGGGCGCGGATCCCTTGCACGAGTGATGCCGCGAGCAATCGTCAATCCAGCGGACCAAGGTGCCGAGCGCCTCGTCAGAGCTCGTGTCACCCGAGATGGCAATGGGCCGCTCGCACTCGGTCGCCATGCGCCAGGGCAACGACTTGTCTAAGTAGCGACTGTCAGCTGCGCGTATCCTTCGACACTTGCCCGCGAAAGTCCGCACCATCGCCATCATCCGGGGAGTACAGGTCAATGCCAAAGAGAAACAGGCCGGTCACGTCGGCGCCCACAACGACTCGCAGCCCTCGTATGCGCATCGTGTCCCAGCCCACTCGCAGGTTCTCGGATGGCTGCTCCTCTTGGTTGATGGCCAGGACGGCGTCGCTGACCAGCTCGCAGGTCCGGCAGCCCTGCGCGGCCTGGCGCCGGAGCAACGTGAGGCGGTGGCCATGGTCCAGCGGGACGGCATCGACGAGCCCGTTGCACAGGGCGCAGGCGCTCGCGTTTATGTCGGCGTCATTGGCGCGCATGCGCTGCAAGGCATGGCCGTTGCCGGCCGGCGCGTCCTGTGTCATGTACGGATGTTGGAGGCAAACCTGGAACCCGTCAGCCGCTTGAGCCTGGCGCGACTAGCAGCGCCCGGGCTTGACAGGTTGGAAGCAGTGGAGGCGCTGTATACGCTGGGCCGTCGTGGCCCCTGTGCCCCCGTCGCGCCAGCACTGTTAAATTTACACCGACGACGAGAACAAGTACAGCATTGGTTGACTCTTTCGCGTCCGGTTGAAGGCGAGCAAATGCTTATCGCAGCGCGAATGTCAGGAATACCGGTCGGGTATTCGGCCCGCCGGACAAGGGCCCAGAACACGAACCGTAGCGTCACCGGTTGTTATGGCCGTCGCGGGCTGCTGGGCCGGGCAGATGA
Organism: Purpureocillium lilacinum; assembly: GCF_023168085.1. Lineage (NCBI taxonomy): Eukaryota > Fungi > Ascomycota > Sordariomycetes > Hypocreales > Ophiocordycipitaceae > Purpureocillium > Purpureocillium lilacinum. The sequence goes on from NW_027072112.1 coordinate 6,692,020, forward strand.
ATGACGCGAGCGCGAGCCAGCCTTTGCGCCTCGTCCATCCAGCGAGTCACCCCGGGGTTGTGGCCCTGGAACGCCGCTAAGACCAAGCAATGGCCGACGCATCATGCAGCCTCCATCATCGCGAATCTTGCTTCGTATCTTTTAGTGGCATCCTTCGTGGGTAACTATTAGCCGCCTAAGAAAAAGTGCCTGGCACAAGGAACGCGCCGGGCTGTGGCGTCCCGGGCCGCGTATTACCTACGGGGTTGCCCTCCACTGCGCTGGGCACTAAGCTACGAGATACAGTGAACGTCTGGCTTCGTTGCAAGGGAAACGAATGCGACAGCAAAGAGACGCGAGAACGACCCCAGTAGTCGTCGAGGCCGCTGCCACAGAAAAGGGATTAGATGCCAAAGTTACGGTGCAATTTCCCCCTCCCTGCAGAACGCAAACGCAGCCCGATACGCGGCATCGTGGCCGCGCCGTGCTCCGGACGCCACGTCAAGCCACCACGGCCCCATGTACCCCACTCCGGCGGGCGGCCAGGCGGGCAGCGGGCTGTTGTTGCGCCGCGGATGGCGCCGTGGCGTTCGGGGATGAAGCAGCTGGGAAAGGCGGTTGAAAGCTGGCACCGTGGTATAAGTAGAGGGATGAATCCCTTTCAATCCCATGGGACTCTGCAGCACAACCCCATCACTCCCGCTTCATCAAGTCTCATCTACCGAGAACTCAAAGAGTCAAGCGAGTCACTCGAGTCAACATGGCCATCCGCACCGAGATCGAGATTGCCGCTCCCCCGGAGCAAGTCAGGAAAACAGTGCGTTCCCACTACCCCAGCAGCTTCGCTCGCACCCCCGCATGCAGTCCCCCGACCCTGACAGCAGCGATTACTACCAGTTCCTCGACTTCCAAGCCTTCCCCACCTGGACCAACGGCTTCATCAAGTCCATCACCCCCGCGGACCCCTCCGCCGCGCCCGGCACGCGCCTGACCGTCGCCCTCGAGGGCATCACCATGTCGCCGACGGTGCTCACCAACTCGGAGAGCGAGTTCAGCTGGCGCGGCAAGCTGTGGAGCGTCCCGGGGCTCTTCACGGGTGACCACTACTTTCGCTTCCGCCCCAGCGACAAGACGCCCGGCGGCACGACGCTCGAGCACGGCGAGGACTTTTTCGGCGTGCTGACCTTCATCATCGCCGAGGGTACGGGCTTCTGGGAGAAGACCAAGAAGGGCTTCGAGGGGTTCAATGAGGATATCAAGAAGAAGTGCGAGGGCGACAAGTAGCCCAGGGACATTGATTGGCATGCTTGGGCGCTGGGCCATTGTTTACGGCGGCACAGCACATCGGCGTTTTCACCTAGACGGATCTTTGATGCGATTACATACCCGGGGTAGATTCTTCATTAACAGTTCTTTGTTTGGTCCTTAGTCCTTACCAGTGGTCGTGTTCCACCCCTGAAGGTTGGGCACCGAGTTGTGCAAAAACGATCGGTTCAGTGTCAGCACACCGGAATAGCCCACTCACGACAGCCCATACCCGGCCCTGAATGTCCAACCCACCTGTCTTGACAAACGTCCAACGGCTTTTGGCCCCGTGCCCTGTGATCGGAGCCGGAGTTTCTACGAAAAAGACTTGGCTTGAAGCTGTTTGCAGTCGATTTGGGCGGCCCGCTGGCTCCTTGCGCCAGTTTAGGGTAGGTCCGTCCGGCCCGCGAGTTCAATAAGCACTGGCCTGGCATGAGATGCCGGCCGAGGCCTCTTCTGCGCCCGTCGGAGACATCTCAAATAGTCAACTTGCGTGTTGAGGACATCACGCCACTGCAGGGAATTAAGCCCCCTTCGTGCAGGTCATCCACGATAGCAGACGCGGCGGCGACCAACACGCACGCGCGCGCGCTCGCCGTGACTTCCGAGGGCGATCGATCCGGCTGCCCGAGGAGGAGAGCGCAGGCCCCTCTCCATCACATCTCACAACCCTCGGCTCGCTGCTCCGTGGGCAGTAGTAGGTCGTACATGCGTGCAGACCCGCTGACGAAAGGGGAGGGCGGATGGGTTGGTTCGCCAGGCATTGGGCGGCGTTGAGGTGGTGGGTGGTGGATTTGGCCTCTGGTCACACAGCTGTGTTATTAGCTGCTCTGGGTCACGGGCAGCTCTCCTCTCAGCGGCCGTGGAGGTCCCCCGCGCACCACGCCGCACCCATCCAGGTAGGTACTTGCCCCCAGGCCGCGGAGGTGGGTGGACTCAGCGCCCAGTGGAGGACGGGAGGTACAAGCCAGCGGCGCCTCTCCCCGCGCAAAACCCCAGCCTATCGCGACCCCGCCATTAGTCACTTTTTACACTCGGGCACTGCGTCTGCTGTCGCTGGGCCCCGGCTTTTACCGAGCCCTCGACCCTCCCCCTCCCCCGGCCCAGCCGTTCGCTCGCGACGTCAGAGACGCTTCGCTCGATGGATCGGCTTCTTGGGTGGGAGGCGCCTGCCAGGTTCTCCTCCTTCTGCCGTCACACACACGCACAACAGAGCAGCGCACCACACACCACACACCACACCACCACCACCACCGTCGCAGCGAGAACGCCCGCAGGCATCCGAGATTTTCAACTACCTTGTCTACCCGCGAGGAACGGTTATCAACCCCCGCCTCTGCCCTTCCCTCCTGCACACACAACACGACACGTCCACACAGCGAGCACGCGCTGCAACACTGCGAGCGGACAACTCGACGTTGGACACGATCCCGACGAGGCCGCCATCTCGCCGGTCCGATACGGCAAGCTTCCTGCCCCGTTAGAGCGACCCGGACCTGCCCTGCGGCTCTTCCGCTTCCCCGGCCGCCCTGCGCTTAACCCAGCCGACGTCTCAACGGCGTCTCCTCGCCGCGGGGACTGAGGCGCCATCGCATCGCATCCGGCACCTGCGACGATCGAGAGCGGGCTACCGGCTTCGAGTCTCATCCACCCGATCCCCTTTTCAACAATACAAGCACCACAACCACAGCCACGATGCCGTCCCAACGACCCTACTTCCTCTCCTCCTTCATCTCCGCCTTCCGCCAGCAGGGCCCCTCCCTGCAGACCACGCAACAGCCAAATAAGCACAGCAGCCAGGCCTCCTCGTCGGGCGGCCCATCCACCTCGGCAAACTACTCGACGGCTGGCTACTCGCATCACCATCACCACCACAGCCACCACCACGCCCACGCCCAGACCGCATCGTCATCATCAACATCAACATCGCCGACTTCGTCATCCTCCCCACGAGCCATATCCGCGACAGCCGCAGCAGCAGCAGCCGCCGCCAACATCACGCCCTCGTCTTCACCGACGCCGCAAAACGCCCACACCACCGGCCGCTCCCCCTCCGCAGTGAACGGCATCCCGATCCCGAACCCTTCGGGCGCCCGCCGTCGCGGCAGCGACAGCAGCAGCGAGGGCTTCAGGGACGCACTCGGCGCGGACAAGTGGTACATCGGCGGGCGCACCGCCGGCGGCGAGGAGCGCTTCTTCAAGCTCGGCGTCGTCCGCCGCGTGCGCAGCAACGACGGCTTGAGCCTCGACCGGCTGAGTCTATGATGGAACAGCTACGAGATGGCTCGTGGCGGTCTTGCCGCCGCCGCAGGACTCATGCAGCCGTACAACGTATATAATGAATCATGGGACATCTTTCAGGCGCAGCGGGTTTCATTGTTCTGCTACACGCACACACGTGCCGGCATGGGACAGGCTAAAGGAATGGAAAGGGACATACTTCTCTGTATCTATCGTCAAAATACTACGTCTCTTTGACACTAAGCCGCCGCTCTATCTGTGTGGTGCAGCGAACAGGGCACATGACTGATGCCCCAAACTCATCTACCACATGAAGCGCTGCATACGCCCATCATTCAGCACCGTCCCGTCCTCGGCGCGCCACACATACGGCTTCGCGATGAAGATGTAGCACGTCGCCAGGTTTATCGCCGCAAACCACACAGTCTCCAAGAGCAGACGTACATCATACTGTCTGAAGACCCGAATCGCCCTGTCGGCAACCGTACCCTCGCCGCCAAGAGATCGATGATCCGGCAACCTCCATGCAGGGACATGTAGCCTCCACATTAACCATGGAATGATAAAGTACCTGGGTTCAACCAGAGGCGCGGTGACGAGCGAAAAAGATGTTGCGAGCAGGAAGATCAACCCGGTCGACGTCGACACAGTTCTTGTCGAGTAGGTGAATGGGTCATCCGCCAGCTGTCGCTGTGGCTGTGAGTCGCCCGCCGGGGAGTCATCTGCTGGCAACTGCGCCGGGTACTTGGCCTCGGTCTGCCTCTTCTCACTATACGCGATCCAAAACGGATAACTCACATACGGGCCGCCATCAGATACCGTCGAAAAGGCCGTCGAAAAGTCGCTGTATCCAGCCAGAATGCCCCAGACCATCCACCGGCTGGCCGTGTAAGCTAATACGAGTGCGTATCGGATCCAGCCCGCGCGTCGAATGGTGTACCGGAAGACATAAAACATGTAGTGGCGGTTGTCCGCCAGGGTGAAAGGGTGAATGATGGTGTTGAAACGGACTATGAGGCCCGAGATGACGACTGTCCCGATAAGGTACAAAGGCCAGGACAGCGGCTTGGACGCTTCGGCGATGCCCAGTGCGGTGGATATCTGAGACTGCTTGGCTGCAATTGATTCGGGTTCCGTACCCTGCTTTTGGCTTGTCGACTTGCTGCTACTCGAGGCAGTAACTTTAAAGGGCTTGTTTCTAGGTTCGCTGGGGACAGGGACCGTGAACTGCGACTGTGACTGTTGCGACTTGAACATGAGATTGAGCGTAGATAGGAATGGAGCGGCATAGGGAAGTAGCAGCGGCAGCGAGAAGAAGGCAAAGAAGGGCCAAATGTAGAGCATCTGGGTCAGGTGGATCGTGGCCACATGGTTCGACTTGTCTCCTGCGCTTCGTTAGCGACACCTCCCTGCGTCTGCGTTGCAGGACTCACCTAGGACGACACCCCCGTTCCAGACGACAAAGGCGGCGAAGCAGCCGAGGACCGTTACGTACGGCCATACTTGCCGCACAACGCGCAGCGGGTTACAGACGGCCGCAATGACGAGACTGATTGTCGTGTAGAGCATATCTGGACGGTGTGAGGAACGGCTACAGCACCAACGACAAGCGACTCACCATCGTGCCATGCATGACTTAGCGGTAGGTCATGTATGTCGCCGACTGAGTATCGCCAGGCAAAATACTTGAGCTGAGCCCAAAGGGTCGTCATGAACGGTTGATCTACTCGCTCGGGTCGGAGGGTCTTGACCGCGTGGACAGCCTCCAGGCCGCCCATGAAAACGACGATCCAAAACACGTTCGTCTGTCGCATCAACAATGCTAGCAATCCGATTGCGATTGTGAAGAGGTCACTTGCAACGGAGCTTCTGTCTCGCGCCACGCGCTTCAGGTGGTTGAGAAAGGCGCCCACAACGACGGCCGTAGAAGGCACATCGGTGTAATACAGCCCAGAGAAGAAGAACAGAAGGGGGAACAAGGCAATATTGAATGCCGTATGTAGCGCGTATATAGAAAATGGACGCGATGGCGAACGCAAGCGTGTTCCGTATAGCTGCGCCTCGATCTCTTGGCGACAGAGCAGCGCGAGATACGCAAGGGCAAACAGGCTGACAACATTGCCTGCACGAAGGCTCGTGGCATCGCAGCGAAATTGCCAGTCTATGCCGAGCTTGCCGTAGAGTTGCGGGAGAAATACTGAGAATAAGTACCTGATGCAGATGCGATCAGCATGCGTGACGTGAACCCGTCGCCTGACGCACTCACAGTCCTGGGGGAGTCGTGATCTTGTCGTCCCACTCGCGAAACTTGCCCTCACAGTATTTCTGAGCCTGCGGGATGTGGAACACCTCATCCTATCCAGAACTGTCAGTCTGGATTCTAGCGCTTGATGGGACGCTGGGCGTACAAGGTATGGCTCAGGAACCTCTCGGGAGACGACGCGCGACCAAGCAAGGCATGCCGCCGTGAGGGCAGCTGGGAAGGCGATGGTCCATGGCCTGGCACGGAATGCTCCTGGGTGAAAGAGAGAGGCGTGAACAAGCAGAGCCAGCGGCAGCGAGCAGACCAGCAGAGTGCTGGGGCCGGTGCTGGTGGTGAGCGTGGGCGTGTCCGTCTCTGCCAGACCCATTGTGTGCTAGTGGTGGTCAGGTCTCGTGCCTCGAGCGCAGCTGCGCGCGGCAAATCAGCCATCGTCGCCTTGGAGAATTAGATTGTGCATGATTGGTTACTCACAAGGCTACATCATCTTGTGTTTGCCTGTCGGGGTTCTTGTCACTTGAGTGTTCATACAGCTGCCAGGAGATTAGCTGTCCACATGGGACGGTCGATGAGAGACGGTACAGTGTGCATGAGGGCTCGATAATTCGCACTGTATTACATACCGCGGTTCCGCCTTCATATCTGCGTGCACCACAACTTTCCGGCCAATCCAGGTCTCGCAGACTTGGGACAATCGTCGCTGCTGCAAGAGGGGAGACACTACAATGGACGCAACGAAATGCCCAGGGCTTGTTCCCGAACTTTTGGGGCGGGAACGAAATCATTGCGCAGCATGCGCAGGCCAAGCCGACAACTCACACGATACCATCGCCCATCCGAGATCGCATCTGTGCCATGAAGAATTGTCGAATGTTTCTATTTTGTTCTTCTTATACAAAGGAAACAGACCCATTCGCCGGCAGCGCTCGACAGGGTTGTTGTACAGACTCTACCATCCACCATCCAAGGCAATTGCTTAGAAGGGCTGCATCCAGTCAGTAAACCAGCATATTGGCATTTATAGTAGTTCCGACGTACGTTGTCCGAAGCGGGAAGCTCCTCCTTGATGAAGTACTTGCCAACAACGGGGATTTGCTGCGGCATGTCAGTCAACCACCCAGGAGCCTCGTGATGCTCGCGAGGTCGCCCACCTGAAGAACGTCGCGCTGGACGCGAGGAATGCCGGAGACATAGAGGAGGGCAGCGATGACGCCAGCACCGCCGAAGGAAGCGGTGCGGAGGCCTCTGCAACTGTGTCAGTGACAATGTCCATGTAAATCCGCTGGCGCTTCGTTGTTATTTCAGCCCGCCCGAGGCCAATCATCATTGCTTTCCCAGCGGCTTCAGCAAGGCTATCAGCTGCTTCCAGATATTGTCCGCTCGTCCGCACAGGACCCTGTCTTTACAGCCTCGGCTTGGATCGCACAGTCGCACCCGTTGGTTCGTCCGTCTCCCCATCCCGCCATATGCAATAAAGGAGAAATTCATCACTTACAGCCGGAAGAGAGAGGTCTTGTTCATGCCATGGAAATTGGGCTGGTAGTGGTATCTGGTGGACGGCTCGGTCAGTTCTGGTGCTCTCGTGCGGATGTTTGTCTCAACCGGCCGGGACGCCGCCGTGCCGGCGTCGCGTCCATTCGGCGCCATGCGGCTCGGTCTGGACTCGCGTCGAAGTCGGGCAATCGTAACGTACTTGGGGCCGTATGCGCTCTTGAACTCCGCGGCGCGGAAAGGAGTCTGCGAGAAAGCACAGTCAGTCCACCGGTTGCTCGAACATGTCGGGCCGCGGCGCAACCCCAGGTGAGCCAGCAGCGCAGAGCTCAGGGCGTGCCATCGTTTCGAAACTCACAGGAGAGACCATGATGACTGATTTTCGGGCGGTCGAAGCCGTGTGTACTGGTCAATCGCTCGTCAAAGAGTGTCGCCGATGATGTAGGAATGTCGCTTTGGCTGCGCGAGTTTGCCGGGCGGGAAGGCCCGGGTCGTGGTGCCTCAGGCGTGCACCAAAATTTCAGCCAACCACACGCCGGCAATTACGGACCCACTCAAGCTCTCGGCTCGGCCTTTTAATGTTGTGCATCTGCATCAGCCTTGCCGTTCGCCTCTTCTGTCTCTGCAGCATCAGCATCTATCTGCCCGCCTTGCCTCGCCAGCGCCGCCTCCATCCCGCGACATGGACAAGTACATTGACAGCCGCTTTGAGCGGCTGGAAAAGGCCCTGTCAAGTTTGATCGACTCGGTCGCCAAATATCACCCCTCCGTCAGCCAAGCCGAGGAGCTCAAAGCCGCCGACACAGAGCTCGGCAAAGGCTTGGAGCAAGGTTTGTTGTGCATAGCCCGTCGTCGAGGGCCCGCATGCTGACGTGTCAACAGTGCAAGAACATCAGAGAAACCACCTGCGCATTCAGCAGCTGCGCCAGACCTCGGCCGCCCTGGACACGCAGATCAAGGACACCCTTACCAGTCTGGCCGAGGCGCGTCGTGGCATCGTCACAACGCGCACCACGACGTTCCCCCGCGAGCCAAACTACCCCATAGCCTACGATAAGCTCCTCAGCTATGCCCGCCGCATCAGCAAGACGACCCTCCCGCCCGCCGCGACCATCAACGCAGCGACCGCTGCCGGCACGGTCCCCGCCTCCCCCGAGGGCCAAACGCCCGCCGCCGCCGACTCGCAACCGCAATCCGCTGTCACACCCTCGGCGCGCACCCCCTCGCGAACGCAAAGCCCTGCCCCGAACGGCATTCCGTCGCAGGCGCCCCTCTCGGAGCCTCCGACCCAGCAGACTGCCCTGTCGATGAATACGAGCCTCCCAGAGGGCATGAGCCAGTACCTCAACCCCCTGTCGGGCCAGCTATTCTTCCCATGGCCGCTCGAGGACAAGATTCGCTCCGGAGCCCTTGCGTCGTACCAGATGCTCGTCGAACAGGGCATCGACCCGAAAGGATACGACCCCGTCACCGAAGAGGAGCGCAAGCGCAAGGAGGAGGAGGAACGCAAGGCCAAGGAAGAGCAGGAGCAAAAGGAGCGCGAGGAGCGCGAGGAGCAAATACGCGAAGAGAGGGAGCGTCTCAGAGTGGAACGGGAACGCCAGCGCGAAAGGGAGCAGGAGGAATGGCGGCGAGCAAGCATTGCAGGCAACCCGCCCGAAGCGCCGGGGCTGCCGCGCACCAACACGGGCGCCGGCGAGAGGAGGCAGTTCCAGTTCACTAACCTGGACGACCTGGACGACGACGATGATGACGATGAATAGTGGACAGCTGCGTCATCAGCTGAAGAAGAGTGACTCGAGCGTTTTACGATAGCGAATGATCAGCGGCCATAGCACAGTTGCAATCAGTGAATACGAACGAAAAGAGTCATGTTCTTGGATTTCTTGTAATTGTTGTGTCCCAGGGCGTTGGCTACTCAATCGAGGCCGCTTTCAGCATACGCGCAATAAGCCGCCCCACAGTGTGCATTCGAGGTGAGGCTCTGATCTACGCCCTTGTCGACCAAGTCGCGTCGTCTTCGTTTGGTGCATTGCCGCAGAGCGGGCTGTATTATAAATGCAACGTCTTCAATCATGTGTCTATCAACTTCGCTTTTTAACCTCACACACACCCTGCACCGCGTGCGGCGTACCCTAATGAAGCCCTCGTTGAGACCACGTCACCAGCGCGGCATCCGTGACGGGTGACAGCGCTGGTCAAGCAAACAATATTTGTACAAGACCTGGGTAGCACCCTCGTAAGGGAGTACCACACAGCCTGGAAAAGGTCATCGTGAATCCTCCCCAATCTTAGTCGATCTTGATGGAAGAGTAGATCTTGCGCACGAACCACCAGCTGGCGAAGTAGCCAATGGAGCCTGACGTCGGTTAGTAACGATGCGGCGAATACGGCGGCTACTCGGATTTGAGACTCACCAGCAAGAATAAAGAACAAAAAGGAGATGAGCGCGCTGTAGCCAATGTACAGCACGGTGCCGGCCATGGTGGCGAGCTTAACCTTGGTCACCAGGTAAAGCAGGCAGTTGAGGAAGATGTAGACGCCACTGGTGCCAGCTGCGAGGAACGAGCGCCACTGCCAGTTGTAGTTTTCGGAGCAGAGCAGGAAGTATGTCATGAGGACGGTGACAGCGGCGCAGACGACAATCATGAGGCCGTAGCAGAGGAAGAGGAAACCAAACATGTAGTAGATGCGGCTGAACCAGATGGAGCTCATGATGAAGTAGAGCTCCACGAAGATGGCGCCAAAAGGCAAGAGGCCGACGATGAGCATGCTGGGAATGGGCTTCAGGTACGTCGTGCACGGGGGAATCTGTCGAGGAATCTGGTTGGTGCGGACGGGCGCCTCAATCTGTCGGCTGCGGAATCCGAGCCACGAGCCGGCCACGGAGAGAGGGATCGAGATGACGAACCAGATGCCAATGATGACGAGCATCGTGGTAAAGGGAACAGCACCTGACGACCCCTTGGCCCACAGGAAAATGTCCAACAGGAAGAAGGCGGAAAAGACGATGCCAGGCACCAGCAAAGGAGTCAGCGCAATGTTGAGTTTCCATTGCTCGCCCTGCAATGCCTTGTACACTCGGGCAGAGGCGTAGCCGCCGACGAAGCCGAGGAGCGTGTACAGCAGGATCATAATGGTGCCCAAGGAGCCGCGGTTTGACGGCGAGAGGAAGCCGAGCAGGGCAAAGACGATGGTGGTGCCGGTCATAACGAACAGCTGCGCGCCGTTACCCAGAAGCACGGAGAGGAGAAGGGGGCGCGATGGCGTGCGGAAGACGTCGCCGTGGACCAGCTTCCAGCCCGAGTCTTCCTGCACCCCGTCTTCGAGTGCCGAGGTGCCACCGAGGTCCTCGAGATTGATCGAGTCCAGGCGGTTGTAGCGGGTGATGTCCTTCTTGAGCGTCCTCACCAGGATCGACATGACGGTCAGGACTAGGATGACGACGATAATGGCCGTGTCTATCAGCCAGAACCAGTGGATCTTGGGGTCAAAGACGTGCAAGTATTTGTCCCAACGGGTGGCCCAGGCCGTCTCCGACTTTTTCCAGTATACGCTGTAGCTGAACTGCACCTCCTGGTCCTTTGCGCCCGGCTTGAAGATGACGGGGCTGTGGTTGTCGCTGCAGTCAGCTTCGCCGGGGTAGTCTTTGGATCCGGGTTGGACCACGACGCCGACGACGCGAAGCTGGTTGGGGTCGCCGCTGACCTCGTGATATTCGATCCAGATCTCGTAGTGGTTGTTGAAGAAGATCTCCTCATCCTCGATATCCTCGCCAAGGAAGCCACCAAGCATGAATCCGGGGCTGTAGAAGGTGGTGCCGGTCAGATCATCCTGGATCTTCTGCCCGGCGGGCAAGCCGTCGACGAGCCAGTTGAGGCTGTAGCCTTGCTCGATCCTCTCAATAACAAATTCCCTCATCTTCTCCGGGTACGCCGACTTGCACAGGGGCTTGCAAGTCTCGTTCTTGCCCATGTAGAGCTCGAAGGGAGAGGTCATGATCCTATCGCCGAACAGGATGCTGCCCAGGCTCTCCGAGACATATTCCGGGCCATCCTTGGGTTGGCAGAACTGAAACGCCGGGTGGTAGTAGTCATAGGAGATGACCGAATGCAAGCGGTAATCTTGCAGCGCGGCGACGGGCTTGATGCTGTTGACGTTGAGCGGAACGCGGTCGCCAGGCTTGTATGAGGTCGGTGCGACACCTGGCAGGTAGAAGGCGGAGGCGAGCTGCGGCGCGGCGAGGAGCGCCGCGAGGAGCGCCGGGGGCGCAGCGTCTCGGAAGTACATGGCTTGCTCTGTTCAGACCATTCCAAGGGGCGTCGGAGTCGCGAGTGTCGCAGGGAGGCGGCGGCTCGAGGTTCGGCGTCGCCTTGGGTTGGTGAGCAAGCCCAGGGACGGGGCCGGACCAGCACGGACGGGCGGGCGGGTTACGAGGCGTGCGTCAATGCGATCGAGGCCGGTACGCAACGGACGGCAAACACAGCGAAACACAAGAGAAAAGGCGCGTCGCGGGCGGACGCAGCTTGCGGTGGTCGTGGGAATCGTGGGCACAGCGACCGGGCTGGCGATAGTTGTCGTGCGGTGGTCTGGCGAGGCAGAAATGGAAGCGGAAGGCAGCCGCAGCTTCCCTCGCCTCGCAGGCCAGGTTGTCGTCGCGAGCTGGCAAGATGCCCAAAGGGGCTTAGTCAGGAGCGCTGACGTTGGCACCTCAGCGGCCGTGCCGGCACATCCAGCTCCATGGAGGGCTCCACCTCCACCTATAATCGTCAATGCGAGCACCTGCCTGTGGGCAGCGTTGCCGACGGTGCGTACCTATTACCTTGTGTACTGTAGCGCTCTTCAGCGCTTGCGACTGACTTGCGGTACTGAGGTGGACACCACCTGGGCAGCCGGACCGCAGGGCAGCGTCCCGTCCATGTGCCCGCTGGCGGGGGCGCCGCCACCCCCCGTCAGGGTCTCAGCAGGCGCCGGGCTGCGTGTCTCGCCGCCCCGCCGAAACAGCCGGGCGGCTGCGACCAGCCTGGTGGCCCCGCTAAAAAGTCTCGACAAAAAAAGTGCCGTTTGAGGCTCGCGGTGCGAAGCCTCGAATTTTCCACTGCACCCGTGCGACATCACCATTGCCATCGCCATCACCATCGCAGCTCCGGCCGCGGACACAAGCCATGGCGGCGCCGACCACTTTGCCAGCCCTGCTGGCCTCTCTCACGCAGTCGCTCTCCCTCACCCAGGAAGCAACGCCCAAAATCGCCGAGATTGAGCACCCCAAGGACGGCATTTCCCTGCTCGACGTAAAGAACGAGCTGCTACTCTCCTACCTCCAGAACCTCGTCTTCCTCATCTTGCTCAAGCTGCGCAATGCCAAGTCGGACGCCGGCAGCACCGAGCTGGACGAGTCCGTCCGCGCCAAACTCGTCGAGCTGCGTCTCTACCTCGAGAAGGGCGCGCGCCCGCTTGAGGAGAAGTTGCGGTTCTCCATTGAGCGCTTCCTGCGGACGGCCCAGGACGCGCAGCGCGATGAGCAAATGAATGGCAAGAAAAAGCCTGCCGGAGACAACTCGGACTCCGAGTCCGACGAAGACGAAGACGAAGATGAGTCTGATGAGGAGGAGGCGACGGCAGCCCCAAGCCGTCAGTCCAGCCACGCCCGCCGGCCAGGCAGAGCGGCCGCACCGAACCTCAACACTCTCGTGGACGACGTGACCGCCCGGCCGGCCGAGCGTAATGACGACCCCTCGGGCATCTACCGTCCACCCAAGCGCGACCGCGCCGTCATGGAGACGACTCGCCCGCGCGAGAAGTCCGACGGCCGCCGGCCGCAGCGCTCCCACACCATGGAAGAATTCGTCAACTCGGAGCTGTCGGCCGCGCCCATGGCCGAGCCCAGCATCGGCACGACCATCGTCCAGGGCGGGCGCAAGATGAAGACGGCACAGGAGCGCAAGGACGAGGACGAGCGCCGCGAGTACGAGGAAACCAACCTCGTGCGTCTTCCCAAGCTCAGCAAGAAAGACCGCGCCAAGAAGAACAAGGAGGCTGGCCGCAGTGCCCGCATGCAGTTTGGCGGCGAGGAGTGGCGCGACCTCGGCGAGGGTGTCGACCGCATCGACCGCCTCACCAAGCGCAAGGGGCCTGCCGGCGGCAGCGTGCGCGCCCTGCTCGACAAGAGCCGCAAGCGTGGCTTCGACACGTCCGATGGCCCGAGAGGCAGCGGCCACGGGCCGGAGATTGGAGAGCGATTCCAGAAAAAGGTCAAGGTTATGGAGGGCGGACGGCGGGACAGGGGAAAGCGAAGGTAGTCGCTGCGGCCCGGGTCGCTCCAATACAACTTATATGTACCAGCGTGTGCCTGCTTGTCCCTGTGTGATGTTTATTCATATGGGAGAAACGATTCATTCATACATTGGCTTGTGTCCGCCATGATCTGGCATTCCCACAACGCGTATCCCAGGACGGTGTCCACTACTCCAGAGAATTTGCCAGTGTTCGCAATTTCTGCAGGTCTCGCGGACGCTTATACAGAGCGCAGTAGCGTCGCGCGAGACAAGATATACAATGCGACGCTGCGCTCCGTCTTGCACTTGATGTCGTCATGCCACCGGCGACGGGTCTTCGACGTCTCGAAACAGCTCCTTTTCCACGCTCCTCGGGCACAGTTCCTCCCAACTCATCGACAACGCAGCATCCGTGGGTATTCCCTCGTTCAGCTGTGCCAGACCAGCCTTTCGCCTCTCCTCCAGAAGCCCCCGTGAGCGTCCATGCCACCACGTCTTGTCCCACTGCGCCTCCCGCCACCACTTGTCCACAGAGTTGTGGTGAATCATGACGGGCACCGTGCCCACACATATCTCCGTGTACAGGGGTATTGACCTCCAGGAATTCTTCTGAGCATCCTCCAGAAACAGCCCAGGCGCTTCGATCGGTAGGTCGTCAGGCATCTGAGCCTTCGCGGGACAGTCAAACATGCCTTGGTCCCCAACCTGCGGCTCCAGGGCTGCGTCATGTCTTATATAGCGAGTATCATATTCCGCATTGGACGTCTGGTGTCCCAGCAGGGACCAGTAGTCGAGGGTAATGCCGAATTCGAACGGCTTATCCGGAAGGTAGGTGTCGCTAGCCGCTTGGTGTGTGAAGGCTGGGTTAAGGAAGTCCTCGATGGGCGCGTTCTGGATGTGAGACGGCGGGGTTCGGGAGCCTGCTCGGTTGGGCATCACGCGATCCAAGTAGTCATCCATCCCGCTCCGATGGTGACGGCGCATCACCTCGCGGTGGAACTCTTGCTCTCCATGCATCTCGACGAAGATGCTCTGATCGCTACCGTGGTAGCAGTAGTCCGAATCACCGGACCCGTTATCGAATGACGCCCCGGTGCGATTGGCGCACTCGTCGAGCTTTACCTTTGCTCTCTCCAGCAGAGGCCGCATGGCGCCGATAGGACCCATCATGTAGCCCGAGTTGAGGTAGCGAGTCCGGAAACTGCTGTACTGGTTGCGGCCCATGAGGGTGTCCGTGTTGCCGCCATGGAGACCCATGGGCAACGGTGACTCGGGAATCGGATAACATGCCAGAGTATGGATCTGGTTCGGGGAGCAGCGCTTCCCGGCTCCGAACACAATGTTCGCGTGGATGTCTTCACGGTCGAATGCGCGGCCCATGCGTCGTGCGACTCGCTCGTCGTCATCGGCGACGATGGCTCTGTACCTCGCGATCAGGACCTCTACAGGCAACTGGAACCAAATGTCGTAGCTGTCAATCATGACGACGAGCTCGTCGTCGAAGTCTTGTTGGTCGCGTCGCTTCTCGTCGTTGATGTACTCGAGCACGCCTGTGATTTTGGCAAAGTGCGATCCCCCTCCGAGAAGGTCTTTGGCATCGTCCTCCTTGCCCCACGATACAATATGAGGAGCCGGGTACCCTAAGATTGCCAGGGTCAGGAGAGTCTTGCACAAGTTGACATTGCTTTTTGTTGCCGGAAGCAACATGTGCAGCTTGCTGCCCGTGGCAACGTCCAGGTACTCTCTGCCCGAAGGGGGCCCGGACTGATTTGGGAAAACGTGGGTGCCCGCCGTGGACTGTCCTTGCTTGCCGTTAAACGACGGCCTCTGGAGTACGTCAACCGCGTTTTTATGGATTACAGGCTTATGCAAACGGTCAGCTGTAATTCGCTAGAGTGTCAAGCCGACGCACTCACAGCCAAGAGGGACAGGAGAAGCGTGGTCAACACGAAGGACGCCGCGATAAGGCCCCTGGACCGCGTTGAGGCGCGGGCGCACCAGAGCCTTAACATGGTCATCTTGGCTTATGGAGTTGGTGGGATGGACGGAGGAGGGACGAGCTGTGCAATGCGCAGATGCAATCCGCTCTGGGAAGGTGCTCATGATGCAGGCCGGCCGAGTAGGCAAGGCCGGGTCGTCGTGGCGGAAAGGACCATTGTCGGATAGCACCTGGACTCCGCAGCCCAGAATTCGTTTCGTGGGGCTTCGTGATGCCGGCCATGGATCGTGATGGACGCGAAACCAAGAAGATCCTGGTGGATCCTGGGTGAGCTATGTGGTGTCCCAGCCTTGCATGGTCTCCCAGCGAACACGCTATTGCCTCTGGCGGCTCAAGCCCAAGCAATTTAGAATCGCTGTCTCGTCTTGGTCTTGGCCATGATGTGATCAAGCCAAGGGGCCAAGGATACTAATATCCGCACGAGGGCGTACTGCCATCGTTTAGCAGCAATTACACAAACGTACGCTTCGTGTGTGACATGCTTCACCGCGGATCGTCTCGAGGCACCATGACGATGCGAAGGAGAGCTGTAGGGAAAACGCCAGCAACGACCGGGATCAAAAAGGAAGAAGGACAAGGAGAATTGCCGCCCGGTAAAATGCCGACGGCGCCGCCGGCTGGGAACCCAGCTCTCTCGCCTCGTCAATACGACAGTTTCTTCAATCCTGCCCGCTTACACTGCCAAGCTGAGGCCAGCAAGTTGTGCTGCGTGCTGTGGAGCCGGAGCAGGGAAGCCGGCTTGGCGAGGCATCAGCGTATCACTATGTGTGCGATTCGCTTGACGGAAGCGACGCTTGAGGTACGCGTATTGGGATACCGAGGCTGCGCCTGGCGAAGCAGGTTGGTCGTCCATCTCACCGTGTACTGGGCGTCGCAAACGGGTCGGAGCGAGAAGACACACAGGCAGGGGTGCCACATTCAGTCGCAACAAGACGCACCCGGCTGCTGATGCCTTGAGGTCTTCTTCACGCCATGAGCAGGACGTGCGCCGACGATGCGAATTGCTTTCTATCATTTTGCAGCAAAAGGATTTATCTCCATGCGCGCCTGTTGTGGAAAGCGCGGCACGAGTGCCTTCCCGTCATCACAACTGATAAGATAAGAGCTGCCCGCCGCCATGAAATTTCTCCAGGCGCCCGCCGGGTGCGACTGAACCCCACCTCGTCACCAACCTCGCCCACGTCCGATGCAGCGCCTTTCGTGATTCCGACAAGTTTTTACATCGCTTGTCCCTCGTACGCGGGTGGGTGCGCATCGAGAACATCCAGCCGCCTAAAAACCATCCCAGTCGTGCGCAATGGCCGCAGCCGCAGCGCACAAGGCCGACGAGGCCAAGATGGACCTCGACGGCGTCGACGCCGACGACACCACAACCACCGACTCGGACCCCATCACGGCGTCATACCAAGTCTTCCTCAACCCGGCCCTGCCTCTCGGCCGGCGGCTTCTCGTCCTGCAGCACCCGAACCGCACCGACGACGCACCGCGCCCGCCACCCACAGAGATGCGCGTCAAGGCGCATTCGGGCATGGTCGAGGTCGACATGCCCCTCGACACGGGCGTCGCCTACGACCGCGAGAAGGGTCTCAAGTGGGGGCGCACACTCAACGCCTCCATGGCTACCAAGAACGGCGGCAGCCACGGCCTCGCCGGCGGCTTCGGCTTCGGCGCCGTCCAGCAGCGAGGACCGGGCCGCAAGAAAGGCGATGCTGCCGGCGCCGACGACGACGACCAGTTCCTCGACTGGAACGACGCCGTGAGGCAGGACAAGGTCCTGCGCACGCAAACCCTCGGCGGCCAGTACCCGGACACCAACGAGGTGCAATACATGGTCGGCGTCTTTCAAGCCAGTAAGTGTCTTCCTACCCTTGGATATGACGAGTCCGAGCCTCGCTGACACATTGCGCTCACAGAGGACCTGCATCTCACCCCCGTCTCCTCCCTCGTCCACCTCCGCCCTCAGCTGCATCACATCGACGCCACCACCCAGCAGGAGCGCAACGCCTCCGCCTCTGCCTCCAAAGACGCCGGCGCCGGGGGCGCCTCATCCACAGCCGCGCGCGCCATCCACATGACCATCAAGGCCGCTGGCGACGGCGATGCCGTCACCACCGAGACCATGGCCGACCGCCTGCGCTACGTACAGAGCGAACCCTGGCGCAAGATGCGCTACACCGACGAGAACGAGGAGGCCGCCTGGGAGGTGTACAACGAGAGCCTCTTCCTCACAGCAAAGGGCGGCGACGGCCAGCCCACCGCCGCCGACAAGGGAAAAGATGCCCAAACGCAGCAGTCGCACCTCGAGGACGCGGTGCCCAGGTTCGGCGCCAAGTGGGCCGACAAGCAGCTGCTCGAGGCTGTCAGCGGCATCGTCAAGCCCGACGCCCCGGAGCCGGAGCCGGAGGCCCCCGTCGTCAAGGCGGAGCCCAAGGGCAAGCAGAGCGAACTTGCTCCGAGGGGGAGGGTGACGGGAGGCGGAAGTGCGTCGGCGGCCGCCCCCAGGAGAGGTGGCCGGGCAAAGGCGTCGACGTCCAGGACGACCGTCAACATTGATTGAGCCGCCGGTCAGCCGCGACTGGCAAGCAAAGGATCTACCTGCAATATCTAGCTATAAATTGCCACGTGTGTCTCCTCACGCACGTGCTCTCGCATGGGTCGGCGCAAACGGAGTCACGGAACTGGACAGAGCAGACACATCAGCCATCATCATCGACCACGGGCTAATGAACATCGGGTCGCGGAAAAAAATAGATTCTTTTTTTGATATGAACTCGCAATAGCACTCGCGTGTCACCCTTCACCCGCACACCGGAATCCACGCTCCCTGCGATAAAAACACGACGGCTCCATCCATGCCACGCCACGCCATGCCATGCCCGGGATGCCCCAGAACGCGGCATCTCCTGCCCCCTTTCCGTAGTGTACAGCGGCAACATAACGCGCAAGATTCCCCTCTTGTAGGCCCTTCCCGCCAAATGACCGTAGTGTCGCCCATCCAGTTCAGTACATGGCCCGCCCTCTTTCATCCCGCGCGCAAGCCCTCCTAGAGCACACCCCAGCCCGATATGTCTAGAAATAGCGGCAGCGCCCAGGCGTTAGTCAAGCAGCCTGACATGAAATGAGTAAAAAGAATGTGCACAGCACAGATGGCCGGCACAAGCGGCCGAGTGCGAATACACATGATATCTCGCTTCTACTGGAGAAGCTCGACATCCAGACCGATGGAGCGCATAAACAGGTTGACGCTGCCGAGTCGCTCTGCTGCCATGGCGGGCGGGAGGGTCTTGGATAGCGCCACGGTGTCGAGAACGCGGTCTTTGACGGCCAGCACCAGCCGCGTCTGTTGGTCGTGCGTCGCCGTGACGCCCATTGCGGCCAGAAGCTGCCACACGTACACGTCGACGCCGGCGTTGACGCTGCCGGGGAACATGTACGGCAGCGAAGGCTCGAGCTTGCTGAACAGGATCTCGAATGTTTGATCCCTACAGCTTCGTCAGCATACTTTCGCATCAAAGGGTTGGCTTGTGTACAACACACCACTTCTCCCACTGCTCGGGACTACCCGCGCCCGTCTGCTTCAGCAGCACGGCGCGGCTCAAAATCAAGGTGAGCATGGATACTCCAATCCTGGTCCGGGCGATCAAGTCAATGTTCAGCTTGGTGGCGAGTAGGTTCAAGAGCCCATCCACAATATCCAGTCCGGTATCGTTGAAGTACTGCATCAACGACGGCATGACGGTAGAGATGAACAGCTCAATATTCTCGCGCATCCGCGAGTTGAGATGCTCTCCGTTGTCGACGGCCGCCCCGTCGACAACGTCCAACTGGTCGAGATGGTAGACAATCATTGTCAAGATGGTGGTCCGCTGCTCGAAGCTGAGGTGCGGGAAGATGCGAGGGATGGCCTTCTTGCCCTTGGCGCAAGAAAGGAAGGCGATAAAGGGGTGCGGGACAGTCGCGCCGATGGGCTCGTGGACCTTGAGCTCATTCCACAGCTTGGCGTTGTAGGCGTCGAGGATGGCACTCCACTCCTTATGTTTCTCCTCCAGCTCGGCGTCAGGCTGGCCGGTGAGCGGGGGCGGCAGCAGGCGTACGTGATCCTCAATCTTCATGAGAGTCTCGTAGACCTTCTCGACGTTGCGGAGAATGCTCTTGCGGTCGAGACCGCTCTGCGTAGGCGACTTCTTGCCGTTGCCGGGTCGGGTCGACTCGCTCTCGGTCCGCTTGATGTTGAGGAGCGGCTTTGGCGTCTTGGCGTTGCTGAAGGAGATCTTGCCCAGGCTGCCCGCGATGACAAGCTGCGGGTTCTTGGGCTTGTTCTTGGCCGCCTCCACAGCGCGCTGGACCTGCTGCTCCATGCGCTGGATGTGGTTCTCGGCGGGGCGTCCGTGTCTCCGCATGCCATGGCGGCTGCCCGTCTGGAAGAGGTACGTCTGGGCAAAGTTGCTGAGAGGCTGACTGGGGTTCTGGCGCTGACCAGCACGAATGTGGCTGTAGACCTGGTAGTAGAAGTCTTCGGAGAGGGCATCGCCTCCCTGCTCGACGTTGCCCGTGGCAGACACGAGCTGCTGAAGCTGGATGCGCGTGATAAAGTTCTTGTCCTGGGGAGTCATCAGCCCGTTGTCCTTGGACAGCAGCCAGATCTTGTGGTTGCGCTTGGCCCGCTTCGTCTCTTGGTCCAGGAAGGCAGCCTTCTCGTCCTCCGACATCTGCATCAGCTGCGGGTGCGAGTGAAGGGCTTGCTGGATTCCCTGCAGCGAGCCCTGGGAGCGACTGGGGTGGTGCCCATGGACTCCCATGCGAGCGGCGTCGCCAGACATGCGGTTCGGGTTCTGGAGGATCTGCATAGGCTGGGTGGGAGCTTGCTGACGTTGGGCGTGCTGTGGCTGCGGCGTGGGCAGCTTCTCCGAGCTCGTCGGCGGCTTGGCATGCTGGTTCTGTGGCCGCTGCAGGATGGTGACGGGATGTCCGTGGCCCGGATGAGGCTGGGCGTGTTGCTGCTGCTGGAACTGCTGCTGCGGAGCAGGGTATCCGGCGGCGACAGGCGGGTACGAGGAGGGTTCGGTAAACGACGGCTGCGGCTGGGCGGGCTTAGCTTGGGCGCGCATGGCAGCTTCGACTTCCTCCAGGCTCATGATCTTCCTCCCAACCGAGGGCTGAGGGGCGGGCTGCGCGGCGGGCTGCGCAGCGGCCTTGGAAGGGCCAATTCCCCAGATGCTCTGGTCGACGTGTAGGTCGGGCATCGGCTCGTTGTCGCGATACTTTTCGTAGCCAGATCGGACCGGCCGCTGGGTCTGCAGCTGGCCATAGTAGGACGACGTCTGCATGGCGGGCTGGGCCTGCTGGACGTTGGACCTGGCGACGGGCTGCTGACGATTGTAGCGAACATGTTCCTCCTCGATGGCGTCGGCGACCTTGGCCGTCTGGCCAAAGAAGTCAAAGTCCTTTCCAACCTTGGCAGTGGGGCCGGTGTCGCCGCCAAAAGTATCGTCGTTGAAGACGTCGTCGGTTTCGTCGAGCTGGTCGCCGAGGCCATCGTAAGTATCTTCAAACTCGAGGGCGTCGTCGCCGATGTCGTCGCGGCCGGAGAGGCCAGCAAAGGGATCGTGGGCCTGGGAGAAGCCCGGTGCCGCGGTGTTGTGGCCGCGGCCACTGGTGTCAAAGCCAAAAAATGACATGTTGGAGTGTCGGAGAGCAGAGCCGTGGGGAAAGCTTCAGCAGTACTGCAAAAGAGTCAGCAGATGTCGCGGGAGCAGAGTTGGCGCGGCGAGAAATGGCCCAAGATTGAGCGAGTTTGCGAACTGGAGCAGAGCAGGGAGCCAGCGGCACCCGCGCAACGCACGACAGCGAGGGAGGCAAGGATCGGGTCGCAGGGCCACAGGCCGCCGGCGAGGGTGATGCAGGGCATGGAGCGGCGGCAGGTCGACTCACCACTAGAAGGTTAAGAGAGTCGCGAGAGATGCCAGGTCGCACAAATCTATCATGGTGCCCTTCAGAGGAGCTCTGAAAATACCAAAAAGAGACGAAGCCACCCGGGGCTGGGCGATGCTGCAGCGACTGGGACACTGGCGACGGAGAAATGCAGTTGGCGCGCGGTGTTGAGGTTGACGTGCTGGCGCCGCGGTGATGCGAGTCGGCTGCGGCTTGAGGTGAGAAGGCGCGCAGTGAGGGAGAGGAACTGACGTTGACGATGATCCCCACCTGGTGGTGGTGGTGGTCTTTGGCGGCCACAGGTCTTTTGGCGGCGGCGGCGGCGAGCTGGCAAATTCCGCGTGCGGCACGGCAGCGGGCACCAGCAGCGCCCGGAGCACACCCAACACATGGAGAGCAGGGCACCCAGCGGTCGTTAGTGCACCGGCTCGAGCATCAAGGGAGGTCAAGTCACGTGCAGCCCCCAGACAACGAAGCCCGCACAGGGCAGGTAAATTCTTAGTCAGGGCCCTCATCAATGATTGATGAACGGGCAGTGGCCTTCTGTGGCAGGCGGTGGTCCTGCCCGACCTCCGGAGTAATAAGGTCGCCACGCCAGAGAGCCACCTCTCGGAGTTGACATGATGTTGATTGCACCTCGGGCCTGGGATAATTGCTCCAACGGGAGATGCTGGCGGCTCGTCGCGCTTGATTCAGCAAGCAGCGAGGCGCTCGCCACGCAGGCACGAACTCAAACAAGCGAGAGCGTTACATTATAAGCCAAGGGGGCGACAGCGTGAGTGCACGAGCATGGTCCATGGCCATACCTTGACAGCTGTTCGCTTTGCGCCCGTGAACCCGCCTTCCGGCGAACCGAACCTGGCATCGCTTTGCGGTGCCGTCGCCCCGTTTCCCAACGCTGGCGCATCGGTGGCCGCACAACGTGGGAACCGTCAATGGCTGATAGCTGCGCACACGCAACGGCCACAGCTGAGGTCGGCCGGCGCCAATGACGGGAGCTGTTTGCTCGGAGCTGTTGCTGTGGCTTGGCAGGGGCGTCGACAAGGTGCTGAGGTAGGTTGACTCGACGCTGGGATGGGTGGGCGGACACAAGCCACTGCCTGGTCTTCACTGTACTTGTAACCGCACCCTGGATGGACTGATGGTCCATCGCGGATCGCGTTTCAATGGTGTGCCGTTGGCTGTGATCACCGCCTGGCAGTGCCGCGGCGGGTGTGCCGGCCGCCAGGCCGTCCGTCCCGTCGACGACCCACGACCCAGGGGGTCGCAAGTCGTGAGAGCAACGGGGGACACCACAGACGCAATGGGAAGGCCATGTTGGCGTGTGCGCCACCAATGTCGCAGTTGTACACGTAATGCTTCTGGCGAAACTGGGGGACGGTCGGTCGGTCGGCACTGCAGGCGTCGCTTGGACAGCACGGGCGAGGGAGAGAGCAAGCCAAGCACCTGGTGAGGCAAAGCAAGATCCGAGCGACGCTCCAACGTCGAATCACGGCGACGGGCTCGACTCGGGAGGCCGCGTGCAAGCCGACGTGGAATGGGACGACGGGTTCCAGGCCGCCCACGAGATGGAGGCGCCCGCCCCTACAGGCAGCGGTTGCAGAGACAAGCGCGGATCCGTCGTCTGGATTGGCATTCTGAGATGGCTTGGGATGGATCCTCGACCCCTAAAAATGGTGCCACTAAACAGTAAGGGACAGGGAACCTGCACGCGTCGGTGCTGTCGCCAGGGGGGTGTGTGCCCGTCAGGCCCGCGACCAGCAGGCGTGTTCGTTCGTTACACGCAGGCTTATCGGTCCCGTCGTTGATGGAAACAAGATGCTGTACGAGCAGAGATACCATGTACAGACAATGAATACCTAGCGTCCAGATTGCGCGCAGAGGCAATTTGGAAGTCCTCGTTACAGTCTTGTACGCGCGCAGAACCACGGCCACCCCGAGCCACCATGCCTCGCCAGCGCCCCTTTCCGGCACGGCGCAGGAGGTCGTGCTGCTGCTGCCGCTGCTCTTGCCGACTCGTCACACGAAGTACGGACCGGACTCAATGTCATTGACCAGCTGTGGTCTCCGTACATGCGGCTGGTGCTCGTGCTCGTGCTACGAAGTCTGTGGACAACGCAACCTCATCCAGTCTGTTGCTTGGACATTTCTCCTTGGCTGCCGATACTGTTCCAGGTTAGTAAGTACCTTAGGCACTGAGGTGGTGGCCATTAGGTACTTTTAGGTACGCTTGGCACGTACCTACAACTGGAGGTTGACCTGCACTGCTAGACGGGAGTCGCCCCCCATCACCAGCACACTTCCTCTAAGTACCCGCCCAGCCACCGTCGACTTCTGGCGGGCCCCCCTATACGAGCACCTGCTGAGCTAAATCTTCGACACCTGGAACACCCCAACCTGAAGCGTTGGGCTTTCCATTGTCACCAAGGGGAAAAGACACCGGGGCAGACCTTGCCCGCGAGGAGGAACCTACAGCTGGACCGACCACCAGTGAATTCAGCTGCGCGCCTCCCGTCCCGAGTCCCCGCCCAGCCTCTGCTGGAGACGCTAAGGTACCTGTACGCTACGACCCCGTGGCATCTGCTGAGACCGCGCGACCCGACGCTCACCCCTAATACGAGGGCCGCGTCCATTTCCTTTCCCTCCTGCTGACCTCGTACCTCCCACTCATTCTTCTTCCCTTCCTCTCCCCTTCCTTCGTCATTGTTTGGGTTTTTACTTTCGCTTCCTCCACGACCCGCTTGTCCGCTGTCTGCGCCGCCGCCCTCGCTCGCTGCAATTGCAGACGAGTGATTCACCGTCATGATGGCCGGCGGAAACTCGCGCTATGTGCGCTACATTGCCATCGCGATATTCGTACGTCCCCTTCGCGGCCCCGTCGTCGTTGTCCCAGTTCCCGCTTTTGTCACGATATGCTTTCATGCGCGCCCGCACGCTGCCCCTGCGAGCCCGTCTCGCCTCGACCCTGACTGACGCTGACGACCCTCTGAACCCCAGACCCTTGCCCTCTTTTACTTCGTCTCTAATTCCAAATACGATGCCGCCAGCATCCGCGACGCCATCCCCCACGCCTCCGACAAGACGCCGCCCGCCGCCGAGAAGCCCAAGCCGCAGACGGACTCCAAGTCGCCGCCGCCAGCCACAGACAACAAGGCTGCCGACAAGCCTGTCGAAAAGCCCGCCGATGTGTCCACGACCAAGCGGCCTCCCCCCGCCGGCGACGCCAAGGAATACCCCCTGGCCCTGAGCCCTGAGGACCCCAACTGGGACAATGACCTGACTGGCATCGCCCCCGGCCCGCGTATGAATGCCACCTTCGTCACCCTGGCCCGCAACAGCGACGTCTGGGACATCGCCCGCTCCATCCGCCAGGTCGAGGACCGCTTCAACAAGCGCTACAACTACGACTGGGTGTTCCTCAACGACAAGCCCTTCGACGAGACCTTTAAGAAGGTAACGGCCTCGCTCGTCTCGGGCAAGACGCACTATGGCGAGATCCCCAAGGAGCACTGGTCCTTCCCCGAGTGGATCGACCAGGAAAAGGCCAAGAAGGTGCGCGAGGACATGGCCGAGCGCAAGATCATCTACGGCGACTCCATCAGTTACCGCCACATGTGCCGCTTCGAGTCGGGCTTCTTCTTCCGGCAGCCCCTCATGATGAACTACGACTACTACTGGCGCGTCGAGCCCTCCATCGAGCTCTACTGCGACATCCACTACGACCCCTTCCGCCTCATGCACGAGCAGGGCAAGAAGTACAGCTTCGTCCTCAGCCTCTACGAATACGTCGAGACCATCAAGACCCTCTGGGACAGCACCAAGAAGTTTATGAAGAACCATCCCGAGCACATTGCCGCCGACAACTCGATGGGCTTCCTGAGCGACGACGGCGGCGACACGTACAACCACTGCCACTTTGTGCGTCCCGGCTTCCCCCACAAGCTGATCTATCCGCTGACTGTTTCTAGTGGTCCAACTTTGAGATTGGCAGCCTCAACTGGCTGCGCAGTAAGCAGTACATTGACTTTTTCGAGTCGCTCGACCAGGACGGTGGCTTCTTCTATGAGCGCTGGGGCGACGCCCCCGTGCACTCCATCGCGGCCGGCCTGATGCTCAACAAGAGCGACATCCACTTCTTCAACGACATTGCCTACTGGCACGTGCCCTTTACGCACTGCCCGACGGGCGAGAAGACGCGCCTGGCCCTCCGCTGCCACTGCAACCCCAAGGAGAACTTTGACTGGAAGGGCTACTCTTGTACGCACCCGTTCCCTTTGTATCGAATTGAGCGCAACAGCTGACCGTCTGACCCTCGCAGGCACGTCTCGATTCTTTGACATTAACGGCATGAAGAAGCCCGAGGGCTACGAAAACCAACAGGATTAAGGATGAGGACGCTCAGGCACGTAGATGAGTAGGAAGGGGGCACAGGCAAACCAGCCTGGTGCCACTGTGTGTGTATCAACACGGCCAGCCGGGCATGGCTGCGGACCCGCAGCCGTTGGCTACAAGAGCTCTACACGGCCAGCCACTGGCCACCACGACTTGACACGGGGAAAAGCAAACAAAGCATACGGTTATACTAACGGGATGACGGTCTGACATTGCGGTAAAGGCGGCGTCTGTCTGGGTTCAAGACCACTCGCACAAATTGTTGCGACGGGTGTGGCAATGTACATATAGGCTGTAATTGGACAGCAGCGGCGGTGCCGGCGTGTCTTTTTGTTGATGATCGATGCTCCGTGTGTATTGTTACAGTACGATACAGAAAGATTGACGACTGATGGCCGTCTCGGGATGTTGTCCATCCATGTTTCCGCTGCTCATCTCCATGTTGCGTCTCTAACGCTCGCTCAACCAACGGTTGCCTTTTTGGGTTTCTTGGTGCCGTACTTGCTTCGGCTCGTCGTCCGGTTCGCAACGCCTCCCTGTCAATCCAGTCAGCCACGCTGGCAGGTCTGCAACCGCCCGCACGCCCAAGGCAGCCCTAGCGACGGAGAGCGAGGAAACCAGCACCAGCAGGGAAACCCGCACCAGCCAACAGGGTGAAAGGGGTGGGCAAGGGGAGGGGCACAGAGAGAATAGCAGCAAAACTCACCAGATCGAGAGCCCCGCGAACGAGGTGGTACCGCACGCCGGGGCAGTCCTGGGCACGGCCGCCGCGGACGAGCACGACGCTGTGCTGCTGGATGTTGTGGCCCTCGCCGGGGATGTAGGCGGTGACGACGGCGCCCGAGGAGAGCTTGACACGGGCCGTCTTGCGCTCGCCCGAGTTGGGCTTCTTGGGGCGGACGACACCGACACGCAGGCAGACGCCCTTGAGGGCCGGGCAGCGCGTGTTGGAGAGGGCGGGAGAGACGGCGTGGCGCGCGCGCTTGCCCTTGCGCATGCCGCGGAGGACCTGATTGAGCGTCGCGGGACGGGTGGTCGTCGTCGAGAAGCCGCGGGAAGCTGTGAGTCCCAAGCAGGGGGCTGAAGGCGGCTGCGGCAGGCGGGAGAGGACGGTGGAGGAGGAGGAGGAGGAGAGGCAGGATGGCGAGGGCCGTAATGAGTGCCGTGATGTCGTCGAGAGGGCCCGGCGGGCGGCTGACTGGGAGGAAGACGCAACGGCCCGCCTCGCGGGAGGCGACCAGAGGTGCCGCAGAATGGTGCCGACCATGATGGCGCGCAATTGAAAGTGTCGCCGGCTGGTGGTGGTGATGCTCGCGGTCTACCGACGCTGCTTCCACGACTCCATTGCCAAAATCTCCCCTGCCCAGCTTCCCAGAACGGGCAGGGTCCACCACCGTCAACCGGGCCTCAGCCGGGTCACGTGCATGCGCGACAGCACGGCGAATCCATCCGCCGACTTCCGGGCTTTCCTCCAAGCCTCGGGGGAATGTCACATGCACGCCCCACGGGGGCGGTGAGCCTGACGTCAGCGGATAAACCGCGGGAGGCGGCCGACCGTCCAGGGGCCCCACCGCCCGGCCTGGTTATCCTCGGCACAAACCGCGAAACCGCCCCCGGGTTTGTCGGCGCAAGCGCGACACACCTTTGAGACGGGGCCCCGGCCGGAGGAGGGCGGCTGGCCATGGCATGGTATGGCAGGCGAGCCAGTGAGCCAGCCGCCCCTCCAGGCCGCGGAGCTTCAGACCTGGGCGGCCATCAGTCCCCGAACCCAGTGCCACACCCTGCATGAACGACACCGTCTGTTTTTTCGCTCCTCCCCTCCTCTTCGTCGACTTGATCCCTGACTTATATCCTGCTCGTTGTCCGTCCTTCTCCTCCTCCTCCCTCTCTCTCCCTTGAAGCGTCGGGCAAACCTGTCGGCTGTAGACGACTCCCTCGGCTTACACCTCCCCTCTCTTTCACACACGCAATGTCGTCGTCCTTCACGAGGGTCCTGCGCCCCGCGCTGCGGAGCGGGCGCGGGCTCGCGACGCGGGTTGCGAGCAGCACCAGCAGTGGTGTGGCCAGGCAGGCCCCGCGGGCGAACGTGTAAGTCTCCCTCGTCCTGTCCCTCCCCGTGAGATTGAAACATCTCTTGCAGTTGGCATCATCACATGGGCCACCTGGCTGACAATGGATCTTGCAGCGCCGCCGCCTCCTCCCGTACCCTCTCCACCACCTCGGCCCGCCGCAACGACTCCCCCGTCGACATCACCGACATCCCCCCCACGCCCATCAGCCACCTGTCCGAGGTCGAGGCCGCCATGGCCGAGTCCGTGTCCAAGTTCGCCTCCGAGGTGGTGCTCCCCAAGGCCCGCGACATGGACGAGGCCGAGGCCATGGACCCGGCGCTCGTGGAGCAGCTCTTCGAGCAGGGCCTCATGGGCGTCGAGATCCCCGAGGAGTACGGCGGCGCGGGCATGAACTTCACGTCGGCCATTATCGGCATCGAAGAGCTCGCCCGCGCGGACCCCTCCGTCAGCGTCATGGTCGACGTGCACAACACGCTCTGTAACACCGCCATCATCAAGTATGCCTCCCCGGCCCTCAAGAAGAAGTGGCTGCCCCGCCTCGCCACAAACACCGTCGCCTCCTTCTGCCTGTCCGAGCCCGTCTCCGGCTCCGACGCCTTCGCCCTCGCCACAAAGGCCACCGAGACCGAGTCCAGCTTCAAGATCTCAGGCGGCAAGATGTGGATCACCAACTCGATGGAGGCTGACCTCTTCATCGTCTTCGCCAACCTCGACCCCTCCAAGGGCTACCGCGGCATCACCGCCTTCCTCGTCGAGAAGGGCACCCCGGGCTTCTCCATCGCCAAGAAGGAGAAGAAGCTCGGCATCCGCGCCAGCAGCACCTGCGTTCTCAACTTTGACGACGTCGAGATCCCCAAGGAGAACCTGCTGGGCGAGCGAGGCCAAGGCTACAAGTACGCCATCGGCCTGCTCAACGAGGGCCGCATCGGCATCGCCGCCCAGATGACGGGCCTCGCCCTCGGCGCCTTCGACAACGCCGTCCGCTACGTCTGGAACGACCGCCGCCAGTTTGGTTCCCTCGTGGGCGAGTTCCAGGGCATGCAGCACCAGATCGCCCAGGCCTACACCGAGATTGCCGCCGCCCGCGCCCTCGTCTACAACGCCTCCCGCAAGAAGGAGGCCGGCGAGGACTTTGTCCGCGACGCCGCCATGGCCAAGCTCTACGCAGCCCAGGTCGCCGGCAAGGTCAGCGGCCAGGCCGTCGAGTGGATGGGCGGCATGGGCTTCGTCCGTGAGGGTCTCGCCGAGAAGTTTTTCCGCGACAGCAAGATTGGCGCCATCTACGAGGGCACCAGCAACATCCAGTACGTCCATGCTCCTAACACTCACCCCCTTTTCTTCAAGGCACGCGTGCTGACTGACAACCCTCCTCGCAGGCTCAACACCATCGCCAAGCTCCTGCAAAAGGAGTACACCAACTAAACGGACCTCGGAACGTTGGAGAGGACCAACGTCGGCATCAGGCCAAATCATGTACAAGAATTACATCTAGAATCACCGTCGCATGAATACATTGCTTCTGGGCCCAACTGTACTCTCCCCTTTCTCCGTTCAGGCGTTGCCTGCACAGCACGTTCGTCACCGTTCGTATTAAGATGTATGGTATTCTGCTACCTCGCCTCGCGCTTCATGCAAACCCCACCCCCTTTTCCCGGGCGTCAAGCCCAAGGCGTGTACTTTTCTCCAGCCGCTGCTCTGATATCGAAAGCATTCCACGTAATCAACAATCGTAGCGAGCGAGAATGTTAAAATCCACCTTGCACGACACACCTTCCATGCGTCGCGCCACCGAGCCCCGACCCTTACGCCAGCGTGGGCGGTACGCCGCCTCACCGACCCTTCCTCACTCTCCATTGCCATCGTTGTCAAGCGTCTCGTCGTCGCCTGTGTCGTCGCTGACGTCGCCACAGTCGTCCTACCCGGCCAGCGTGTCACCGTCGTTGGCCTCGTAACCTTCGTCGTCCTCGTCACGCTCGTCGGCCTCGTCATCGTTGGATTCTTCCTCATCTCCGACGTCGGTCACGGTCTCGTCCTCGGACCCAGACCCAGACAAGTCTTCACCCGGTGAAGCCGCATCAACCAGCTCAAACGGGCTACCGCTTTCGAAACAAGGACTTGCGCCACCATCGCCACCCCACGTCGTCTCCGAGTGTGTCTTGTCCGTGGAAAGAAAAGACCACCCGTCAGAACCCGCATGGGCCTCAAGAGAGGCCTCGGCAGACTTCTCCTCCTACTCAAAGTCCGCCGTGTACGAAAAGCCACGGAACTCTTCCTGCATGGCTTGCGACAACACTGTAGGAGGTCAGTAAGGGCTTGGCTTTGGCGTGTGCGTCCCGACTTACCAGATTGCACCGGCGTGAGCACCGGAGTGACGCTCGTGAACTCCGAGTCGAAGTTGCTCGTGTCGGTGGCGTTCTTAATCGTAGGCTTAAATGGCGGCTGAACGCGCTTGTGGTAAATGTCGTCCCAGTTGATGTTCCGGAAGAAGGGCTGGCTCATGACCTCCTGAGCGTCTGTCGGTCCGCTTCCCAACCTCTGATCGGGCTCGCGGGTGAGGAGCTTCTGCAGGATTGACACCGAGTCTCTAGGCATGTGAATCGGATACAGAGGCTCGTCCGCAAGAATTGCGTCGTAGATTTCGTCCTCGTCCTCGCCGCGGAACGGAGATTGCTGCAGGAGCATCTGATATATCAGAACGCCAAAAGCCCACCAGTCCACCGCGCGGCCGTATTTCTTATCCAGCAATATCTAGGCTCGTTAGCTGGGCCCTTTGCACAATTCATGGGCGATACAAACCTCGGGGGCCATGAACTCTGGCGTTCCGCAGAACGTGCTGGTCGTCGAGCCATACCACATGTCTTCCTTGCAGAGACCGTAATCAGCGACCTTGATGTGACCGTCTAGTGTCAACATGATGTTGTCGAGCTTGAGATCACGGTAGATGACACCGTTCTCGTGGAAGTACTTGAGCGCCAGGCAGACCTCGGCCGCGTAGAACCTGCAAATGTCAACATCCCGTCTCAAGAAATCGGAAAGGGGTCTCCGTACTGCGCTCGCTTGGTGCCAAACTGACCGCGCTGGATATGCAGCATCAGGTCACCACCGCTAACGTATTCCATGACAAAGTACACGCGAGTCTCGGTCTGGAAGCAGGCGTGCAGGTTCGTCAAGAAGGGATGCCGCTCCTTGTTCGCGATCAAGAAGACTCGCTTCTCGGACTTGATGCTCTCCACTTCGTCGTTTTCGATGATGAACTCCTTCTTGAGCACTTTGATGGCGTAGAGCCGCCTCGAACGTTTCGTCTCCGCGAGCATGACTTTGCCAAAGTTGCCCTTGCCCAGCACAGCAAGGAAGTTGAAGTGATCCAGGCCAATGCGCTGGCCGGTGCCGGGGTCCGTAGCCAGTGGCAGTGTCTTTCGCTGCCCGGCGACCGCTCCGGCGGCAGGTCTCTGCGCGGGAGGCTCTTGGACCGGGGGCTTCGCGATGGGGGCGGGTGTGGGGTAGGCCTGCTGCGGGGGTTGCTGCTGAATCGGAGACGTCGGCTGTTGTTGCGCCGGTCGGGTTTGCACAGGTGCCTGCCCCCCGTACGGGGCGTTGACGTTGGCATAGTCGGCCGGGTTGTATTTGCGCTGCTGGGGCTGTCCGCCATACTGCCCGTGTCCGTACGCGTCCTCCTGCGTCGGTTGCTGGGCCGGCTGCTCAAAGCCTCCATATCGCCCATAGTCAGACTGCCGCTGCTGTTGCGGGTAGCCGCTGGCCGCGCTAGACATCGCTGCCGACGCCGCGGCAGCCGCGGCCGTGTTTGACGGGATTCGCCCCGGCTGAGCTGGCCGTTGAGGCGACGTCTGGTTGGCATACATGACCTTGGCGGCCTCCGTCGCCTCGGAAGATACGGCGCCGCCATATTGAGACGGGGTCGAACCAGAGTAGGACGGTGTCGAAGAATGCGTCGTGCTCGTGGGGCTCATCTTGCTCGTGCCGGAGCGCAGGGTGCGGTCCGACATGGACGAGGCCTTGGCCTGCCTCTGCTTCTGAATGCGGATGCCTTCCAAAATCTGGTTGGCGACAGCCATGGACATACCACAGAAGTCAGGCACCAGGTGAACGCAATGAGCGTGACACGTGAGGCCACATTCTGCGCACAGTTAGCAAACATGGAGCGAAAAGGGGGGCGTGTGCTCGTACCAGAGCATTTCCTGCAGTTCTTCTTGCCGAACGGCAAGATATAGCCGCAGTGGCAGCACCAATTGGCTGTCATGTTGGAGAAGGGCTGGAACCTGTGGGGGATGCGGTGGTTAATCTTCTCCTCGTCCGGATCCGTCTCGGCGTTGCTCTTGCTGATGCACTTGGTCACAACGCTAGGATAACACTTGGTGTGGCAAGTGTACTTGCAATCCTCGCACTGCATGCCGGCCGAGTACTTGAGGAAATCGCCGCAGAGGGCGCAGCGCATGATGTTGTAAAATTGGTGCTGGACGAACTTGTGTCCGTACATCTCGTGCACCTCCTCTTTCCTCTGACGGACGGCGCCTTTTCGCCCGAGACCCACATCGACGGGGCGTCGGTCCTTGTTATGCTTGACGAAGCTCATCTGAAGCTGGATCTGACCGGTGGGCTCGAGGTTGAACCAGCCGTCGATGGGCCCGACGTTGACCTGAGGTTGTGGGCCCGGGGCGCCGAACTGGCCCCCCTGCTGCGGCTGTTGTCCCTGGCCACCGAAGCCGCCTCCGTGCTGCCCCTGAGTAGGGCTCATAGGGAACTGGGCCGGCGGCGAGCCAGGGTTGTTGCCCATCTGGTCGGCCGAGACCCAGCCGGAAAAGTTCATCTCGGCCTCGATCCTCTTACGGCGCATCTCCTCGACGATGTCGGATATTCTCACCCAGAGAAGGCCAATGGGTATCGGGTGCTCACCGGGCTTGTCGTACACGGTGACTTCGATCTCGTTGGCCTTATCCACGTCGATAGTATGCTGCTCATTATCCCAGCGGTCGGTGCGGGACGCCTTGGTGCGCGCCATGACGGTGTCTTCGACCTTGACGGCGACAAACGTCTCGGGGCCGCGCGCGAAGCGGCCGGTGGCGGCATGGTCGACGCCCTGAACGCCCATGACTCGAATGACGAGTCGTCCGCTCAGGGGCTTTCGCAGGTTAGGCGTGTTTATGGAGTCGTCTGGTCAGTGTCAGTGACGATCCCGCATACCGAGCGAGCGGGGTAGGGGAGCTGTTTTTACCGTCTTGGGCGTCGGCCGAGTCCATGTCAATATGCAGCTCCTCGTATCTCTTCAATGCCTGCTTCAAGAGAACGATCTTCTGCTTGCTCTCGACCCGGCGGCCGGCGGCGTCGGCTTTGCTCTTGCGGTCACCCTCCATGCCGTAGAGCTGCACCATCTTCTCAACACCCTTGAGGTACTGCTCCTCGACGTTGAGCTTGAACTGAATCTGGGACAGCATGAGCTGGATTCGCGGACCGAGGTGCGGTGTGTCGTATTTGATCAGGTCTGCAGAGTAAATGGGTCAGTTAGGCACAGTCCGGTCGCGCTCGGGGTAGAGCCTAGCGAGCAGGAACACACCAAGCTTCGTATAGTTCGGCCGGGCCTTGGGCATGCCAGAGCCAGGCCCTGGGGGCGCGTAGGGATGTCTCGGCGGCATCAGGTCGCCGTGCTGGCCGATCTGGCTGTACTGGGTCGAGCCGGCGCCGTAGGAGCCCTGGTCTCCCCAGGCAGCATTGGGATCCTTGGGCGGCGGCGCGGGTGGCGGACCGCCGTCGTCGGCGAGGGACATGGACCCCATGCCCTGCTGGACCTTGCGTTGCTTGATCGCCTCGAGGCGCTCCTTGAAGAACTTGATGTTGCGCTCATTGTCGCGCAGCTCGCTATCGATGCGGGAACGGTGGCTTTCGTTGATGGGAAGGTTACGCATGCTGATGGCGGCCGTCATGAGCGCTTCCTCGCGGTCGATCTTGGCCTGGATACTGCGGATGGCCTCATCGTCATTCATGATGGGCAGGCGTGCGGCGCGATGCGTTCGCGCGGGACGAGTCGTTGGGCGGGCGGGGGACCGAGGGGCGGCTCAGGATCCAAATGACTGCGGAGCAACGCCGAGAGAGGGGTTCTGCCGCAGCGGGCGGATAACAGCTAGGATGGACAGGCGCGTGGCCGTGTTCCAAAAAGAAGAAGAAGAGAGGGAGGAAAAGAGAGAGCGCCCCTCGAAGGTGGTAAAGTCCTGGGAGAGAGGCGTCGAGGGGGCGAGGGCGGGAGGGAGAAAGGAAGCGGGTGCGCGCGTTCCTGTAGAGAGGGTGTGGTGGTGGTGTGGGAGGTGGTGGTGGTGGTGAGGTTTTGTGTTTTGGGGGGGCGATTGATGGAGGCGGAGGGAAGCAATGGGCGGCGGCAGCGAATGTCGTCAGTGATTGCTCAATACCAGAGGTATGGGTGACGGCCGGGTGGGAGGGTGGGGGTGGGCTGGGCTGGCGCCGCCGCGGGCCAGGTGCTGGGCACCTAGGGCAGGGCCCGGGGCCGTCGAGGACCGCCCAGGCGCCTCCAGCTGTCAACAGCCTGGAGCTTGTGGGCTGTGCCCGGCTGCTGCGGTATAGGTAGAGGCGGCGGCTCATCAGGCTGGCGGTGGGCACTGGTCCAGTGGGCGGTCCAGTGAGAGCGACCTAAGCCCATTAGCAAATCCAATGGCAATTGGGCGGTGGGCGCAGCACTGCACACACCTCCAGGTAGGACTCGGGCTCAGGACTTTGAGACTTCCCGCATCCACCTGCGGATGCAAGCCTTCCATGGGCTTGGTGGGTTGCAGCGCGCCGGGCAGGCAGGCATCTGATCTCTGTTGGCGGATGGCGGGGTAGGTTCGACACTGCTGCTGGACCTGGAATCCCTGGATCACCCCTCGACCACGATGGATGCAGTCTCTGCGCCAGGCACCGAGCTGGGATTCCCGTCACTCGTTTCCATCATCATCTGGCAACAATTAGCAATCACCACCCGTCATCGCCGCCGCCGCCAGCAGACTGCAATGGTCGCCACCAGAACCCAAGCGAAGCAGCAGCAACATCGGCCAGCGCAGCGGCTCCCGAGGCAGCCATGCCGTCCGCCAGGCCATCCATCAGTCGCGCACGGTTTCGGGCGCCGTGTCATCGGCACGCCACCGTCGAGCATGTGCTTGTGAAATTGTGAATCCCGCCTGTCTCACGGCACCAGCGGCACGCCATGGCTGCACTTACATACAAGGGGGTACATCTACATACATAAGGCACACGAGGCATCGTCCATCACCATCTGGCCATTTCTGCAGCGCACGCACGCGCTCTCCCGCGTCCCACTGCATTGGCGCCACACGCGCCGCCCGCAGGCGCCTGTTGATATCACGCCCTCCCCTCCGGTCGTCGACTCTCCCTGCAGCAGCGGCACGCGTTATCAATCTCCAACGGCAGACGAGTCATCCCTCTGCAATACCCATAGCCGCATGGTGGCTCAGGGCGCACCGCCTCTACGGCGACGCCGTTCCGCCCTCGCGAAGGACAGCAGTAGCAGAGGCAGAGGCAGCCCAGCTGCCGCCAGCCGCGTCGCTTTGATTGACTTGGGCACCAAGGCCGCTCGCTGGACGGACGTGTGCGGCCTCCCGGTGACGCAACGGCTGCCCAAGGACGAACCTCCGTAGACGCGGCACTTCTCCACGTGACGGCCTCGTGTCGAGCGTTGTCGAACGGGGTCGCGAACGGGTCTTGAGGGAGGGGCGTGGCCGTTGACGAGCTGCGCCTCACCGTCCCCATCTTCGGTGCTCGCTGGACCCTGCGTGACGTCGATTCGTATTCGTGTCTCCAGCTTTTTCGAGCGTGCCCTCCGCAACCTCGACACACCATAGTGACTGTGGCTGTTTGGTTGGAGTATGCGGCTCTGGTCGGTATGCCGTTCGTTGAGACGGTCGGCCTGGCGTGCCGGGCCCAACGTGACGCTACCCTACGGAACCCCTAATTGAGTTGCCCGAGCTTCGTCTTCCGACAAAGCCCTCTCGGCACAGTGATGCTTGCCATCCCGCGCGTAGCCGATGCGCAGGTGCAGAAATATTCGTCGATTGCGTTCCCCGATTCTCGTAGCTAAGCGTCACCGATGTCACAGCGAGTCCTGGAAATAGTTCAACCGAGTCCGGCTGCTCAGGTTTCAGCGACACGCTCCCCTGCGTGGAACAATGAGTTGCCCCTCAGCGGATCGTCGTCCCAAGTACACTTCGTACGAAGCAGATCTGTCTAGATTCTCCGCCGTATCTTACATTGGCCGTGCCTTATGATACAAAGTAGAGTCATCTCGCTCGCTTGCAATGCAATGCCCCCTATGCTCCCCGCGCCAGAAGCAGCGCTATGCTCCCGGCAATCGCAGCGCCCGCCAGCGCCGCCTCCAACACCAACACCGACGCGTCCCTCATCCTCAGGCCTATCCTCCTCTCGCTACCCAAGTCTTGAACGGCCGTCTGCCACCGTCCCGGGTCTAGTAATATCTCTCGCCATGTACCCTCGGGCCCCATGCCTTGGGCATCAGAGACTTCCTGTTCCGCCGCCAGAGTGGCAGACTGCTCCACGGCCAGTTCTTGCTCTCGCTGGCGAACCTGCTCCTCGTCCTTCTTGGCAAGACCCAGCTTCACGGCCTCGAGCTCATTCCGCACCTCCTCCAGTACGGCCTTTTCCTCGGCCACGACGCCCTTGACGAGTCGCCTCCGCCGCCAGGGCTCGGCGACAAACTGCAGCACTACAAACAGTACAAAGTTCATGCCCATGAGGCCCCAGGTACCCCAGGTGCTGGCCCTGCGTATCCTGTCGCTCCAGATCTGTTCCTCGTGGTAGCGCTTGAGGATGCCCGCGTTGAGACGTTGGCTGAGCTTCTGCTCGTCGGCCTCGGCCTCGGTGAGCGATTCCTGCGCGCTGGCGACCTCGCCCTCGAGCACGTGGTCGGCACGGTACAGCTCCGTGAAGCGCTCCAGGTCGTGCGGCGACCACGAGTCCTTGCGGGCGAGCAGCGTCGTGACCTCGCGCTGCGTCGTGGCGCGCTTGGTATTGGACGTCTTGTAGGCCTGGCGCGCGGAGCGCACACGTGACTGCGCGTCCGCGAGCTGCACCTCGAGAGCCTCGTTCTCGGCCTTGATGCCCTCGATGGACGAGTAGCCGGTGATGTCGTTGAGGGTGTGTGAAGCGGTCAGCACGCGCGACTGGAGGTTGTCCATGAGATGGCTGAACTGTTGGTTGAGGTCGCTGCGGCGGCGGTCCCTGCTCGAGGGCAGCTCCGGTGAGTGCGGAAGGGGGTCGGGAGTCGGAGCATCTAGGTCGGGGTCCATACTGCGGGCTTTGTCTGTGTCGTTTGGAGGCTTCTGCGTCGAGTAGAGGCGCAATCGGGAGGCAATGGCTCCGCGCGCTGCGCACGGCAAGTACAGGGACTTGTTCGGCTGGAAGGCATCCGCGGTAGCTGCCACGCTTGGCCGGAACGCTGCCCGGTCCGTGAGGAGCAGCCGTCGGCCGTGAGCCCAGGCTGCCTGCGCAACCGGGCGACCAAAGGGCTGCATCGCGAGTGTGGTTTGCGGTGTTGCGGCGGCGGCGCGGGCTGCCGGGTTCGGGAAGCGTCGATGTCGGAGTCGGAGAAGTGAGGGTCCATCCAGGACGAGCAATGCCGAGATTCTGCCCGGGCAGGCCAGGCCAGGCACCGAGGGCGGCAGCAGCGGGGGAGGAGGGCCACTGACCGCCTTCTGTGGCGTTCAGGTGGTCGGGCGGCCGGTCCTGTAGCGGCCGCAGCAGCACGGACGGCGCGGTGGGGCTGGCACCCGGACCTGGTCCTCAGGGAAAAAAATTGAGCACAGGCGGCGGCCCCTGCAAAGCCAGCGGTGTGGCAGCTGGACTCGGAGCAGGTGAGGAACCTGGAACCTACCTAGGTTGGTCCCCTGCAGGTCGGGAACAGTGGAGCGTGGCCCGCGGGCGCTCCAGGGGGCGGCTTTGACGCCCAGGTGCCCGCCATGCATCCACCCACAGCGCGCGACGACCCTCCATGACGACAACTCAGTCAGAACCTCCTCGCGCGGCCGGTGAGTGGTTTCCAACGACACTCGTCGGCGCGAGTTTTTTAATGGGCCTGGGTCATGATCAAAATGTGGGAACCGGCTGGCCTAATCTCTCTCGACTGACGTCGCGCGTCTTGGGCTTGGATTCGGGCGATACGCATGTTTGATTAAAGGCATCCATCGCTGCTCTCTTTCCCCCCTCACTCATTCCGACCTCGCTCGCTGCATTACCCCTCCATCCCGCCGCTTCTGCCCCTCCTCCTCCGCCGCCGCACGACTCACTTTACGCCGCGATACCCTCAGGGACCAAGTGACAGACACCACCACCGTCAGCATGGGCTCCATCAGCAACAGCGACACGCCGGCGCTCGCCACGAACCCCCGGTTCATCTTTTTCACCGACTTTGACGGCACCGTCACGACGGCCGACTCCAATGACTACATGACCGACAACTTGGGCTTCGGACGCGAGCGCCGCGTCCAGGGCAACAAGGACGTGCTCTACGGCGGCGTCCACTTCCGCGACTCGTTCCAGGAGATGATGGACAGCATCAAGACCCCCTACCCGGAGTGCGTCGCCACGTTGCTCAAGAACATCAAGCTCGACCCGGGCTTCAAGGAGTTTTACTCTTGGTCGCGCGAGAACAACGTCCCCATCGTCATCCTCAGCGGCGGTATGCAGCCCATCATCCGCGCCCTGCTCGACAACCTGCTGGGCGAGGGCCAGTGGGACATTCAGATTGTCAGCAACGACGTGCGCGCTCGCGAGGGCAAGACGCTGGAGCAGGAGGGCGGCTGGCGCATCGAGTTCCACGACGACAGCATCCACGGCCACGACAAGTCCATCGAGATCCGCAAGTACTCGTCCTTGCCCAACCGGCCAACCATGTTCTACGCTGGCGACGGCGTCTCGGACCTGTCGGCGGCCAAGGAGACGGACCTGCTGTTTGCAAAGGCCGACAAGGGTACGTTTTTCCTTCTCCTGGCTTTCACGTTCTTTTGCTCTCCCGCGCGCACAACTGCAAAGGTTCCAGCGCTGACATGAAGCACAGACCTCGTCACCTGGTGCGAGAACGAAAAGGTGCCTTTCGTCACGTTTCGCGACTGGACGAGCATCACCCAGACGGTCAAGGACATTGCCGCAGGGAACATCACGGTCCAGG
Source organism: Purpureocillium lilacinum (assembly GCF_023168085.1). Classification (NCBI taxonomy): domain Eukaryota; kingdom Fungi; phylum Ascomycota; class Sordariomycetes; order Hypocreales; family Ophiocordycipitaceae; genus Purpureocillium; species Purpureocillium lilacinum. Next base: position 6,731,165 of record NW_027072112.1, read on the forward strand.
ACGCCGCACGGGGCCGCATCTAAACGGCATTACGACATTGGACGAACGAGCAAAAACTTGGTGAGCATATGACGAAGGGCAAGGCAGCGTCGAACCCACGTTGGATATAGACGACAGCGTATCTTCATCGCGTCGCATGACATAGAAGAGCAGGATACCTATAGATGCGCCCGCCTACAGGAAGAGCGAGGAGAAAGAGAGTTACGCCAGGTGGCGTGCAGATTACCTTTTTCATATAGACACTCCATTTCACTACCATGTGGCCCCCCTATCCTACTACTCCGTCCTCTTGTCCTCGAGCGGGATGCCGTACCAGCACAGCAGCATCACGACAAACAGGAAGATAACAATCGGGTGCAGCACCCACGTGCCCACCGCCTGGGCCAGCAGACCCGTGATGAACGGGGCCACGGCACCGCCCAGGCTCCCGCACGCACTGATGGTGCCCATGCCGCTCAGCACGTCGCGCGAGGCCATCCCGCGCATGAACACGGCCGCCGCGCACGGGTATATCGGCCCCAGCAGCAGGCCGACGATGGACACGGCCACGGCGTCGCCCACAACGTTGGGGACCCACCAGACGAGCAGCTGGAAGGCCAGCGCGCCGGCCACGAGCCCGTAAACGAAGCGCTTCTCGCCCAGGCGCTGCGCGCCCGCCGCCGACAGGAAGAAGCGTCCCAGCGTGATGCCCGCCCAGAAGCCCGCCGACACGTAGCCCACCGACGAGGGGTCGCCGCCGCGCCCGTGGATCAGGAATGAGATGACCCAGCCCGAGATAGACACCTCGGCGCCCTGGTACGCGAAGATGAAGATGGCGCCCAGGAGCACCACGCGCAGCCGCAGCGCCGTGAACATTCCCAACAGCAGTGTCGAGGGAGGTGCCTCCGTCTGCTGTTGCTGCTGCAGCTGCTGCAGCTGCTCGTCGTCGGAGCCCGACTCTCGTAGCTGCCGGCTCCTCTGCTCCTCCTCCTCCGCCTCCTCCTTCTCGTAGCCCCAAAACGTCCAGAGCGCGAGCACCAGCGTCACCAGGCTGATGGCCAACGTCAGGATGTAGTAGCGCGCCCACGTGGCGTGCGCGACGGTGACGAGCGCCGTCGCGATGAGCGGGCCCGCGATACCGCCGACGCCGTAGCACCCGTGCAGCAGGCCGAGCATGAGCGTGCCGTTGTGCAGCCCGCCGCAGAAGGTATTGCCCATGGCGACGTTGACGGCGATGCCGAAGCCGACGAAGAAGAAGGCGAAGACGACGAGCACGAACGGCGCCGACGCCACGAGCGGTACGTACGCGAGCGTCATCATGGCCTGGCCCAGGCCCAGGAGCCGCGCCCGGCCGAGCTTGGCGCGCAGCGTGTCGAGGAGGAGAGCCGCGGCGACGAAGCCCAGCGCCTGGCCGACGAAGATGAGCGACACGACGCCGTAGCCGATGTTGTAGTAACTGCGGGTGGCCCTGTCAGCTCCCGCCTCCACGGACTAGGGTTTTGGTCCCTTCCTGACAGAGGAAGTAGGTTACCAAGAATGGGAGAATCAAGACAGACTCACTCTTCCATGTAGGGAATCAGGGCGCCGGCCGCGCCGTCGCTCAGCGCGTTGCCCAGGTTCGTGAGGCACATGGCCAGCAGACGGAAGCGGTTCATGAACGGGTGCCAGACAGTCGCGACGGTCGCGACTGGGGTGTTGCCACCGTCCGGTGTTGCCGGCCGACTCATCTCGATGTCGGCGGTGCGCGGCGTCGTTGCGCCGGAGCCAGGGCCGGATGCCGTGCCGGCAGCCTGCCCATGTGTCGGCAGCCGCTGCAGCTCGACCGAGTCGCCGCCCCGGTGAGGAGCGCCTGGGTATGTCCTCGGCACGGCCTTGGCCGGCGCGGCGAGCGGATGCGACGACGTCGTCTCGTCGCCGCCGCCGTGGGTCGCAGAGGCGCGGGACTGCACCTCGACGAGGGTGCGCAGCATGGCCGAGTCCATGGCCGTCGGCTGATCACTCGATGTGTCTTGTCTGTCTTAGATATATATATATATATGTATATATATGAGAATGCGCGGAAGCATATATGCGCGGAGGCGTATGTGAATTGGCGGCCCTGGAATCGCAGGAAACTGGCCTCACCCACAGTCAAAATAGAACATTGGCGAGGAATACAAAAAATTCGCTCTCAGTGGTATGTCAGGTATAAAATCTGGGGCTCGGAACGGCGACCGCGAGCACCTTATTATATGCCCAGCACACTCCTCCCGTCCCTAACCCACGAGAGGTGCTCCACGATATTTCTAAGCAGATGGAGGAGGAGGAATGTCTGCTTCGGGTAACACCCCTCAAGCAAGCGCCGTCGGGGGCAGAGGAAGCAATGCCTGCCCGTGGCCTCCTACCCCCCCAACTCAATCGGTCGGCCCGTCTGTCCGTCTATCGGCGTGTTTTGCGTACGAGGTTGACAGCGTGCCGGCCGGCGGCAGCTACTAGCAGTCAATCTCTTCTCGTCACCTGGACGTGTTGTGAGCGGGCGGGTTGGCTCTCGTATGGGGATGGTGGACGGCATGCCAACCCACCGGATCCCCAGTGTGTCCACAGCCATCCACAGTGGACAACGCCCTCGCCTGATGTCCGTCGCTCTGGCATTCACTGTCGCAAAAGAGGATTTGCTGTTGAGAGTTGGCGCAACTATCCGCGGCAGCTCCTCGTACCTGGCTGGTCTCCCCTCTCGTCCCTCTCGTGCCTCCCGTGGCTGTCGTAGCTCTTCCGCCTATCTCCATTCCCGGTGCCCTCCTGGCTCCCGCACCTCTCGTTCCTCTACCACCTCGCGCCCACGGCTGCATGATTGTCTAGCAAAGGCATAGCGGAACGCCTGTAGTGCATTTTACACATCCATGAGTGTAGATCCGTGGCAAACAGGAGCTTTCAGCATCGCAATTCTCTCTGAGAAAAAGCCTGAATCACCTCGAGCGTCCCCACCGACCTTGACCCAGTGCGGGCCGCACAGACAAGCTCTCGTTCGATCTCGGCACCGGCTCTGGTATCAAGGTTCAAGGCTGCCGGCCAGACACCCTCTCGGCCAGGCGGCCCGTGTGAGGATGACAGTCACCCAACCTTGCCGACCAGCCCGCAAGCTGTGAATGAAAAACGGTGTGTCACGGCTGGCTGTCATTGGGGAGACCGACCCCGCGCAACAGCCTGAAGTAGGGCTCACTCTGCACGCGACGGACGGGCTGCGGTCTCGCCGTCAGACGGAGTTGGTGGCGTTGTGAAGGACTACTCGGTAAAGAACTGATAAATCGAGCCGAATTCGGTGGCGCCCAATGTGGAAAGTCCGCCAAGGCAGGCCCAGGAGACCCTGTCGCCGGGACCTGAACTAAAGATTTGGGCTCCCTGGAGGTGCCCTGTCTGAGGTGCCCGGCTCACCAGGGCGGCGTGGCTTGTGCTGGCGCGCTTCGCTCCTCACTGCCCCTCCACCACAACCCCGCGGTCCACCAAAATTTCACACGTTTCTGAGTTGACCGACACCCGTCTCCAATTTCTGCATCGCCGGAACATCCAACGCGCGTGCGCCGCCTCACACGCCAACTCTCATCCCAATTCTTGACGAGACGAAACAATGGGCCGCCCGAAGCGCAACGTCCTCGCCGCCGCCGAGGCAGCCCTCAGCCCGCCCGACGCCCTCGAGCCCAACCAGTCGCTCGTGCGCGTCATCCGCCCCGAGGGCAACAACCTCTTCACCTGCGAACTGCCGAGCCGCAAGCCCGTCCTGCTCGAGCTGGCCCAGCGCTTCCGCAACACCATCTGGGTCAAGCGCGGCGGCTTCGTCGTCGCAGAGCGCTACGGCGAGAGCGCCGAGGAGACGCGCGCTGACGGCGAGATTGTCAACATTGTTCGCGACGAGAAGCTCTGGCGCAAGCAGCCGTATTGGTGCGCCCGATCCTGCTGCCTTTGAACCTCATGCGATGCACCGCCGAAAGCTGACACGTGCGTGATGATCAGGCCAAAGGAGTTTGCCAAGAATGCCTACGACCTGACCGACTCCGAGGACGATTCCAACGTCGGCAAAATGCCCCCAAGTGACTCCGAAGACGAGTGAAGCGCCTTTCTTGATCCAGATCATTTGTTCTTCGCCTCGGCCGCCTTCTGCTTCGCCACCGCGTCTCCCTCCTTTGCGGTCCCGAAATAAACCAGCACGACGGTGACGAGGAGGATGTTGACTACGACCGTTGAACTCACGTCCGTGCTCGGAAAGACATTCCATGCCCACTCCTGCGCGAGCCATAGCGGAATCGCAAGCAGCGGGTGCGGCGCCGCCCGCCACAGCAGGTATGGCGTCGACCACGCCAGGTACGCATAGAATTGGTAGTGCAGGGAGCGCGCAAAGAGCAGGCCGATGACGTTGGCGGAGAGTATCACTGCCATGACGTAGTCGGGCGTGACGTGACTGGATACGCGCAGCTCCTCGGCCTGTGAGAAGGGGGACCTGCCCTTGAGAAGCGCCGGGATCATGGCGGACAATGGCCGGTCGGCGGGTTGCAGCCACCGCGTGGTGATGAAGATGAGGAGGACGAGCGCGTGGCCCGCCAGCAGCGAGATCGCAAAGCCCCTGCTCAAAAACACGTCCTCGCCTAGCATGCGCCAGTTGACCGTCCATTCAAACTTGAACTGCCGCGACAGCTCAAACGCCCGCCCCAGGTATCCCCTCCAGTTGCCCGCCAGGAACGGCACCGCGATTGCGATCTGCACCTGCGCCATGAGCCACGCCAGGCGCAGGCTGCCACGGAAGCCGCGTCCGAGGAAGAGCACCACGGCCACGGCGGGCAAGACCAGCAGCAGGGACATCTTGATGCCGAGGCCCCATGTGTACGCTAGGCTGCCGAGCGTCCAGTGGCGCCGCTGGAAGAAGTAGATGGCCAGCCACAGAAACAGCGCGGCGAAGCAGTCGTTGAAGCACCGGAGGATGAAGACGCTGTGCAGGCGCTTCGACAGGATGAGGAGCGGGAAGATGTACCGCGGGACCTAAATCATTCCTATGTCAGCTTTTCCCAGCTCATTCGTCTCGCGGCGTGAAGAACCAGAACCCACCTTGGCCTTCCAGTAGCACAGCATCACCACCGTCAGGGTCGCCATGTAGAGCACCGCGAACAGCTGCTGCGCCAGCAAAATGTCCTTACCGCGGTCCGTCAAGTAGTACAGTCCCGTGTAGATGTAGACGTGCGCCGCCGGGTACACGAGCGGGCCGGTGCCGCCCTCGATGCGCGTGTAGTCGCGCTCGCCGCCGACGTACTGGGCGACCTGCTCCATGTACGCGACCCAGTCGATCTCGGTGTCTGCGGCGCAAGGAGTATCAGCATGACAGGGCAGCCATCACGATACCAGCCCTCGCCAATGATCCCGAGGGCAACGCCAGTCCGCAAGAGAGAAAGGCAAGGGAATCGGGCCAGGGAGGGGGAAGAGTGCTCCACGTACAGGGCACCTTCCTGAGAACGAGCACGCAGAGGATCGCGTCGAGAAGCCACAGCGCGGGCGGGACCAGCTGCGAGAGGGCATGTTGGCCGGTGGCGACGGCTAAGGCGAAGCGCCACGCCCGCAGGTGTATTGGCGCAGACTGCTGCGGCGGCGGCATCCTGGGCGGACCTGTCGCAGGATGCGCGATGGTGCGAAGATGACGGTTGGAGAAACGCAGACTCCAATGGGAGCTTGAAGCTATGGGGAGCTTTTCGATAGGGGTGGATGCAGGGTCTGCCCCACTGCTGCCTACAGCGCAGTTCCACCCCGGTGCCTCGCTGTCGTGCATCTCAAACTCGACACATTTACCTATGTATATTACTTCATTACTTCTGCTCGACGCAGCAGCTCCAATCCGTCTTCTTCAGCACGCTCTGTCAACCCGAGCTCTGGCGTAGACGGCGGTCGCGTATCTAATTCGACTTGGGTCTGCTCTCGAAGGCCGCCGCCGCCTTGTCGTGGAGACACTGGCCGACGAGCTCGACGACAAGCTCCGCGCAACCGTACGACCCTTGATATCCCCATCCTGCGTGCCCGTAGTTGTGCACCACCCACGGCGCCTCCGCCTTGTCCTTTTCCTTCCACGATAGCAGCCTCTCTCGCTCGATGCGTACGCCGAACGGGCGGTACGGCCGGAGGCCTACATTGTGCCGCACGATGCTGAGCGCCTCGATGCCCCGGCCTGCGCCCCCCACCAAGTGCGGGCAGGCCTCCACCGCGCGCCGCATGATGCGCACAGCAATGTTGGGATCCGGCGCCGACTCCCAGTTGCCCAGGTCGTATGTGCCGCCGAGGATGGTGCCGCCGCCGCCGGCCCGCTGCATCACGTACAGAATCTCCGCGTTGCCGTCGTCGGTGCCCGACGTAGACACCATGGGCGTGCACTCGTTGCGCACCAGCACCGTCTGCCCGCGCGCTGGCGTCATGGCCGTGTCCTGCACGCCCCCAAGACGCGCAGACCCGAGCCCAGTCGCGTTGACGATCACGTCCGCCGGCCGGCCCGTATGGCTGAGTTCGCGGGCCTCCGCCAAGTGTGTCAGCACCGCCCGCCGCACGACGACGCCGCACTTGAGGCACTGCCCAAGAAGCCACTGCAGGTAAGTCGCTGTGTTGATGCACACGCTGGTGAACTCGCGGCCCGAGTCGTGGCCGGGGATGATCTCGTCAGCGCCGAGCTCACGATAGTCCAGAAACATGCCCTTGTACCAGGGATCAGCGTCAAACATGGGGTCAGCGATGCACAAGCCGCCTTCCATGTCCTTCTCACGCCTGTAGATGCGATACTCTAGTTGTCCACCAGTTAGAGAGATCATGGATGCCTCGCGCAAAGGTGCAACGCAGCCTACTCTGCAAGTGGATGCCCGCTTCGGGAACCTCCTCGGCCAGGCGCTTCAGCTCTGGCCAGGTTCGTATCTCCCACCTGTTGTGCGACTTTCTTGCCATTCTGGACAAGACGTATTAGCAGGAAGCGGACAGTTCCAAGTCCTGTGGAGGGGACTAGGCGGTGGGCATACGGCGAGAAGTTGGCGCCAGCCCACGGCGACGCATACTCGATATCGTAATCGCCGGGCATATGTTTGCCTACCACGGTGATGCTTCCGGCATTCACCCTCGCGAGCAGAAGCGCCGAGGTGAGGCCACTGACGCCTGCGCTGGGCGGCGTGTTAGCACATGACGGAGCTGGACGGGGGCTGGGAGGCATACCCGACCACGACAATAGTGCTTTCCATGTTGAGAAGACGGATGTCGTTCTAAGTTGTCGTGCTAACGAGTCTATTATCAAAAGCGTTGAGAGGAGTGAAACAGCCAACATATCATGTCGTTGTACGATGGATGAGGAGCGACGGCCAGGAGTCACGTCGGCAGACGTCGGCTGGAGAAGCGACGGGATATCCACGCGCGCCTTCCCCATCCCCGCTTCAGCTACTCTCCGCCTGTGGGTCGCCACGGCTTTGGGAAGTCTCCGACTCTCCATTACCTTGACGCCTCTGCCGTGCCCGGTCTGGATGGTGCATTCGAATCAGGCATGCCACGAGGCAAAGGTCCTGCATTTTGGATGTTGATGAAAGATCATGCAAGCATGCCCCACGCGATGTTGTGCTGTCGGTGGGTGCAGGGTAAGCTTCTCCTCCCGCCCACTTATACGCTCGAGACAGACCACCCGTCGTCACGACCATCGGTCTGACAATGCCCTTCGTAATCGTGAAACTGCCTGTCCGATTGACGCCTACAGGTCTGTGCATCTGGGCACTATATCCAGTAATCTGTGTACTTCGGGCCCGGCTGGTGAAAATACAGGCCTGCCTCTTGCCCGCACACCGCTCGTTTCAGGGAGTTGAGGCTGCTTGGTTCTCTGAACCGCTCCTTCGCCCTCCTTTCCTTGACGGCTCCGAGGAATGGTTCGAGTAAGGGGCGGCAATCCAGATCGACGTGCTCCTATGTAGATATCAAAAGAAGGCCCGCCCCTTCAAAGCGTCCTCTGCTCTCCCTCCCGCCCATTCCCCTCATGTCAACTAAGATGACCGACCGCCCGCCCCGGCCGTAGTCTCCGCCGCCTGTTTGCCCGACACATGAAAAAGGCTCCAAATAGTTGGCAAGGGGGACGACTGAAAGAGAGAGCCATTCGAGGCGCCGGGATCCTTGTCTTGGGATCCCTTCTTCTTCATTCTATTTCTTGTCGACTCGAGAGATGGAAATCGATGGGCGGCACGTTCCATTACGACCGAATTGGTGAGTATTGAGCAGCTACCCTTCTTGCACTCCCAGGCCGCGAGGGCCTTTTAGCCTTCTGAAACGAACGCAGCCATGTTCAGAGGACTAGGAACGGCCTTTGGTAGACGCGGGGAGCCGTACAAATAGTACGTTGTCTCCCACGCCTTGCAGCGTCTCCTCTGGCTCGACTCGTCACACAGATATCCAACCTCATTCGAGTCGGGATTCGAGGGCTTGGGCAACATTGCTACTGCGCTTTGAACTGGCCTCTACGGCAAGCTCACGCACTTTGCATTCCGTTGTCAGGTCGTCGCATGATGCCGCTGGCATCACATACTTCAAACGCACGGACGGTGACCACTCTCCACCGCTACAGAGTTGGGCGCAATATCCGTCGAACGCATAACAAGTGACAGGGCCAAAGGATGGGAGCGCCGCCAATGGCAAGAGAACCCCGTGCGTCTCGTCTGCCCAAATCTCCCACAGTTAGTCTTGGCTGCCTGTTGGCAAGCGATGGCAGGACTCCGATGCATCAACGCCGAGGTCGACTTTAGCTTTTATTCTACTTACGAGCAGCCTGTTCCGCGTCGTCATCGTATAGAGAATCAACATCATGACATGCATGGAGCGAGTGAATCACCCGAGGGTTGGGCCGGCGGTTCCAACAAGTCCGGATTTGGCCGCGTGACCGGGGAGGAGGAGATGAAAGGCTAGGGCTGCCCAAGGTTCGTCTGTTTGCCTGTGTTGCTGCAGGCATGCACGGCGTAACCTTGTCCGAGAGCAGAGGCAGTTGGTTCTGAGCAGTCCATGTCACTCTCCGCTTTGAGCAGAGCAGAGGACTAATACAGGAAGCAGGCGCCGTAGGCGCAAACCAGCGAAACCATATCTGTTCAATCAATCTCCGCATACCAATGTCCCCCAAGCACGCTGCTCCTGTGACGCCAATGGAAGCGTCACACCGGACAGGCACGGCGGGCGGGATCCTGCAGGGTCAATGGGACGGCAGCACTGTCGACGCATGCTGGGCCCTGTCCACCTATGCCCAAGGCCCGCCAAACACGGGCAGCTGCTCGTACGCAGCCACCGTCGTCAGCTCGGCGGTGGCATGACATGCAAACACGCCCGAAGTCGATGGAGAGAGGCCACAAAAGCGGAAAGGCATGACGACGATCTTTGCGTTCCCGGCGCGCGCTGACGGACGAGTATTCAAACAGGTTTCTCCAGGACATCGCCTCAATGCATGACGTTGGTCAGCCTGCTAATAATAAGAACAAGCCGGGGGGACAGGAAGTGCCTTGGTGCCAGACAGCCAGCAGGCATGGAAGCAGACGACTGGGGTGGCCCGGTGGGCAGCGAGGGAGCCAAGGCCCATGACGACAGGGCTCGGAGCTTGCCAGGGATCGTCCATGGAGCATCCCCGTTGGCATTGGCATCCAGAGCTCGTCCCCCTCCTGGCTCGGCGCGCCTCGTCTCCATCGGCGGTGCCGGCGTATACTCGCCCCTCCGCAGTCGGCCCCGTGGTTCGACCTAAGCCCTCGCTGGTGCTGTTGAGCCATTGCTTTTGCCCTTTATGAATTAATACTCTTTCATCTCCTCTGTGCCACGAGGCGCTTCGTACATTGGGCGGCCGGGAAGGGCGAGGCGGGCGAATACGAAGGAGCCACAGCGGGTCTCAGGCACGCAACTCCTGGGTGATACGAAAAGGACTCGTTGCCGGTCGCACGCTGCTTGTTCTTGGCCTGCAGCCGTCCCGCAGCCGGGCAGTACGAAAGCGGCTCCTTTCGGGCAGGGAGACGTCTGATGCCTTACACTGGGCAAAGCAGAACGATTCCACCTTCTCGTACAGGCGGCGGGCGGGTCGTCTGTTTGGGCGGCGCAAACGAATGGAGTACAGTAATTACGGGACTCGTAGGTGTGGCGAACACGCGCGACCAAACCATGCCGGGTTCCTGATCCAGTTCGGTGCAGGCAGTGCCTGGTCGGTCAATCAATGTATCGTGCCGGACAGGACAGGATCGAGACATTGTCAGCTTGATCTGAATCAGGCACCGGCAAATCGCCCCCCCCCATGTTCCACGACGGCCCAGCTACGATTCGACAGTCCTCGACGTGTTAGCCTCGACGCCGGGCCGGGTAAAAAGGAATAAGGGTTTCATGATGCACACTTTTGCAGCGCCGGCGACTTTCTGCACCAACGGGGAGCAGCAAGCCAGACCTCGACCAATTCCTTTTGGCCCGCGGGAACAAAAGCAGGGAAACGAGCAAGTCGCCTGGGGAGAAGAGACGACGAGGCACGGGATCACGGTGAGCAGCAGAGGGAGGCGCACACTAGGGCGCGTGGCTGCAAAGTGGCAACGCGCAGCGAGTCAAATCGTGCAGGCGGCTCACCAACCCCCCTCCCCCTCTCGCGTGATCCCGTGGACAGACGGCAAAGAGGGAGGACACGAGCGGACGCAAGTCGCTGACGAACCTGGGCGGGCGCGGATTGATGGGAGGGAGGGGCGGGACGCTGGGCTTGAAGACGGGAGCTGTCGCAGGCCAATCTCGAGGGAGGCCGGGACGGCGAGGCGGCCCCTCGCGCCCAGCCAGAATGGGACGCTTCTTCGGTACTCGTATTACTGAGGACAGAGCCCGCCGTGTTGTGCCAGGTCCGGGTCAAACAGAGAAGGAGGCGAGGCGTGGAGGGCAGGCGAATCTGGACCGCTGCGGGCGTGGCACAGAAGAGTGGTGCAGGCGCAGGCAAGCCGTCTCCAGCCTGCTGGCGAAGTGCTGTGCGGTGTGATACTGTGCTTTGTTGTGCCTTCGGTGCGTCCCTCGTACCTACTGTGAATACAGCACTGCACCGTACCGTATCCGTACTGGTTCTTTGCACCGGTTGGTGGCTGAGGTGGACGGGGACTGGTGATATTGTTGCGCAATCCGAGACTCTTGGGCCAACAAGCCAACGACACACAAGTTTGGGGATGGGATGAGATGGCATGGCGACGGTGGCCTGAGGACGTGAAAATTGTCTGGGCTGGCTGGCCGGAACGCGGGGCCGGCAGAGTGTTGGATCGATCATCATCATGGGAAGGGTAGGAGCAAGAGGGGAGGGACAACCAGCGCCTGCCGCCAGCCAGGCCACCCCAGGCAGCCGGACCCCAAGCCCGCGCACCTTTACCCAGTACTGTCGTGGACCGCCTATACGAGTGCAGCACGGGTACTGTAGGTATCACAGTGCAGGTGGTTCCCCAACTCCACGACGTCTCGCACGGCCAATGGAGGCGGGTTGGTCGTCGTTGATGACAACATGGAAGAGTTTGGGCAAAGGCGCTGGTGAGCTGTAACCCTCGGGCATCTATCCCGTCTCCAGGCACGAAGTAAGGGACCCTCCAGCACCGCGAGCTGTGCTGCCTGGCTTTGCGAGGTACAATGTTGTACCTCACGCTGGCCCATGTAGGTACGGCTCTTGGTCCTCAGTGGTACCGTGCGAAGTACGCTTCCATGGAGCTGCACGTCCCACCACCACCACCACGTTCGCTCAAACGTCGAGTTTCGTGGAGGCAGTCAAGTGGGCACTCGTCTTCTGAGGGACGTGGTGGAGATTGTTTCTGGGACCCAGGGGCTCCCGCATCTCAGCAGGCCCCTCTGGCCGAGCAGCGGCTACAGCTCGGACGGCTTCGACTTCAGCACTGACGTTTGATCACTCGGCCGCGGCGGGCTGATGCCAAAATTGTCCCAAGCAAGCACAGGCCACGCACCCGGATCGGGTGGGCGCCTCCCAGGCCAGTCGTCGCTGAGGTGGCCTCCGCACGGCTGCACTGCGCGGGTTGCATGACGGGAGACCGGCAGGCGGCGGACGGAGGCTTGGTTCCATTTCCATACCATCCATCCATGCCATCCATGCTATCCATGCGCACCATCCATGCCCCGGCTGACGGATGCCAATCCCCTCCTCCACTGTTGGGTCGCGGCCCCAGCGGTCTCCATCGCCGCCCCCAGCGCCCGTGCTGCACCTTCCAGGTGTGCGTGCTGTAACGCCTGCGTGCCCGGCGCGACGACTCCGTCGCACTGAAACCAGCACACGGGGGCGGAGGCCATCTTGACCTTCCAGTACGACGACAAGACGAGGACCTACGTACTTGCGGGACAGGCTTCTCGCCCGCGGGGGCACCAGGGGCGCGCTACTCGTCAGCCCGCACCGCCAACGATGCATTGTGTCCGTGGCGGCGGGTTCCCGAGCGTGCTCCCGATCGGTGGGAAGAGCCAGCAGGACGCTAAGAACCAAGCGCTCGCTCCATCCCGGACGCTTCAGTGTTCCAAGCAAATGGAGGCCAAGCCCGCAAGGCCCGTCTGTCAGGCTTGCCAGGGTGGGCGGCGGCGGCAGTAGGCAGGCCCGGTCCAGGAGTGGAGGGGACTTGATGGAGTGGACGGCGCAGTGTTGGAGTGGAATTGGATGGAGCCGGTGCTTGCCCGCCAATCGAGGGCACGATCCCCACCAGCCATGCCGCCCAAGCCATCCGTCGAGAAACAAGCACGGAGCGGGCGTCCAGGAGACAACTGCCCCGCGACCGTGAGTGGTTAGAGGCGGAGGCGAGGAGGAGTATGAGGCGGCGGAGGAAGCAGATGAGGAGGCGGCGCAGCGCAACAGTGAGCTACGGAGCAAGTGCACTGTCCGGTGCCGCCCCCGAGCTGCTGCCGTGGCATTTGCGAACTGTACTGCAGGTACCTAAAGTACGGCACCAACAGAAGGCACTCCATAGGTGAGGTACCTAGGTACCTTTTCCTAGCGCCCCACTGCACGGTACCTCCATCCGTCCAGTCCCATCAGTCCGTCGTCCACCAGCGGGCGAGTTCCCTCGAGGTGAGAGGACGACGTCTGGTCTGGCAGGGACCGCGACAGCCACCTCGCTCACACAGACGCGGATGGGACGCCCACACAGAGCCCACGCGGGACAGAGTCGAGGGCCCTCCCATCCTCCCACCCATGCTCTTCCCATCCTGGCAGCCCCCCCGGCGGAATGGCCGCCATTTTTAATCGCATTCCCTCCCGCCACCCGCTGCCCCAATAGCGTTGGGCCCGGCTCCTCTGTTCGATTCTGCTCGTCTGCTCGTATCGTATCCTCGCTCGCTCGCCCGCACGCGCACGCACGTCTCATCCGGGGCCATCTGCTGCCACGGCCTCGAACCTTAACATTCGCACTGGAGCTTTTTAACCGACAGACGGACCGCTTCGACTCGACTCAACTCGCTTTGCAACCACGCAGTTGCATCCTGTCCTCGCCAAAGAAGCCCTCGAAAGAACGAAGCGAACGTCCAACTCACCCTACCCGCAGAGTCGGGTACTGCACGGCGCTGCACAGCACAGCACAGCACAGCGCAGCGCAGCACCGCGAGCGTCGATTAATTGCTGCATACCACAGCGTCGCGCCTCGCTCCTCTGGCACCCAACGCGTCTCGCCGACACGCGCTGCACGGTCCATTGATCGACTCTCGCCTGTCTCTTCAGCGGGACCTCCCCGTCGTCGCCGAGACCGATATAGCACCTACGTATTCGCCGTGCGACGAACACCCGCACGGGCGGTCACCGTCGCCGCGCCCAACGCTCTGCCTGGCGAATGCATGACCTCGAGACCCGACATTTAATTACACGACCACAATGCAACCGTACAAGCCGCCTAGTTCCGCCATAGCATCCGACTCGCGTACAACGACGACTTGCAACTGATCCCACGCGAAACCACACGAACCGACGCCACCATGGCCTTGTGGCCCTTTCGCCGCAAGAGCTCCCGGAAGCGCTCGAGAAGCGGCGCCGCCCTCTCGGACGGTGAGGGCCCGCCGCTTCAAGGCCATGCCGAGGGCGTCGCCGCGAGGGCCGTATCCAAGAAGAAGCAGCGAACCGAGCCCGTCAAGCTCCGCCGCCGTCCGCGGACGTACAGCTTCTCGCCCGGTCGCAACGACTCGATCCGAGTAGACCGACCCCATGCAGGTCGCCAGCCAGCCGGTCGCGCTGGCGGCGCCGCTGACACCGGTCAGCAGGAGCTCGCCTGGACGCGCACGCCGACCCTTCACCACAAAAACAACCCGGTCCCCTCGAGGAGACGCAGCAGCAAGAGGAGGCGGGAGGACCACGAGAGAGAGGCCGAGATCAAGGCCATGAGCGCGCACATGCCCACCCGGCCGGGGGCCGACGCCTGGACCACCGGCGGAGCTTTGTCCAAGCAGAGCAGCAAGAGGGCCAAGACGAACGCTGCCGCCGGCCAATGGGACAAACCCACGTCAAACGTCTCGCTGCCGCTGCCGGACTCGATCCGCTCCAGCCGATCGTCCGACTCCGACTTTGTTGCCTACAAAATCTCCGCTCTCGATTCCCTGGCGCCGCGGCCGACGCTTCGCTACGCCCAAGGGTCCCGATGGACGCCCTCGCGAGCCTCCGACCCTGCCGGGTCCGGGATGCAGAAGAAGCGGGTTGCTGAATGGGATGCCATACCGGAGGGAGCACTGGATGCCCGCAAGCGTATCGATGACCTTGCTGACGGGCTGGACGCCAGAGACCTGAGAGAACTCATGGAGCGCGACAACCGGAGGCGTGAGAGGAAGCGCCAGCTCGAGCAGGAGCGCGTCGAGCGAAGGTTGGCGCGCAGGGCCGAGAAGCAACGGAGAGACGAGGCAGAGGCCCGGAAGACGGGGACACCGCCGCCCGAGAATCTCGAACGTGGTGTCCTGGGCCGTGAGCTGGTTGGGTTGGGCATCGACCCACCTTCGGCTGTTGTCACCTCCTCCAAGAGACGGACAACACCCACGCGAGAGCCCTTGGCCGAATTGGAGCAGACGTCGTCCAAAGAGCCGCTTGAATCGTTTCACCGGACCGAGACCCTTCCAAAAGAGGAGCCTTCCGCACTCGAAACCCAAACCACCGCCGCTGCCGCCGCCGCCTCGGTCGTCATTCCCGTGCCACATCCCAAGCCACCCACCGCCCGTGAGGCCCAAGCGTCAACCGCATCGCAGAGCTCCCTCCTCGGAGGGCTCCTGCGCGCCAAAAAGTCACTGTCCAAGTCGACGCTCGGCTCGGACAAGGACCGCATGGTAGTAGACGATGAGCCGCGCAAGGACTCTGTGGGCAGCAACAAGCATGCTCGCCTGTCCATCTCGTCGTTCCTGAGATGGGGAGGCCGAAGCAGACGCAACTCGGGCCCGTCTTCCTTCTCCAACACATCCCGCGAGGAGATGCAAGCAGCCGCCCAGGCGCAGGCGGAGGCACTCGCAAAGCTCCAAGGCGAGGACGTTCCGCACGGCAACTACCTGGCGAGCAAAGCCGGTGCCGCGCCGAAACGAACGCGATCGCGGTTCCGCGAAGACCTGCCCGACTTTCCGCTGTCGCCCCCCGACTCGCGCGTGCAGTCACCCGAGTCGGAGCCGTTGCCTTTGCCCATGGTCGCCGAGGTCAAGACACCCGAAACGGAATCGCGGCCTACTGTGTCGAGTCGTCTGGGCACGCCCACGTCTGCCCCGCGGCACATCCAAGGTGCGCAACCCGCTGCCACCTCCGACGACAAGGTGTATGGTGCTCAGTCTGCGGAGGACCCTTACCAGTCCATCTCGCTCGCCTCCATCGACTCCGAGGGATCGTGGTTGTCCGGGCGGATCGGCAGCAAGCGGTCCACGACATTGCGTGACAGCATCGCGAAGGCCAGCCATCGGGACCACGCCATGACCGAGTCTCCTTCCAGCGGCACGCCGGACGAGACTGCCATCACCGACGACGATTACTTGTCGCGGCTAGCTCCCCATCGCCATTCTGGCGTCATGACGGCCGGACGTCCGTCAGGAGAAGGCCGGCCGAGCAGTGACGAAGACGAGCCGATGCGCGAGGGCGACGTCAAATGGGGCGCCGTCGGTGCCAGACCCCATCTGGTTCAGTACCACGAGCACAATCGCGACACCATGCGAAGCCACGAGGTCCTGATGAACATGGAGTCTGGGGACGACGACAGCGAGGCTCCCATCTCGCCCGTGTCGCCAGTCAGCCCGGTGAGCCTCGAGAAGGCCGACCTGCAGCGCGCTAGGAGCGTGAACGTAGGGCAAGGTCACAGCAGGAACTTTAGCGCCGGGAGCGCCAAGCTTTTGGATATCTATCCGAGAGAACCCCTCGAACAGCGCCAGGCGTGAGAGAATGGCGGGCGATACAGTATGAGTGTCCTAACATGAGCAGAGTCAGATGCAGAGCAGTTTCCATGCGCCGGCAGCCAAAAGATTGTTTGGCGGTGACGCAGTTTCATACTCGACAAACTGGGCGAAGAATGCGGTCTCATATTTCCTTTGTCCGTCCGCCGCATTCGACACTGACCGAAGTCCTTCCTTACCATTTCCTTGGATAAAGCAAAAACCCGAAGAAAAAACACTTGGAAAACGATGAAAGCAGACAAAACATTGAAAAAGGAAAAACTACAACGGGAAGCTGCTGCACCTGACTCTGCTCTTTCGACGACACATCTCACGGACCCCGATCCTCTGGACTGGCCGCAGCTAGGTGGCGCTGGGCTGCTTTGTGATTTTTGCCTCCTTATACTATTCGTACATACACCGCATATGATACCCGTGCGTCGGAAAGAGATGGTCCTTTGGGCTTTTTGTTGTTTGGGAGGGCGGACACGGCTTACATGTAGCATTGAACGCGAGGGATCCTGGCCTGCAGGATGGGTCGGTCGAGCATTACGAGCGTGCCTGGCCGGATTAGCGAGGCGCGCTCCAAGGACTCGGAATGCGGATAGAAAATGACTGATTTGAGTTTCGTGCAAGTAGGCTTGCGTGCCTGACTGGACTGATCGCAGAACCAGAGCAGTGAAGGCACTATGTGGTTTTGACCGCCCGGGCTTAAACGATGCAAGCAGTTGCGGTTTCCGCAGAAGACGGTAGGGTGGCTTGGCCCGTTCCCAAGATTCGCCAGCCATGATTGTATGAGAATGTCGTGAACCGCGCGTGGATGTATCCCATCTCGAAGGTGTGGGAGGTGAAGTGCCGGGATCGGCCAACACCGGGATGTTGGTGGAACTGCTTAGCTCATCCGCGTCTCAACCTCCATTGAACCGAGCGTCATGACATTATTCATCGAGCACCTGCACTCTACCAAAGCACATCCTACACTCCATCTCCCCTCTGCATCGCCCGCAGCAAACAAGATCACAACCATGTTTTCAGCCCGCCTCGTCCGATCTCTCGCCCCGCTGGCGCGGCCAAGCGGCCTCGCAGCCCAGGCCGCGTTCCGGGGTTTTCACTCAACGCCTGCGCGGAGGATCGTCCACGAGGTTAAAAGGTGAGTTGCGCCAAGTCGTCGGTCTTTCCTGCCACTGTGTTGACATTATGCTGACTCTGTGGTGCGTCTTAATCAGTGCGGAGGAGTTCCAAAAGGTCGTGTCGGAGAATGAAAACGTCATCGTCGACTGCTTCGCGACGTGGTGCGGGCCGTGCAAGGCTATTGCGCCCATCCTGGCAAAGTACGCACACCGCCCGCTCACTACTTTTATCTACACTCGTGGCAGCTTTGCTCTGCTTGTCGCTGGCTGGTGCTTTGACCAGTGGCGATTGATCGCCGAGGGCGGTGTATGTTTGTTACACAAAGCGCTGATTGCTGACGACGGGGTAGACATTCCGAGGAGGCCGAATTCAAGGACAAGGTGCATTTCGTCAAGTTTGACGTCGACGAAGTGCAGGCTGTGACGCAAGCGCTGGGCGTGCGGGCAATGCCGACGTTCTTCTTCTTCAAGGGCGGGAAAAAGGTTGGCGAGGTGGTGGGCGCCAACCCGCCGGCGCTGGTCGAGGGTCTGCGGAACCTCCTCAAGTAAAGTCGCGGCCATCTCGGGGCGCAGTGTACGAATACGGGATTGAGACGTCTATGTTCTTTTCGATAGACAATGTGTGCATAGCAGTCATATGGGCGTGTTATGAGTTGTCAGACCGCCGTGACAACCATACAAAGATGGGCGTGAGATATGCCACGCTCACAAACGATGAAACTAAATAAGGTCAGCTGCCGTCAACCGGCACTCTTTTAGGTGTGAAATCCAATTCCTGACGCGACCGCTCGTGTGTTGCGAGTGAGATGGTGAACTTGAATGTGTGGGTGAGTTGCGTCACGTGAGGTCGCGGGGCCAAATGTTTCTACAGCAACGCGTCAAGTGTTTACCGCCCGCCAGCGGAACCTAGCATGCATCACATCGCGAACACACAACGCGACACCAACAGATTGATTGATTGCGCCGCGCGCAAACCTCCAACATGGCGTACAATCCGCGGATGAGCATAATTCCGACAAATCAGCAGCAGAGTCGGTCTCGCAAGAAAGAGGAGGAGGCCGACGCGTTTATGCGCCTCCCCGACCGCGAGATCGTGGGCTGCATAACCGACATAGGCATCAACTTTACCGTCGCCGACCTGCAGAAACCAAATCCGGCGCACGTGCAGCAAATATTCGAGTGGTTCGCCGAGCTGCTTCTCAACGCGACGCGCGAGACGGTCGAGCCGGCGATGCGCGCCGCGGCGGAAGATGTCTGCGCCGAGTTCTCCGATGTGATCCCGCCCGACACGCGCAACCTCATGGGCTTTTACGTGTCGCTCCGGAGGCTGCTGTTCGAGTGCGGCATCACCGACTTCACATTCAACGACCTGTACAAGCCGACTTACGAGCGTCTCGTCAAGATCTTCAGCTATCTCATCAACTTTGTGCGGTTCCGCGAGTCGCAGACGAGCGTCATCGACGAGCACTTCAACAAGACCGAGTCGGCCAAGTCGCGCATCGAGACGCTCTACGCCGAGAACCAGGACAACGAGGCGCGGCTCGAGGACATGCGCCACAACCGCAAGGCCATGGAGGCGCAGGTGCGCGAGAAGACGATGCGCAACGAAGAGCTCAAGAGTCGGCTGCTTGAGCTGCGTGAGAACCAGAAGAAGGTGGCGATGCGCCTCGAGGATGCCAAGCAGAAGAAGGGCGAGTTGACGAACGCGCTCGAGCAACGGACGCAGGACAAGGTTACCCTCAAACAAGAGAGCGCCAAGTTGCGTCCGTACATGCTGCAGAGCCCGTCGGCGCTGCAGGACAACCTCGCAGAGCTGCGCGAGATTCTCAACAACGACAAGGCGCACATCGACGCGCTGGACCGGCGGGCGCGCGCTCTACAGACGTCAGCCGACTCCTTCACGGTCGTTTCAGCGGACGTGGCGTCGTGCATCAAGATTCTGGACGAGATCGCGGCTGAGCTGGGCAAGGAGGAGGAGGAGATGGCGCGCAACGCCAAGCAGCGCGACGCGCTCTCGGAGAGGGGCAACAACGCGCGCGAGGTGGAGCGCGCCGAGCAGATGCTGCGCCGGCAGCTGGCCAAGTGGACGGAGCGGACGGAGAAGCTGCGCGAGCAGAGCGGGCAGAAGGCGCACGAGGCCAAGGAGAAGATGCACGAGCTGCGGGCCGTGCACAAGCGCTTGACGGAGGAGCACACGGAGAAGACCAAGGAGATGGAGATTCGGAGGGTGCGCATTGAACAGACGGAGAAGAAGGTAAGCCGCGTCACCTCCCTATCCGCGATTCTATCTGCCTCTTCCCAGGACGCATGCAAGAGGGCTTGCTTGGCTGACTATGACACCGCACTAGATGCTCGATCTCAAGGAGAACATCGAGAACGAGGTCCACATGGCGTACGACGAGTACCTCAAGATGGAGGCCCACATCAAGCTGTACATAACCGAGATGGAGCAAACGATTGGGCAGTGAGCATGCCCATAATGCCGACGCGGGCACTGACAACTGCGCGTTTCGGATGAAGGCTGTATGAGTGCACGAACGGGCGATATTATACCATGGTCTGGCGTTGGGGCGCTTGTGTGGGCGTCGGGTTTGCATAGGAACAATTTGTTTGCATAGGCTTGGAGTATGATCAACAAGCTGGCAACGCTCGTGTATTACATTACATTCTGTTCAGCTCCAAGCTTCGGCCAAGCCCCGCGATAAATTCATCGATGGCTCTTACCCTGCTCGTCATCCGGTGGGTGAGGAAGGCAGGGCAAACCACCTCGCAAGGACCCTCCTGACTGGCACCGTTCTGCCGCTCCACGAGCCGTCTCGTCGGCGCTCACTGCCGCTCAAGACGGGGATCGGTTCGGCCAGCGCTGCGAGCAGCTCGGCACTACTGCCCCGTCCGCCGCCGCCTTGAACGCCACCGTCCACGTCGCTGTCGTCGCGCTCCATGCGTCGTGGCTCCACGAGCGCGGGGACCAGCCCGCTCCGGGCGGCGCACTCGACGAGCACGGCGAGGGAGGTGTTGAGGCCCTGGGCGGACCAGTCGGTGCCGTCGCGGTGCAGCTCGAAGAGGCCGTAGATGAGGAGGAGGGGGGCCTGACGGTGCTGCTGTGGACGCAGCCGCCGGGTTGGCCTTCTACTGTTGGGTGATGCGGCGTGGGCGCCGGCGCCGTTGTCTGGTGGAGCCGTGATCTTGGAGCGCGGTGGCTGTCCGGGCGGAAGGGTGGATGAGGACAGCGAGACAGGTGCGGCGGGGGGAGCGGCAAGGTGGGCGCGTAGGTGGACCACGCTCGGGACGAAGAGCATGCGAATGTGTCGCGAGATGGAGACCTGCAGCAGGGTCGCGGAGAGGAGCTGGTGTGCCGGTATTACGGGCTGCGGGAATTGCTGCGAGGTGCCGCCGCCGCCGTCGCCGTCGTTGCCGTCGCCCGCGTGCACATCCTCATCCTCGCTTCCATCTCCACCTGCCTGTCGACCACCCGGCTTTGCTCTCGGCTGCTGCTGCTCCTGCTGCTGCTGGCAAATGTCTTGCACGAGCGCCTCGACAAACTGCTGCCTGGGCCAGCAAACGATGAGCGTGGTCGGGTGTCTCAGATGCGCGAGCGTGTGCGTGAGGAGCTCCGACGGCGTCGCGGGACGGTGCAGGAGGGGTGACGGCGACGGCGGCAACGCCGCGCCGCCGTGAGTCATGGTGACGGTTTGACGGACCGCGAGCGGGCGGCTGGGACCAGTGTTGGCATCGTCATCTGGGTTTCCGGTTCGTCTTGTCGTGGTGTTCGGGGCTGATGAGTGACGATGGGAGATGGACAACCCGGCAAGGCTTGATTCTGAACACTGAAGGTTCTCGATGGTGGGAGTGGGTCCTGCTCGCGATTACTGGATTTGGCAATTCCAACAAACATACACATGCACTGTTAGTCGTCACCGAGATTTTCACGCACGATTCAGAGCCATGGACTGAACCAAACTGGGGTATCATGCATGATGGTGCTTTTGTCAATTGTTTCTCGATCCGGGCAGGAGGATGCTTGCAGCCCCTAAACCCGGCGCCCCAGCGCCCCGGCACCCATGCTCGTCTCACCAGCCGCCGTAAACGCAGTCAAAGTTGGTCAACTTGGGCTCCTCAACACGGTCGTGGTATATATGCCCAGTAGGAAAGTCCCGGTAGCGGACCATGTAGCCCTGCCTGGTCAGGACTGGATCCGCCGAGGGTTTCGCGGTGGTGCCCATCCACTTGCCAATGTCGATCTTGGTGAGTTTGTAGGCGAACAGCACCCGCCCGGGTTTGAGCGCCATGCGGACGCCTCTGTCAGTGTCGCGCCTCGGGACGATACTCATGCTCCGTGGGATAGTGTGGTCCTCTCCATGCCTGACATGGAAGAAGTCTTTTGGGAGACCCTTGTCCTGGTGTTGCCGCGACTGGTTGAGAACAAAACTCACAGCGTTTTGTGCCTCTGGCTCGACACGAAGATTGCTTTCGTGCCGCTGATATCGTTCCAGGGTTCTCGTCGGCATCGGGGTAGGCTCGGCGCGGAAGTGCACGTCCCAGCCCAGCATGATGCCGGTGACCATGTAGATGGGTGCTCGATGCACCTTGAGGTGGTCCTTGATGTCCGGGTGCGCCGTCAGCATGGCAGCCAGCTGTTTACCTGCGGGGGGGTCGGTGAAGTGCACGACCTCGATCGTGTTCAGGCGGTACCGCGGGACGCGCTCGCCCTTGAACTTGCCCAGCTGGTTCGGGTGGACCGGGAAGAGGTAGTTGACCTCGTCGAAGAGCAGAGGCTGCATGATGTGCACGTCGCGCTCGACGTACTGGTGTATCCCTACCTTTGCGGCCTTGGCAAGGTCCTTTGCGCTGAAATGCGTCACGTTGTAGGTATCGGTCGGGCGGAAGAGGATGGTGCCTAACTGGAGGATTCTGGGGTCAGCCTCGCGCAGATCGCACGGGAGAATGTACGTGGAGCAGTCCTCCATGATTGCGGTTGCGAACTCGACCGTGTGCCGAAGTCTTGGGCGGTGTCTGATATGGAAGTAATGACTGTGGTTCTTGGCTGTGAAGTCGCCGAAGACTTGGGCGGTGTATGATATGGAAGTAAAGACTGTGGTTCTTGGCTGTGAAGTCAAATCATATCCGGTTGAGCTGATTGAAATGAGACTATCTAGCGGCGTTGAACCTGATTTATGTAGCTTCTACCTGGAGGCAGGTGCCATGATGACCGTTTGTCCGCGTGAACAAGTGCCAGCTGCACAAAGGCCGTATATGGGACAGCTCTGTTGTCTTCAATGGCCCGTCCCGCCCCGCACGTTGACGTTCACGCACTCAATAAAACACCTGCCGAATACGCATACTCTCCAAACTGACCAAAAAGCCTACAAAGACCTAGGTAAAGCAAGAGAGGAACGAAAGCCACGAAAGCCACGAGGGCTACAAGGGCTACAAGAGCCACGAGAGATACAAGAGCCACCAGCGCGACGAGGGCAACGAGGGCCACAAGAGCCACGAGAGACATGACAACCACGAGAGCCAGACTAGAGCGCTGCGCCAATGCAGGAATCGGCAATGATGGCGCTGAGGAATCTTTTGCAAATGGCAAGATCATGTCGCAATCGCACCACGAGTCACCACCTAGAGCTATGAGTGTGAATGGCGGCTTACAGTTCAGGCCACATGTTCATGAATCACCGTGGCCAGCTTCGAAGTATTCTGGTCTCGGTGGTGGCCTGCTCCAACTCGGATGTAAAGGTGTCATTTGGGACAAGCTGCACGGAATTCTTTGTCGGCCAGACTGGACTGAACTGAACTGCCCGGCCCTGAAGTCAAAGCACTCAAATTGTCCCCGCCCTGTGGGAAAATGAGCTATGCCATCGTCAAACACAGGGCGGACAAGGATCGCCAGATTTCCTTGACTCCATTGACCTTGAAAGCATGGCAGCTTGGCTTCTTCATCACACCGGTTTCTTACACATTCAGCTCTGGCAACCACGGCTCTGCAAATGTGTGCGCCTTTGTCCAAAAGAACGAGGGTCGTTCGGACTCCTTTGCTAGCACGCGCTATCGGAGTCAATGAGAAGATCGAAGCCGACCTGACCAATCTAAGGCAGTCCGTTATTCGTCTCGCGCACGAAGCTACTCCCTTGTCAAACAAAAGATGTCAGCGGCACACGTGTCGCAGCCCAAGCCCCATTTCTGTCACCCACATGCGCGTCCAATCCACTATCGAGGGTAGTCTGATATAGCTTTGGGAGACCTTCAAGCTGGTGGCACCTACGGTGCCGACAACCAGGTAAAGTTTCTTTGAGATAACGAAGTGAGTTATGGGCGCAAGGCATCCTGAAGCGTTCCGCCCAGAGACTCCATCTATCTGGGCTTTTTGACCACCGCGACTCTGAGAGTGACTTCAGACGGAAGTATCCCCGTACACTGAAGCCAATGTGAGTCTCGGTCGCATACAATACGTGCCCGTGTGCTTGAGATGGAGGTGCATGCGAGTTTAATGACTGCCTTGGTTCACTCTTGGCTGGAGGGCTGGGGGGTCCTGTGTGTATTGGCGACTCTTGATACCCCAGATGCGAGAGGCAGACAACGGGCAAGTGTAGCTTCGAGGATCACGCATTTCTCCGCAGTCGCGGAGGAGTCGAACCGCAGCTCTGGGAGAGACGCATCGTTGGACCGGAGGGCACGAACGGGCGGTGACGACGGGTGCGTTCGCTCATGGTGAGAGTGAGGTGCAGCAGAGATTGACGCTGGGGGGTGTGAGGGGTACGTACCCGACAGCTTCAGGGTTGGTGGGGTCGTTCGTTCGGCTGCCAATCGTCACGTCGTCATTCCTCCAGCTTCAACACCACTCCGTCTCAGCGTCGTCCAATCTACACACCGCGCGGGCGCAGCTCCTCCCGGCCACCATGGAGTCGATCGCGAGGATCTCGGGTCTCATGGAGACTGGTGAGCTATCCCGCCTCTCGTTGCCCACCCCGTGCCTTGTGCTAACGACTGGCCCGCAGCGAGAGAGCTGACCCTCGACGCCGCCCAGGCGACGCGCAACATGAGCAACATGCGCACCAGCACCCGCCCGCTCGATCGCAACCAGATGAGGAAGCTCCTCGACAGCAGGAATGACCGAGAGATTCTCGATGGCCTGCGACGGGTCATCTCGGTGAGCACGCACTGCTGCCGCGCTGACGCGATCTGCCTTCGACCACGACCACTGACGACTCTCCAGATGATGTACCGAAACCACAAGACGCTACCCTTCTTCTCTTCGGTCGTGAAAAACGTAGCCTCGCCCAACATCGAAATCAAGAAGCTCGTCTACATCTACCTTATCCACCACGCCGAGCACGAGCCCGACCTCGCCCTCCTCTCCATCAACACCATCCAGAAGTCGCTGTCCGACACGAACCCCCAGGTCCGCGCCCTCGCTCTCAAGACCATGTCGGGCATCCGTGTCCCGGTTATCAGCCAGATCGTCTCCCTCGCCATCAAGAAGGGCGTCGTCGACATGAGCCCCTACGTCCGCAAGGCCGCCGCCCTCGCCATCCCCAAGTGCTACCGCCTCGACCCGAGCCAGTCGCCGCAGCTCATCGAATACCTGTCTACCCTGCTAGGCGACAAGCAATACTACGTCGCCGGCGCGGCAGTGGCCTCATTCCTCGAAATCTGCCCCGAGCGCATCGACCTGATACACAAGCACTATCGCGCCCTGGTGCGCAAGAGCGTGGACATGGACGAGTGGAGTCAGCTGGCCATGCTGCGCCTGATGACTTACTACGCGCGCAAGTGCTTTCCGAGGAGTCAATTGTCGGACAAGCCCAGGCAAGATACCTCGGCCGATGACTTCTACGGTGAGTCGACTGGTGCCGCCTCGGGTCACGGCTCCTCCACGAATCCAGATCTGCTGCTGCTTCTCAACGCCATACGGCCACTACTCCAGAGCCGCAACTCTGCTGTCGTTGTCGCTGTCGCGCGTTGCTACGTCACCGTTGGGACGCCCGAGTACGTCAAGCTCGCCGTTGGTCCGCTCGTTGCGTTGCTGCGAGGGGCGCAAGACATCCAGCAGATTGCTCTCTACAACATCGTCTCCGTCTGCCTCCTTCGGCCAACCGACTTTGTCACATACGCGAGCCACTTCCTGGTCAAGTCAACAGACACAGCGCCCGTCTGGGAGCTGAAATTGGAGGTCTTGACCATCATCTTCCCTCACAGCCCTGTCCACGTCAAGAGTCTCATCCTCAAGGAGCTCGAGCACTTCTCGCAAGGGTCAAATAAGGCGCTGGTGCGAGAAGCCGTCCGCGCAATCGGGCGATGCGCGCAGTCCGACGCCACGACAGCCCCGCGTTGCCTGAAGCTGTTGCTTGGCCAGATTACCAGCTTGGATGGAACTCTCGCTGCCGAGTCCCTGACGGTCATCCGGCACCTGATACAGCAAGATGCCGATGGCCACGTTGGCACCGTGGTCAGGCTCGCGAAGAACCTCGACTCCGCCACGGATCCGCAGGCCAGAGCCACCATCATCTGGCTTGTGGGCGAGTTCTCGGGGCTCAACGGCGAGGACAACATTGCACCAGACGTTCTCCGAATCCTGCTCAAGGATTTTGCGAGCGAGTCGGAGGCTGCCAAGCGCCAGATCCTGTTGCTGGCAGCCAAGGTCTACCTCCACCATATCAATCGCAAGAGCGAGGCCGAAAAGGAGAGGGCAGCCGAGGAAGATCCGCCGCAAGAGTTGGAGACGCATCCCATCGAGCGGCTGTGGGACTATGTGGTACTGCTTGTGCGATACGATACGTCGTATGATCTCAGGGACCGAGCCAGAATGTATCGATCTCTACTGGGCGTTCCGCAGCTGGCGACGCTCATGCTTCTGGCCCCGAAGCCCGCCCCGCAGGCCCCCAGTCCGTCCGAATCGAGGAAGGGCTTCCTGCTTGGCTCGTCAACGTTGGTCTTGGCTGGCGGAGGCGGTATCCACGGATTGAGCGGATACGAGACGCTGCCGGACTGGGTTGAGGCCGGCAAAGAGCCAGATCCGAGACTACGAGATGAAAACGGAGGCGGGCACTCATCTCGGTACGACAACGAAAAGTCTGTACCGGCAATGGAGAGGCTCGACGATGCGGCCCGGGCGGTCCCACCGCAAAAGGCCAACGGCCTCGGAGACAAGGTTGGTGCAAAGACTCTGGACGACTGGCTGGCCGAGGAGGAAGACAGTGGGGAGACGGAGGAGGAGACGGAAGAAGAGACGGACGAGGAGGAGGAAGAAGAGGAGGAGAGCGATGAGGACGGGGAGGACGAGGAGGACGAGGAGAGTGACGACGATGGAGAAAATGACAGGTTGGTCAAACAGTGAGGTAGCATCTCATCACAGGAACAGGCATAGCAGGCGACAGGCATGGAGTCCAAGTCTTAGTCCGGTTGACCTGGGGAACGCTTGATTGCGACTCCAGTCTGGTATCTGCGAGAGTAAATACATGTCATCATCTCAAAAGTAGGCTTCAACGCCGTCTATCCAACGCCAAGTTTTGCTGCTCCTCGAAATGTTCTGCTCTTCTTTGCGTTCTTCCTAGACTCTCCCTGTGGCGATTCAAGCCGGCTGCTCGACCTTGCGCCTGTTGTTGGCCGCGCCAGTCGCTTCGTTCTTGGTCTCGTCGCTCTCACCGTCGCGCTCGGCGTCAGTGCCAGTCGCGCCGCCGGCGGAGTTCGCCTTGGCCATTTCCTTTGCGTAGCCGTTGCGCATCTGCGGGAAGAACAGGCCCGGGTGGAAGATGGTGAGGAGGTAGACGGCGATGAGCACGAGGGTGGCGTCGAGGACGAGGAAGCTGGGTTGGTCCTGCATGATGTGGTTGCCCCAGCCACCGCTCATCTCGACGATTCTGCGTTTTCGCTGTGAGCGCCTGCCGGGGAAAAGGAGGAAACGTGGATAGGGAGAGAGGATGCTCGACTCACCGGTACACGCAACGGATGAGG
This sequence comes from Purpureocillium lilacinum, assembly GCF_023168085.1. Classification (NCBI taxonomy): domain Eukaryota; kingdom Fungi; phylum Ascomycota; class Sordariomycetes; order Hypocreales; family Ophiocordycipitaceae; genus Purpureocillium; species Purpureocillium lilacinum. The sequence goes on from NW_027072112.1 coordinate 6,758,578, forward strand.
ATGGCAATGTACGCAGCCGTGACGGCCCACACAAACTGGCGAAACTTGGAATTGTTCCACAGCGCGAGCGTCTCCCGCGGCGCCTCTCCGGAGCGGACGAACCGAATCGCTCGACGCCAGTAGTCGGCGCCCATGAGGCCAAACAGGGCGAGGACAACGACCTGGAGAGCGACGCCTGCGATGATGGCCTGGTTCCCCGCGCGCTGGAGCTTGCGGTTCTCGTGGCCCGCGGCGGCGGCGATGCCGCCGCCGATGGCCTGGACGATGAGGCAGGTCAGGTCGGCGGGGAGAAAGATGCGCGGGTACCAGGCGGCAGGGACGCGGGAGAGGTGCGGCGCGAGGTGCAGGGCGACGTGCTTGAGAGTGAGGTAGACGGAGACGCAGATGAAGGTCGGGGCGAGAATGATGGCGCAAATTTGCAGCTCGAAGGCGCCGTTATTCCAGGGGTTGTAGTGGAGGAGGATGCGGCCGACGTAGCCTGTTGCACGTCAGTTGAGTTCAATCAACATCTTCTTTCTTGTCTTCTTTCTTTCCATGGCCGGTCGCAATGCAACCCATTCTCTGCGGCGACTTCAAAGAGAGCGCAAGCGCGGCGACATGAGATTAAGAGGAAGGCACTCGCGGGACGACAAGAACTGGAGGATGCAACTCACCTGCCGTCTCGAGGATAAGCCCCACGGTTATGGCCGCGCAGTACGTCCAGGTGCGCTTCCAGGCGCCCAGCCCGGCGGCGGCGAAGAGGCACAGCGCAAAGGCAATGGCGAAGAAGATGCCGGACCCGAGGTTGGGGTAGTAGCCTAGGACGGTACCTTCGACGGGGCATGCGAAGGAGACCTCGGTGCAGTCCTTCATGCGCGCGCCGGTCGAGTTGGCGGATGACATGGTGGGCGGCTTTTCCCCTTTTCCCCTCGCTGTGCCGGCTTTCGGTCTCTGTTCGATGTGTATGCCTTTCGTTGAGCTTGTGCTTTACCGCCTCTTCGATGGTGTTGCCGGGAGCTGCTTGGTGCTTTCGTGTCGCGCCTGGGCTGTCGTCGGTGTGCGATGAGTAGATTACATACGTCGTCGCTGCTCGCTGTAGACGAGAGATAGTAGAAGACAAGTTTCGACAGGTGCAAGAACAGAGACCTGTATCGGGAAAGTGAAGAGTATTGAATGAGTGTCGTCGGTTCGGGGATATGCGCGCTGCCACGGGGCAGCAGGTCGATATCCAAGAAAACCACCACAGTTTCATGTGTCTGACGGGAGGGCGGGCGGCAACGTGGGGATCAAATATAGATGAATGTCCCGCGAATCAACCAACTAGTTTCATCCAGGAGCAGAATCTGACATTGTGACTGCTGCGACTCGCACTACGTACTAGCCTGCCGGCCCTTCATGCTCCTCGCGCTTCCACTTCCTCCCTAGCCTGTGCGATGACGGCCGCGACTCTTCTGTTGGGAGGGGGAGAAGGGCGACTGGAAGGGACCAAATGGGGCCAAAAGTCCGCAGGCTTGCTGCTGGAACCACGAGCCACAGGCCGCGCCAAGTCCGCTGGGTCCGGTGAGCTGACGGCGCGCGGCGTGGGGGACGGGGATGGATGGATGGGGACGATGGATCATGGATGTCGTTGAATGGTCCTTGTCACTTGATCCACCCTGACTCGATGGCAGCGGCAGAATTCGATCAATGTGGGTTTGTGCCTGGACGGCTTGCCATGCCTCTTCGTCTTTTCGATTGCCCTCCCCCGGCCCAGGAACAATCGACATCGTGTTCGACTACCGTACACGGCCGAAGGAACTCCTGCCTTCGCTCTCCCATCCTTCGAGCACAACTCCGACGTGGCGGGCGCTAATACTTGGGCCAGCGCGCGTGCGTCGTTGACGTGCAGCGACGGCGCGGGTCCAGCGCTCTCGGGTCGGCGCCGTCCCGGGCGCCTCCCTTTTGTGAAAGGGGTGCAAAGGTGGGCAGCGGGAACTGGTGCTCCGGCGCTCGGCCGAGCGACGGCGCAATTGTTGGTGCGCATGAGTGTTCCACTGGCGAGGCGTGCGCTGACGGTTGGTCCGTCGAGGGGACAGGGTTGGTCCGTCGCCGAGCTGTGTGCTGTTACTTCTGAAGTGGCTGGAAACTCTCTTTCCAGGTTTCCGCTGCACGAATCACGCAAGTGCCATAGCAATGATAGCATCTTCCACGCGAAGCACCACCTAGCAACAAGACATGTGCACACCGACGCCATGGAAGCGAGCAGGATTTTGCTGCTGTAAGGTCTATGTCGCTCACTCCTCCTTGCCCCCCAGATACCGGTACACGACGGAAAAGTCGCGCCCCTTGCACTCGTCGAGCTTCTCGGCCGCCTCGTACACGCCGTACGCCGTGTCGGCCAGGGCCATGCGCGCGCCCGCCTCCTCGGCCGCCACCATGGCCAGCCGCAGGTCCTTCTTCATGAGCGAGATGCCGAAGCCGCCGCGGTAGTCCCTGCCGGCCGGCGCTGCCTCGACGACGCCCCGGACCGGGTTGTTGACCTCGCTGGGCCAGCACCGACCCGTGCTCACGTTGATGACGCCCGCCAGCTTCTTGGGGTCCAGCCCCCACCGCATCCCCAGGTTCATGGCCTCGGCCGTCGCGATGTTGTTGAGCGCCAGCAGGTAGTTGTTGGCCAGCTTGGCCGACAGGCCTGCGCCCTGCTCGCCGCAGTGCAGCACCTTGCGTCCCATCCGCAGCAGGACGGGCTCCACGCGCGGCACCGTGCCCTCGTCCGCGCCCAGCATGAAGGTCAGCGTGCCCGCCGTCGCGCCCACCACGCCGCCCGACATGGGGGCGTCCACGAACGTGCCCTGCCCGGCGGACGCGACCGACGCAGCCACCTGCCGGGACGTCGACGGGTCGATGGTGGAGCAGTCGACGAAGACGCGGTCCCTTTTCGGGAGCGATCCCGCCAGGATCGATTTGTAGACGCCCTGCACGTGCTGCGGCTCGGGGAGGACCGTGATGACCGTGTCCTACACGCGATGGTGCGTCAGAAGGGAATGGCGAAGAGGAACAGACCAGATTGAAAGACTCACAGCGTCCTTGGAAGCGTCAAAGGCGCTGGCTGCCAGCTCGACGGCTGCGCCGTTACCCGTAGCCTTCATCTCCGTCTCGAGGCCCTTCATGGCCTCCGGGTTAATGTCGAAGATGGTGACCTTGTCCGTGGGCTTGAGCTTGGCCTGGAGGTTCTTGGCCATTTGGTAGCCCTGGATCCCAGGTCAGCGGTCGAGCCCAACCTGACGAAGCGCAACGCTGCAAACTCGGGAAACCAACCATCTGGCCGAGGCCGACAAAGCCGTAGGTGTCGAGTCGGCGCGCCGTGCTGGCAAAGCCCCTCCTCTGGGCGAGACCGCCCAGGCGTGTTACTGCGACTCTCATCTTGAACTGCTTGACGATTACGACTCCGGCTCCATCACGGCAGAAGAAGAAGCCCGGAAGGGAGAAGACGGGCTGAGACAGGATGCGCCGACGTGACGGCAGGCACGCGGGGTGGCAGTCGCTGGGCTGGCGCGTTGGTTTTACCGAGAAAGCCGCCCATTGCCGTTGCCAGCCATGCGGTTCAACGGGGACGGACCCCCGCCATCCGCTGGGCCTGGGCAGCACCGCAGCTGGGGATCAGACGGGAGAGAGCGTGCGGGGCGGGCAACTTGGCTGCGGAGGGGACTGGGGCGGAGCCCGGGGGTGGACGGCCATGCATGCGGAGAAAATTGGGGCGTCCATTTGCTGCCCAGCCCTGCAAGCCCTGACTGCTGTTCTCCAGCGGGCTCAGCCGGTCATGGTCATGCCCACAGGAACGCGCCTCATCGGTCAGCGAGCTCCCTGGCGGACGGGGATGATTGAGGGGCTTTTCAGGGGAGCTCTCCGCTACAGAGCACTGATGAGAGCAGAACCTTGAGCAGCAATCCCGCGTGAAAGTTCCAGCAGTCGGATCAGGCACCATCTACGACTCCTTTTCACGTACGAATTACCTCTAGTAGTAACCCATTCACCATGGACCTTGCGAGTCCTGTCACCGCCATCGTCGTCGCCAAACCCTCACTCCACGTACCCCAGGTCGCGAAACGCCCGGTCCAGAATCTCCCGGATCGTCTGCTCCTTGCGCAGGTTGTACTCCATGATGCTCTCGCCGTTGCGCGCCGACACCTCGGCGACCTCGCCCTTCACACGCGCGTACAGCGCAAAGTCGTCGGGCGACTTGAGTAACCAGTCGCGAAAGATGCGGTGCCGCTCTGCTTCGGGGCAGCCCGGCCTCCAGACGTGCAGGTTGACGGGGAACTGCTCGCCGCGCTCGCCGCCCTGGCAGAAGAAGCGGTGCTCGTGCCAGTGTGGCTCTCGCAGCAGGAACAGGAAGCCCGCGCGCTCCAAAGGCCCGACGTACGCCGCCTCGTCGCTCACGTCGCGCACCGTCAGGTCCACGTCGATGATGGCCTTGGCCGGCATCCCGGGCAGGCTGGTCGACCCGACGTGCGCGACCGACACGGCCGTATCGCCGAGCGCTGCCTCGATGCGCGCCTTGGCCGCCGCAAAGTGCGCCGCCCAGCTTGGGTCCGCCTCGACGATGGCCACCGGGGGCTGGAATTTGCGCACCGCGATGCGCTCCACCAGCTCCGGGTCGAAGTCGTGGTGCTTGACAAATTCGTCGAGAGGCACGGACGGCATCTTGGTCGTAATCGTTGTCGAAGCGGTTCTGGACCGAGCGGGTGACGCGAGCGACAGAGCAGGCGGCTCGACGAAGGACAAATGGTGGGTTGCAGAACAAAGGTGAGCAAAGGAGTAAGTTCCGCCTCCTGCGGGCCAGATGGCCGACCCTACGCTTAGCTTTCTCACCTGTCAGTGTCGTGATTACACGGCGTCATCGCCGTGCCGTGCCGTCCATGCACCCCGTCTCGAAAGGTGATGGCCTCAGCCCGAAGCTGACGCCGGTGAGTCACCGGCCGTCATTGGTGACCCCAGTTCCCAACGCACCTTATCAAGGGTCCATGCCCGCCGCTTTATATCATAGTATTTCAGATGGAGTGGGCAAGAGCTTCATCCAACGCATAATTGGCTAAGAGGAGTGCTCTTCGTAGAGCCAACTTTTGCTAGTTGTAGATCTCTGCTCCATTTTTTTTATCGGCCGCACGCCTACCCCCATGCTGCCCTAGCGATGTTGTACTGCGCACTGGCGCAGGCATGGGACGGCAGCGGCGCGCTACTTGTTGCTCTCGTTGCTCTCGTTGCTCTATGGGCTCTGCAACTAGCAAAACTTGGCTGAACAAATAACACTACTCTTGGCGAAAAGCTCGCAAAACATGTCTATTGTGCATGACCCAGTGGCCCTCTTTGTGATTATGAATGGCCGTGAATCGAGATCATGTAATTCCAAGGTTCTTGGGAGGTCCTCGGTCGTTTCGCCGTAATAACGCCCTGGTCAGCATATTAGCAGCACCCCAGCACAACACGAGCTCTGAAAGGAAATATATGCTGCCAGTGGTCCGATAAATTGCTGCTTCCTGAGCATCGGACAAGGTTTTGGCCCGGCAGGACACAAGACATCAGCTCGTGAGCATGGCCGTGAGCGTACATGTAGAGGGCAAGGCCTTCGAGACATGGGAGGGCACAAAAGAAGGCGTCTGAAGCTTTGAACCTTTCGCAAGACGATTCTTCGTCCTCTGTTTTGGTCGCAACCATGGTGCTGAGGAGAAGTAGGTTACAAAAACGGTAGGCTTTAGCTAGCCAGCGCAAATCGTCTATTGACAGTCCATGTTCCAGAATGGATAATTTTCGAAGGCTCTTCAGGTTCGTATAACTGGCCCAGACCGGTAGGCTGCCTTGTTCGGGTCGCTAGAGGGAAAGCGAGGTCAAAGAGCTTAGTCTCGCAACATGACTCCAGGGCGCCCATGCTTCCACATGTCTACAGAACTGAAGTTCTCTGAGGGGTGAAACCCCGCCAGCCACCATAGTAACTGAGAGATGGTCGTCGTATGCGCCGTAGGTGCCATGAGAAACGCAAACAGACCCAGAGTGAGTTGAGGATTCCCAGTGATGTAGAGAGGGCGGTCATTGGGCGCTATGGTGGAAGGAGGTAGGATATACAACAGGTATGATGTGGTGCACTAGACGTAAGCCCATGACAAATTGTTTAGCAAGCACGACTTGCGACGTAACCTCGCGGCTGATCTACGAGGCCAGTTTCCATCCAGTAATGCATGGTGCTTGCCGTCTTAGCAACCACGAAGCGCCTCAACCTCGCATTGCTAAGATCCCTCATTCCACGACTTGGCAAAGGATAGCCTTCAACCCTTTGAAAATCTCTCGAGTACACCACCGAGTTCAGCCTCTGGAGTTCCCATTATGACCATACCTCGTTCGTCCAGGAGACGTGTATCTCATACGCCCTAGACCCGATCACGATATAAGACGCACATACTTGCATGCGGCTCTAGGAGGCCTCATGCTCTTGAAATCTAAGGGATTCAGGGACTACATTAAGCAGAACACCCCTGAGTTGGGCAAGAGAAAATCCGCGTGCTTGCACGAGACCTGGAGCCTAGGTAGGACTTTGACATCTGATGATATAGCCCCGCGGGTATTTATGGGAGAACTACTACTCACCCACACGCATATCTCTATTTATGGAGCTTTGCTGCCCTAAACGCAAACTGTTTCACTTTATAGCGAACCGTATCTGCCTCGACGTTATGTATAGTCCATACCGACGGCACTGCCATCCCGCCGCAAGTGCAAGTAGGATGTTTGCCCTCACATGCACGGAAACAGGTGGTGTCCGAATAGCTGCTCTCTCACGGATAGCTAGAGATTCATGACTACGTACCGTAGCTAAGAGTTTTGACTCTTAGTAGCAGCTGGGACTGCCTATAGATAAAGAGAAAAAGAGATCAAATATAGATAAATTAATTTTCTACTCTGTGAGGTCCCATTATGTCCATTCCTTCCTACTAATAGTCTCCATCAGGTTACGTCCAGAAATGGCATCCAGCACCTTTCATTTCGCGCACAGGCCCTTAAGGTTCGATGTTTTGCAAGAGTTACACCTGAACTCGTTGTTCTTGCCGGTCGTGTTAACAAAAATATCAACATCGTTATCCTTGAATGTATTCCGGAGGAAGATGTTGTCTGAAGGGATGGCCTTGCGCCCGAGAGTCAGGCAAGACAGGCCGAATAAGGGATCGGTTGGGAGGCATTCCTCGTCAATGACCACCAGGCCTGCAGCAGTACCCTTGTTCTTCTGCCCTTCAATAACATTGTCGCTAACTCTCGAACCGACTGCGCCATCAACGATTATGCCGGAAGCGGCCTGGCAGCCAGGGTCACTCGGGCCGATGTAGTTGTGACGAATCTTGGCGCGAGTAACGCCGGGATCGACAAAGATACCATAGCAGGACTGCGAGATCTTATTATGATGCACGTCTGCGTCATTAGTCTGGACACAGAGACCGACACCGTGATTTTTGACCTCGTTCTTCTTGATCTGAACATCGGAGAAGTTGTCCATGCAAATAGCGATCGCCTGAAGTCCCGGGCCCGTATATGAGACCTTGTTGTCCTCGACTAGAGTCTCGGTCGAGCCAGCCGTGAGGAAGCCATACCTGGCACCGTCGGTGAGCGTGTTCTTACTAACGTGGGTATTCCTAGCACCGACGATGGCAATATTAATGCCAGAGAATTTGCGGACCTCGAAGCCGATGATAGAAACACCTTTGACGGGCCTCTTTACCGACAGCACCTTGCGGTGCTCTATGACGAACTTGTCCAGTTTGATGCCTTTCCCTTGCACACAGATGCCAGCCTCAGTATTGGGGCCACTTAGGCCCGAGCACTGATTCTTGCTGGGCTTCTGAGGAGGGACCAGAACGGCACCCTTGCCGATGAGCTCGATGCCATCTTTGGAGATGGTTAGCTGCTCGACGTGAACGCCGCCGACAACAATGATTTTATCACCGGGGGAGGCCTTATTGATGGCACTCTGGATACTCTCGTGGGCGCGGACATATATGGTGTGACGGTGGCCATAGAATTCGTTATCTGCGTAGTCGGGGCTATACTGGTCCTCATAGTTACAGCAAGACTTATCCTTGTGCTGGCACTTAGGCTTGCCCCGGGCTGTGCAAGTTAGCATACGTCTTATCGAAACAACTTGAACGCTTTGTTATAAATACACACCATCTAACCCACCGTCGCCCGGGAGAGGTGAGGCGCAAACGCCTTGAAGGAGGAAGAAACCGGTAAGGGAGGGTATGAACTTCATGGTAATCAGTCACTACGTAGTAGTAACGAGTGCATATGCTCAAGCGTAGACTAAATAAAATCCACGTACGATCAATTGCTCGGGTCTGAGAGGGGGATTATATACATGTAGCTATGATGTCTTCGGCTGCCTTTTAAAGCCACCAACCTTGCCTTCCATCCCGCAGCGAGACTCGAGGGGCCTAACCCAAATAACGCTAGCACAAGCTACGGAGCTCCAAGAGCGCTGGTTCTCCCCGAATCAGAAAACGGGGCCGATGGTTGCTACCCAACCGTTGGATCCAATGATCACCGCTCGGGTGGGATGTGTGCGTGCGGATGATCAGGCACGAGCGGCCATATTTTCATGTCGACAAGGATAGTAGCGAGCCAGCCTCATTGGCGAACAAGGACGTTGATTTGTAGCATGAGACTTTAGGGTTGAGTTGGTTCAGATGCGGACGCCATGGCGGTTCAAGAGGCTTGGGGCTGGACTTAACGGTGCCGAAGGGTTGAAGGTCAAGTGTAGTCTCCTTCTGGTGGCGCAAATTGAGACGCACAAATGAGGGGGCAACGGTAACAGAGGGCATCAAGAGGGCGCCAGGGGGTAAGTCCTTAATTGGTCCATCAATACGAAGATCAAGAGGCGTAACAGATCGGTATCCAGTGACCGCAGCGGACCAAACCTTCTTCGAGGACACGATACTTGGTGGGCACGCCACCATACGTTATTGCGTAGTACCTACATCCGGGCAAAATCGACGATTATCACGCATGTCCCTGATACCCACCAGCCACTGTTGGAGCCATGTCAGTGGCGACAAGATGTTGGGTTATGCATGCGTACTACGTCTTGCTGCTGTCACGTCCAGTCGCTGTGGAATTGTGTAAATTCGGCCGAGTGTGTATTGTGTGTCCGTGTAAGCCACCCTGCCAGTTCAGGAGCTTCCAGTCCAGTTAGTCAGAGCTCGGGTGGTGGCTCGATGCATGGCCAATCTAATGGCTGGGAACCCCACTCTGGTAACGGCACATACGTGCCCAAGACCGTGAAGCAACGGCTATCCCTATGCCGAGTTCACACCCTTCGAATAACGTCATTCCGTGACAGAACATAGACACACCAAGCTCTCGGACGCAAAAGGCGCGGGAGGGTGTCTACTAGTTAGCCTGCAAAGTGAGAGAAGTAACCTACGTAGGAGACGCTCATTACGGTATCCCACTCCTGCGCCTGCTTCATCTCCTCTGGTGTTTATGGCTGATCTTTCCACTTTCCGCTCCGAGAACTTCCCGACTCGATTTCCTCTACTCGATTTCCTCTACTCACGCTCCGAGTCGCTAGGGCATAGGGAAGGCCCCTGCACACCGTGAGTACTCGTGGCTCATGGCTGTTATTTCCCTTATAACCAAGCATATAAGGCTCAGTCTCACCACCCCACGGTGTTCCCTCGTCCATCAGGGGAGCAAGCTGTCGCATCTCGGACCTGCTCGGCCCTCCTGCTCGACGATGTCCTCATTCCACCATGGACATGATTAGAATATCTTCGTTGAGCTAGAAGTGCCAAGCTAAAACTACGAGCGTTCTTCCGCCCTTGTTAATTCTCCCAACCCGGTGAGTTTCGAGCTTAATTAGACTGGTGCATCTCGAAGATCATCATCACAAGTATCATAAGACAGGTTTTGAATAGAGACAGATCGGTGACTTAGTGTTGATATTGACATGTGTTATATTCACCTCGGTACTAGAAGGTCCAGAAAATGACCCGGAAGACAGGGTGCCTCATGTAGGAATCTCACGTGGGCTTTTTGCAAAACGATTCACTTAAGCCTTCCAAGCAAAGAAATTCCTACCGACAACAGCCATTCCAACTCACCCAAGCGGAGAACGACTTGGGTTTGCCTCGCAAAAGTCGCCAGCGCAACGAACCGACTTTACCGACGGCCCGTTCGGCAAGCTTAAACAATTGCTCAAACCAGACAAGCGGTACACAGTACCTAGTAAATTGCCAGTGGCATTCTCATCGCTGTAGAGATAGCATTCTGCATATGACCAATCCGAGCCCGGGAGTCGGAAAGATTTGGCGCTAGAGTGTTGATAATTGTAGGAAGTCCATCTATTCTGCCAATTGATTTTAACGAGGGTGTCGCCGTCGCAGTGGTCTCCAGAGTTGAATTCGATGTCGGCCAGTATGTTGCACTGGTAAGGAGATACCCACGCAGCGGGACCGGCAAGGATGGCAGCAGGAGCTAGGAAGAGTGCTGATAATATTCCATGATGGACCATTTTGCTTGCTGTGCTGCTGTTGAAGATTGGCTGGCCAAAAAGGGGAAGAAACTTTTGAATTGAACCATGCTCCTCAGGTGCACAGAACATTGAGGTTCAATTTCAAGAACATGAGCGCAATACTCCTGGCTTAAGTATATTGATTAAGCTGGATTCTCGATACTAGTACCAGTGTCCTGGTTTCTCCGTGTGTGGAATCATCATCCGGTTCGCCAGCATGAAGCTCACGTCAGCCATGTCATGTTATCGGGACAAATGCTAGCGGTACAGGGGACACTTCAATATTCCTCATTCTAGGGCTCTTCTAAGCTGACTCCAGGCTCGTCGTGCGTGTTATCCAGAAAAGAGGTCGCAAGTAAATAGGGGAGATGCAGATCTGCCAGGGAACTAACATAAGCTTCTATTAATACTATGCTTTCCATAGCTAGAAAACATATGATATGGCAGACTTTAATGCATTAGAGACAAGACCTAGCGGATGCTGATTAAAATCATGTAATAATAGCCTCGACGTAAGTCTAGCTTTAGGAATGATAAGAATAACAGAATGAGAGCTCCTCTCAGTAGCCATGAACTATTTATTCCAGTCCATCCTGTGTTCTAAGAAAGGCCCCAGGAACATGAACGGCTCTCTGATACCACGATAATGGTGGCCCTCCTTCCAGTTCTTGGGCTCCTGGCCCTAACGGCCACTTCAACAGCACTTGGAATCAACGACGTTGACCTCGTCTGGTATAACAACCCGAACGACCCCAGTGCTGCATGCAACGAAGGCCAAAGACAAATTATATTGGAGGAGTTTGGAGTTGCCCTGGACGCCGCGCAGACAGCGTATGAAAGTTGGAAGGCGGATTCGAACTACGCCAAAGCACTTTTCCCTCAAGCCCTGACCGACAATACGGAATTTTATACCCGCATTCGAAACAGGCTATATGCCTTACCCCTAAGTAAGTTTCCTACAATACGTACAGGCCCCTTCGAAAGAGAAGCCTTTGGTCTTTTTCTCACATGGTGGGACGTAGTGCTTCAGGGAAAAGGCGGCAACGGCTACGGTAAGGACGGTAAGGTCAGAGTCGTATGCGCTAATACACTTGCTTGCAAACAAGACGGTGTTATAGCTACTATGAATGACCCCGGATGGTGGATGAACTTTTGTCCTGAGTTCTTCAACAATAAGCAACCTACTCAGAAACTGCTAGATATTTGCCACAACCGGGTGCCGGACCTTAATACTGCAGGCAGTGAACGAGCCATGGCCGTCATTCATGAACTCACTCACACGAGTTTTATCGGGTACCCTAGGGCAAAGTATGTATCTGCTAATTTGACTGATATTCATTATGCTAACGCTGTTCTACTCGACCAGGACACAAGACTATGCATATGGCCTTGTGGACTCGATGCGGCTCGCGGCAGGCATGTTTGATCGGAGTTGTGCGGCTGATTACCCCCCGACCCCTCAGCCTTTATGTCCAAAGGAGGGAGATGCACAGAAAGAGGGCCCTTGCAAAGCGGGCGAGAGCGAATACAACGCCGATACATACAAGTATCTGATAACGGGCCTCTATTTTGAGAAAAAGTGTGGAAAGCCCATACCGTTTTCTCCGATCCAGCAAAGATCGCTCGATTTCCGTCGGGACACAAGCTGCCCCGCGCCCAGTAACCCCGACATCATCGACCCCGGCCCTCTCCCAGGGAAGGTCAACGGTTACGTACGTTTCGGAGACTCATACGCCTCTGGACTGGGCGCCGGCACGACGTCCCAGGATGGTTGCCGGGTGGGTTCAAATAACTATGGCAATCTTCTCGTTCAACATTTCAACCAGAACGGCCTCGACTATCAACAGCTGTCGTGCTCGGGGGATACCCTTGATGGACTTGCCGGGCAGATTGACAAATGGAGCAACCAAAACATAGCCACGTTCGGCACGCTGACTATCGGTGGCAATGACCTTGGCTTTAGTGACTTGGTGGCAAACTGTGTCATTACGCCTTTTACCTGGCGAGGTGGATCGGCTAATCGCGCCTCCTGCCTGGACGTCCAGAACAAGGCTCGCGGTTATCTACAAGACTCCAGCGACAATGGGCTGCGGGCCAATCTCAAGAACGCATATCTCAAGATCATGCAGAAATCTACACTTCCAGGCTTCCAACTCTACGTCACTGGCTATCCGACCTTTTTCAACGCGGACACGGACACTTGCGACTATTCATCCTTCCACCTTTGGTGGGGCGGCTACAACCCGTCTAGCGACTGGCCGTCCTACCGAACAACCTTCTTGACAAAGGCTCTGCGTGCTGAGCTCAACGACCTCGTGGCACAGCTAAACAGCTGCATTCTCGGAGCCGTCCAAGACGCCAACGCCGCGTTTGGCGGAAATCAGGTACATTTTGTAGATGTGGTTGGTGCTTTCGAAGGACATCGCTGGTGCGAGGGCAGCACAAAGGAGCCTGACCAGGCCAACAGCAACACATTCTTTCTTCTCAGCAACTGGGCCGATTCGGCGGGGAACTCAAACAAGAAAGCCCGGTCACTGGATACACGTGGCCAGCGAGACTACTCATCCCAGCTCCCTGATGGAGCCACCTGCGCGGACAACCTCGGCCCCAACGCAGACCCTGCAGCTGTTCAAGCTTGTTGGTTGGCGCAGGGCATCACCAAAGACCCGAATGGTCCAGCGGCTCATCTTCTTGGGACGTCCAAGGCGTATGGAAACTACAGCCATGCTACATTGACAGTGTCGAGGTTCTCGCCGACGTGGCTGATCGAAACGTTCCACCCTCGCACTAGTGGCATGAAAGCGTATCGAGATGCGATAATTCACGCCATGCAGCAGACTGGGTTCAGTGTCTGATATCAAGGGAAATGGATCCTCGCCGCTGTTTACCCCTAGTCAGTTGTTTCTTAACATGCAATGTTGCATACGAAGTTACTTAGTGCTGCTTTCGCTCTCGATTCCGCCTTCATCTGCTAGCTAAGCTAAAACCTCTCCCCAAAACTATCTAGGTAGTCACCTTTCTTCAGTGGTACACCTTCTTTCCATAAAATACTATATGCTATACTAACGTGGAAATAAATCGTGGGCAAGCTATACCCATAATCAAAGCGTACCCGGAGAATGGCGCCCTCTCGCTACTAGAAGCTGATGGTAAAAGGATCATTTCCCCAATTCGGCCATTGATCAGAGACCTGCTTGCGCTAGCTAGGACTCCCTGAGCTCTCTCAATTCGAGCATATATATCACTAAAAATGACCAGTTTGTTCTCGAACCGCGGCGGCTCGGTGCCGGACAGGAAGGCAACCAGTTTCATGACTGTTTCTGTCGCCATCTGAACTTGGAATGTCAGAGGCAGCATGTCTGGATGAATGCTGGCAGCCGGGACTGCTGTTCTCCAACCTCGAGTAAATGTGCCAAGGATTTGAGAGCGCTTTGGGCGGCCGAAATCGAGCTGTCGTAAGGGGTATGGCTCATAGTGATCGGCAAACTGTTTATAAAAAGGCTTGTTTCCTTGTAGCGGCGAACAAATCAAGCTAGGCAGGGAAGTTTTAATTACCCATGAAGTGACTCATGCTTGTCTATTGCTAGATCTCCCCTTCTTATCTAGTCTCTAAGCCCTGTCTGGAAGTCGCACTTGCCTGTAAGCTCGCAGTGCGGGGTTATTATGCGATATATGACTATGCGCCATGTGATCATGCGCTATATAATCATGCGCTACGTGTTTAGCTCTTATATATTAGGGGTTAGTCCTCGGGGTCCGAGCCCGGGCGCTGCCCGGGCTGCCCGTTATTTATATAGCGTAATAAAGTAGATATTATGAAATAACGCGGCAGCTGTGCCGATATCCTCCTATCAAAGAAGAGTCTCTTCGGGGCAATTGATACAGTGCACGGGCGTGATGTTTTAGCTACATTGGCGTGACCACCTCGTTGGATGGTATGTCGGGGCTCAGACGCTCAATACCTCTGGGTGGCCGGCAGGCGTAACTCAACTCCGTGCCAACCAGAGGGGTTCAGTTCGGCTCAGCAGACGGGGCAGTGACCGTGAGAGCCTCGGGCGAGCGCCACATACGTCAGAACCCCATAACCAAATACACTGCCTAACTGGTGGTCACTCGTCACAACACAACAAGCGGCCTGATCTCTGAACGCTCTCCGGAAAACACTGAACTGTACCGCGAACCGGGGGCTTGAATGAATATCGGCAACAGTACTGTGTGCAGAGTGTTTAAACAAGAATTGAGGTATTTATCGGCATGCCCCGCAGAAAGAACCAATCCTCCGCGTCCCTCGGCATCCGGCTCGACAACCCATGCCACCACTTTACGCCCGGGGACGACGTCACAGGCCATGTCTACCGGCGCGACCATGCCGTCGGCACAAATGCCCACGTCACAATCATGTTTACGGGCGAGGTTTGGAACGAGGAAGATCGGACAGAGCACCGGGGCAACATCCATAGCAACAACGCGTGGGGCATCACTCGCACCGGCATCCATCGCTCTGTCAACACGCTCTTCCAGACAGCCCAGACACTCTACAGCGGGTCGGTATACATGCCGGCAGGTAGACGCGAGCAGAAATGGCCCTTCGCATTCACAATACCTACTCGCGCCAATGGGCCATTAACGGGGAGAAGAGGCTTCACGGCGCCCACCGCGCTAAAGGGCCAAAAGCAACCCCTCCCGCCGAGCTATGTACTCGCCGTCGGCGACTCCGTCGAGGCCGCGGTAGAGTACGTTCTTGATGCGAAGGTAACCTTCGAGTCCAACGGCAAGAGTTATAGACACCAAGCCCTGCTCCTCCTCAATATCGTCCCGTACCTAGCTCGGCTTCCACTTACGGATCACAAACTGAAGACCTGGTATTTCGAGCGCACCGTGAAGACACAGCGGCTCCTCCCGCATATGCACGATGCTGAACTGACATGGCGACAGCGTATGACCAGGCTGGTCCGGCCAAACAAGGTCCCCAGCCTCGCGTGCAAGGTTGAGGTGCAGGCGCCTGGAGTTATCCAGCTGGAAAACCACCACCCGATTCCCTTCCGCGTGTGCGTGGTCCCCGTCATGGGCCCGGATTCAGGTTCCAGCACACAACTCGGCAGCGTCCCGCAGAGAGCTAAATTGACGCGCATCCGCATTTCCGTTTACTCTGTGACCTCTATCAAGGTCAGCGACAGAGACGACTCCGGTACCCTGGCGGCGACGGTGATTATCGACCTTCCGGTCATAGAGCACATGGTGGGGAAGTTTTCGAGCGACACAAGCGACAAGAGCAGCGCTATTGAGATCCCTTGTG
Organism: Purpureocillium lilacinum; assembly: GCF_023168085.1. NCBI lineage: Eukaryota > Fungi > Ascomycota > Sordariomycetes > Hypocreales > Ophiocordycipitaceae > Purpureocillium > Purpureocillium lilacinum. Next base: position 6,774,384 of record NW_027072112.1, read on the forward strand.
GTCAAGACGTGGTGGCAATGGATATTGGGACGCTTATCGGGCTCAAGATCGGACACCGTGCGAAAGGAGAATACCCCGCTGGCCCGGAACGGCAGGGGGGAGTATTGGCGACGGTATACCCTACCATTGCAACGTGGTATCTCGCGCTCAAGCACAAGCTAGCTTGGGAGATTGCCCTCGAAATTTGTGGGGAGAAGTTTGACATCGGGGCTACGGACGACGTCGTAATACTGCCTCCACCACGTCTACAGCAGGGCTTATCATAGACCGGACAATCCAGGTCTGGAGCCGAAGGGCGATCCGCCGCACGGCTTAGCGATTCTGCGGACTACGGACACCTCTGCTGTCGTTCCACGCCGTGTACTGAGAGCGTAACCAGTATGCAGTGAGCTTATGCCATGCTGTTATGTGCTTTCATATCCTCGACAAGTTACAGCCATGCCAACGACTCCCCAGAAGCGCGAGAGGCCCCGGAAGTACGGACCGAAACAGGAGAAAGCGCAGCGAGGTGTCCTCGCGAAACTTCCACAATCGCGGAGCAACTGGCGAGGAGCAGTGTAGGACGGGGCCCCGAACCGACCTTAGCCAGGATGTGCTTTCGAGTTGAATTAATCCGGTCAAGTCAATCAAGCTGAGGCCGAGCAATGTGTCAATCATACAACCGAGATCCCCCCGACTTGACTTGATTGAATGGAGAGGTGACCTGGCTAATCTTTGCAAAACTTTGCGTTCCACTCGTCGTTGATATCAGAATAGTCCTCCGGGCCATATGGGTCCACAATCTCTTTGAACCAGCCAGTCTTCCGATGAACTCTCAGGCCCATATCAGCCATCATCATATCCAAATAGGGTACCGCCTCAAAGACGAAATCAGGGTATCTGCTTCCTGGATCATTGGGATACCGCCATTTGCCAAATCGGTTGTGCAAAATAGTTTGGTAGTGCACTTGGTTGAGTGTCAAGATGCTGCCATTCGCAACGAGGTGGCCGTCAACACCGTCCGAATCCAGAACTGCGGAGCTGGGGTCTCGCGCAAGCTTCCCATCAAAATATGCACTAATCCACAGGCCCTGTGCGTGAGCGCAGATCACGTTGCTAAAGTTCATGATGGCACCTGCAAATGCAAGGTCCTTGCTGCGCAGGAAATCGGCCGTGCCGGGAACCATGAAGCGATATAGCATGAATGGCGTCTGGGATATAGCCGACGCCTGAGTCTCACCATTGGCAAATTTGAATGCCTTCGTATCTGCTAGCGGCACGTAGTTCGGGTTGAACTTCGGAGGCACCTTGAGCCCAGGAAACAGCTGCTGGATCTCAGCATCTGCTTGTGCGACAAGATTCGCCTGTGCCGCTAGGCTCTCATCCGGAGACAAAGCTGCATCTTCAGCTGACCGAGAGTATGGCAGACCTATCCGCTTCTCGATACCCTCGGGCAGAAACTTCAAAGGTGGCGAGTGCTTCCAGCCAGTCACACAGAGCATTGCGTTCGACTCGAGTACCGTCCCGTCAGAATCATCTAGATGAACCTTGCCCTCGCTTAGGTGGGAGATGTCCGCCAGATGGATTCTTACAGTGCCGTTGCGGATGGGCTCGAAAAAGTCGGTCTCATAGTTGAGGATACTGAAGGTGCAGCCCGTGGTCATTGCGTCGCAAGTAGGCTTGAGCTTTCCAATCTCAGGATCTTTGTCAAATCCCATTAGCCCGATCACATCGCTGCCGATGGCGTTCCAAAACCTTTCCGTGAGAGCTCGCCCGATCGCAGTTCGATGCCAGAATGACTTGATGACCGCGTAACCGCTATCCTCTCCCCAGATGCACGGTCCGAACCAGTGCAGCACGCGCATATCAACGAATGGAGTAAGCAAAGGTAAAATAGACGTTTACGGAATAGACTCACTGACGAGCTTCTCCAACCACCTCTTGAGGGGAGTTACATACGGAGGGGACATCCAGCAAGGCCCGTGTCCAGAGGCTATTCTGCAAGTTAGCTAGTCTCGGGATCAGTTCACCATACGCAGAGGCGGACCTCGAATGATCCAGTCTACTTTGATCCCCTTGGTGCCGTATGCATACACTGCATCCCATGCAGACTTGGTGCCGCCAAATATGGTCACCCTTCCGCCCAGCGATGGATCAACTGTATCGCCGTATTTCGCGAAATGTTTGGCGTGGAATATGGGGCGATGATATTCCTCCTGGCCCTTGATATTCGGCATGAATGGATCCGATACCATGCCTGAAGCGACTATAAGCCGCCTGGTGTACAAGTCTGACTGACGTGAACTATCCTCCTTGCCATCAACGACCGGAGAGACCTTGACCACCCAGCCGCCGTTGGGTTTATGCTCGGCAGAGACCGCTTTGGTGTTCACCCTGATGCTGTTGAAGATGCCGAAATGCTTTGCATACGCCTCCTGATAGGAATTAAGTACCCGTCCAGGGATGTGTTCCCCTGGCTTCACGCCAAAAAGATTTGGGTCCATTGGAAAATCGGGGTATTCGTAAGTGCCCAGCAAGTTATTACTTTTCAGGCCTGGATAAATGCGCTCGGCGGCCCACACCCCCCCCAGACTGGAGGCCGACTCCACCACGGCGATGGACTGATCCGGATGCTGGCAATGATACTGTTTGGCAGCTCCCAGGCCATAGAAGCCTGACATCATGCCCTTCCGTCAGTGTGGCTTCAGTTCACAGCTGAGGGCACGCGCACTCACCTGCACCAATAATCACAATGTCTAATTCCTCCATTTTACCACCCATGTTTTGGTTCTACTATGTGGTAAATATGTCAATGGAACTGGTCAAAACCAGCTCATTCATTGGTATACACCGGGAGAGGGGACAGACAGGACGATGGCGGAAGGGTGGGATGGCTGGATTTAAGGTTGGACTCGAAGGCCACAGCTGAAATTTAATCACTGCTCAGGGGTTGCGGCGGTTGTGAGTTGGACCCACTGGTGGGCTTACAGCTCAATCTTTTAATGTGGACGGCACGGGGGGCTTAGTCGAAGAACCAACAAGTCTGTCCACCCGTTTCCCCTTTGACCAATGGCTGATGTTGGCCGGGCTGTCGACAACGGAGACCCACGTCGGTACTCAATTTGTGCGACCCCGTTGGCAGGGGTTTCGGAAGTGGTCAGCGGCCGGTTTCCATGGATCCCTGGTTGCTCTAGCTGGATCGGGAAATTGGAAGCTCGGACCACCTGCCGCCATGATCCTGACCATGCCATGGCATGGATGTCAGACGATCTTGTCTACGTCGTCTATATTTAGCATCCAGTCAATTGATGAGAATTATCTTGAGGAATTCTAACTCTAATATTGTAAGCTATCGGGCATCTCTTATATACAAACGAAAGGTTTTGCTTGTTTAGGCAGTGACAGTTGCCTGGATAGGCAACTGCTACTACCGCAGGCAGGCGAGACATGCGACATCCCGGGTTGCGACGCTGTTGCGAGGGATGGCGATACGCGCTTACCTGGCTAAGTTGGAGTGGGTTATGGAGCCTAGATCAAACAGTCGTCATCGCGAGGTAGGCTGGACGCCGCCGGTGCTATCGACGTCGCCGCCGCCGGGTAGGCGGGTACGGTAGGAAAAGTATGCATTATACCGTAATCAGTAACTTTCGTATGTATATAAAAACGTATGTAACTATAACCTTTAAAGCCCTATAAAGCGCCTTTATACCCCTTTTAACTCCTACCCGCGGTCTAATATAAATAGTATATATTTAAGGGTTATTACTTACTAGATCTAGTAATTAAGGGCAATAATACGTAAAAAGGGCGTTAGGTATTATAACTTATATCGTAATAGCTATTTTTAAGTATCTTTAACTTCTCTAGAACTAGCTCTTATTATTTAATTAAGCGTTAATAATAGCTTTAATTAATATAGATAATAACGACCCTTTTAATAACTTTAATAATAGCCTTATTAATATTAAAGGTATAGCTATTAAGGACCTTATTAATATTAAAGGTATAGTTATTAAGGACCTTATTAACGTTAAAGGTATAGCTATTAAGAACTTTAATAGCATTAAAGGTATAGCTAATAACGCTTTAAGTAATATTATTATACCTTAATAGCTTATTAAGTAACCTAGCTAAATAATCTAGACGATTTTCTATATTCGAAACGGTCGATTAGGGGGGGCAAGTACTACGAAATTTTCGCCGTCTAAGCGCTTAGTCGGTTAAAACGCGTATACGATTAGAATGCGTATCTATTAGGTGCGATTAGGTGCGGTCGTATTACGGCTAGAGAGGTAGGATATTAGAAAAAGGAAAGAGGACATTAGAGGACCCTATTAGAGCCGGGGACCCCCTTAGGACGGAGGCGGCCCTATAGGCCCTACGAGCGAATCGGGCTATAGGCCGGGCTAGGGGGGCTATAAGGGACGATAACGCTCTTAGGCGCCTACGTAATAATAGCGTAATACTTAATAGTAATTACTATATAACGAATCTTAAGCGAGAATAGTTCGTCGTTAATCTAGTGCCTATCCTATCCTATCCTATCTTATTATTATCTATTTAAGTAGCCGACTATATATAGATACGTGCCGTATTATATAGCGTTATATAATAGATATATCGACCGGGGGGGGGGGGGCTCGAGCGAGGTAATAATGTATTAGTTAAGGGGGGCTCTGCTATTATTAAAGAAGGGGTTCGTAAGGCTATATAAGATACGCCAACACTCCTATCTGTCTATATATAATATATGGTTGTATAAGTTAGTAGCTAGTTTCGTTAATTAATTAGTTACTTATTATCTAATAGTATCTGCATGTTCGTGGAAATGCTGCCACTTCGGGTAGGTGGCTCCCACCACATCTTGTGGCATTTGCACACAGCCGCCCCGCACGTTTTCAGGCATCAACTCTCAGGTCTGGTCACCGCCTGCCCAATCGAACACCGCGCCACAACTGACATGCCGCCACAACGTCCGACACAGTGCCGACACGCAACATGTGCAAATCACTTCCGCCCGCGTGACTTGCATCGCAGGGCTGACCGGGAACTCCTAGTCAAACGCGGTACGAGTGGCAAGGTGATGTTTGCGTCAGAGATTGGCATAATGAACTTGACAATCTAGCTGGAGATCGTCCAGTGCCCGGTCGGCCCATGACGATGGATCCCTTACAATGCTTGGGTCGTGGTGAATAAATGTGACGAGCTTGACAACATGATTCGATCGCTCACGGACACACCGCCTTCCTTGTGTGCACACCGCCTTCCTCGTGTGCACACCGCCTTCCTCGTGTGCACACCGCCTTCCTCGTGTGCACACCGCCTTCCTCGTGTGCACACCGCCTTTCTCGTGTGCACACCGCCTTGCTTGTGTATACCCAGTCGACCGGACACCGCCTACCCCATTCGACACCGCCTACCCCATTCGACACCGCCTACCCCATTCGACACCGCCTACCCCATTCGACACCGCCTACCCCATTCGACACCGCCTACCCCATTCGACACCGCCTACCCCATTCGACACCGCCTACCCCATTCGACACCGCCTACCCCATTCGACACCGCCTACCCCATTCGACACCGCCTACCCCATTCGACACCGCCTACCCCATTCGACACCGCCTACCCCATTCGACACCGCTTGCACTCGAACTTGCCAATTGGTCCTCATCTGGCCAACCAACCCCAAGCGGGCCACTTTCAGACTCGCACCAACAAGCAGACGTGGACACATGATGCTCCCCGAAACGGCGAGCAATCAAAAGGCAGCCCCAGCCTGTGGCCTTTTTCGGCTCAAGCAGCGATCCAACATTCGCGTACTTTGTGGTCTGTTGTCACATTGTCTGCCTCAGCACCTCCCTGTCTAGAATTTACATGCTGTAGGCCCGCCCTTTTGTCCCACTCTCGAAGGGCGACTTGTACTACCCGAAGAGCGGCCCGGTAAGGCTTCTCAAAGGTTATGCTGGCCACCGCAAAAGGCAAGAAAAGATGAACTTTGGTGAGTCTCGTAAGTCATAATAGGGCTTTGCGTGGGATTGCCTCGCATTCAGCCATTTATGCCTGAGTCTGAGTGCTCTCCCTGTCAATTCCCAGATGTCCCGGTTACAGGAGCTACACAAGTCAGGCACTCCGAGGGTGTGACGAATGCGGAAGGCGGTGCGGTTAATGCCTGTCCACCGCCTGCCACATTCGCTCCACCGACCACACCGCCTACTACATTGGTTTCCAACCAACTGCCACCGACAGGCCCTCCGGTTCTCATTGCACGCTTCAGCAGCGTCCGGATGCTGCAACCGAACCACCATGGCCATAACAGACGGGTGCCGATAGATTCGCTGTTGTCCCTAATCAACGTTGTGGACCTGAACCTCAGGTATTTCGTCTGAAACAAACCACCCATGAGCCACGGCGGAGAGCCACTCCACAGAAGCCTAGTAGTCTGTGTGTAACCAGAAGTGAGAAATTGCACAACGGCCCGCACACCCTGCACCTGAGCTTGTTGTGCATCTGCGCCTTAACCATCCCAGCCGGACGATGTCGCCAAATGCTGATGGACCCAAAATGGCCTTCCTGGCTGTGCGTATATTTTGACATCGCTAGGGCGGTTTGTCGGCAGTGCGATTTCTGGCGACAGCTCCAGCGCTTCATATTTTGACGTTATGGATTTGTGCCGCACCATCAACAGTGGGATGCGGGGCCTGAGCCTACGACGCCACGCGCAGAAACGGGCATTTACAAATGCACTGTGTCCGCATTAGCTAGATACGTGTTCCCGCCCGTGAGCGCTCCTTTTTGCGTTTGTCGCGGGGTAGAGTCTCAGGACATATATCCCATCGTTTGAAGCAGGCGGACAGCGAACAGTCGCGCCTCATACAACAAAGGAGGACCACTGTCCAGCCTAAGCCCGTTTAGTGCGCGACTCGCCACCCCTGTTTAGTCAGCCAATCAGCATTGTTGCGGCGTTCCACTCGGTCGCTCTCTGTCACGGTCGCTGTTGACAAGACAACCGCGTCGCCATCGCAAGAACGTACTATCCTCCCACTTCAACATCACCGTTTCGACCATGACTACAAGAGGGAAAAGACGGCTTCGCGGGTTACAGGAGAAGGATCGTGCTCATTGTCCCTTTACAGTGACTGGCCTCTCAGCTCCCTCCGAGACCCAGGAGCGTACTAGGAAGCGGAAACGCGATGACCTAGCCCACGACCAGGGGCAGTTGCTGCAAACGTCACCGTTCAAGCCCAAGGGAACGTTTGCAACACATGAGACTATGGATGTGGCCTATGACGTCGAGCCGCGCAAAAAGTGGTTCGACATGACACGCTACAGGAGTTTCATATGTGAGTTGTCCGGCAGCCTATGTCTCTTTACGATTGGAAACCTGACGAGTCCTTTTGTAGACAATGGTGTCAAATACCATGTCGATGACTATGTTTGTGTTACGAACGATACGACAATAAAATATCAGAGCGCGACGGGTATGGGCCCCGAACACCAAGGCCCACCCAAACTCACAGACTACTGGGTGGCTAGGATTCTCGAGATCAGGGCATTGGATGCTGACAATGTCTTCGCACGCGTCTTTTGGATGTACTCGCCGGATGAGTTGCCTCCAAACGCCCTCAGCAACGAAGACTTCGTGTCAGGACGACAGTTTTACCATGGACAACATGAGTTGATAGCTTCGAACCACAGTCAGTCCACACTCCTCCTGGTTGCTGCCCCCAGCTAGATGCGCAGAAAGACTCACCAAGTCAGTGGATATCATCAACGTCGTCAGTGTTGCTATGCCCGCCATAGTCAACCATTGGTTGGAGTCGGAAGATGAAGCGACTCAGGGTGCGCTGTACTGGAGACAAGCATTTGACTGTCTGACGTCTGAACTCTCGGTGCGAAATGCGTTAGACTTTCCACTAAGAAATCCATTGTGAGAACTGACCTATGGGTTTAGTCAGTCGAACTCGTTTGCAAATGCAGAAGCCCTGCAAACCCTGACAGAATGTTGGTCGGCTGCTCGAACCCCGAGTGCGAAAACTGGCTGCACTACGAGTGTCTCCTGCACGAGCTCCTTACCCGCGTATACGACGACCTTGGTACGGAGAAGCCGCACTATGCAGCAGAGAGTCCAGAGAAAGCCGTATCAGCTACAAGGGTACTTGCGAGCCCCTGTCCATCAAAACCAGCCACTTCGAAGCTTGCCGAAACGCAGTCGCCTGCAGTCGTCCAGGGAAGCGACGTCTATGATCCAGTCCTGATGGAACAGATCCATGGGCTCGTGCCTGGTTCTACGGGATCTCCACATTCAGGTACAGCACTCCAGGTGTCCACGGAGAATGAATCGGACCCAGCCCTGGTTAGTACAAGATCGTCCAAGGGAATGCGCCATGCCTACGATGGCCTTTTCCAAGCGAGGTTGAATCTGGAGAGTGTCCCAACAGTGTGGGAAATCCGTGATCTGAGGTCGAATGTGCATGGCGGCGATCATACCTGGACCGAAAACGTGAACTGCTTGGTGTGCGGTTCTATCATCCCGTAGATCCCGAAGCCTTCGTTCGGTCGCCAACTAGCTCTATTCATAGCTGTTAATTTGCACTCTCAGAAGGCTTTGTGGGATGGTAAACCGAAACTTACAAAGACAGTGGTAGTGTTCGGCTTGGAGAGAAGATGTCGACGACGAAGCTGCAGTTTCTGGCTGCGCTCAAGCGTGCAGACGACGGCATTAAGCTCGTCTCTGAGCACCCACCCCGCGACTGCACCTCGACAACTCTTGTTGTACAGACCCTTGAAAGATTCTATAATTGCGTCGCGTACATTCCTTGTTCACCCGCTCGCGTGACTTGTGGTTAAAGCTTGCTGGCCATGATGGAAGCCATTGCAGAGAACATAATTTCGCACCAGATCCGTTGCAGTTATGCCGTTCGACCGAGAAACCTGCCGATATAGCAAAATCTGGGAGAAAGCAGGACGAAAGGGCGAATACACCTCGGATTTCCAGTGTCACAAAGGCGGCAAAGCATCTCCGAGCTCTGACGAAGTCATGCAGGTCACGCCGCCACGATAGATCCGAGGCGGCAGATCAGCGCTGCTCGTGCGGTAATACGCTTGCTAAGGTTCTGTTGATAGGATTGTGCCGAATCTGTGTGTAACAGGCCCGCATGATTCTGCCGTGCTGTGGGTTCGTGTCCAGACGGGGCACTGCTGGATGTCGGTCCAGGCTCTCCCGGGACTGGATGCGTCCACTCCGCAACATGCGCCAATGACGGAGCTGACCTTGCATGTACGGGTTCGGCCAGGTCCCGGACATGCCTTCGCGCGAAGCACCGGCCATGGTACGAGATAACGTGCTGCCTCTAATGGGTCGTCGACAGGCGTGTCGGGGGGGTGCATGGGGCGCGCTTAACAGGCTGTCGCATATCTAGCCTGCGCACAGTGGCTGCAGCTGCCTACTAAGGCAGATGCTACTGCCTAAACCGGCAAAGCATTCATTTGTGTGTAAGAGCTGCACGAGAACCGTGCAGCTTCTCGTGGAACTCTTGCTCCTGAGATAATTCTCATCAATTACACGATGCCAACTGTGGTCCCTGTAGGGCCAATTGTCCGACACAGGCACTTGCCACCCGCTGTAGCTAAGGGGCCACAGCTCAAGGTGCACGAAGTGGCTTGGGCCCGCTTCTCCCAGCCACACAACGCTGCCACATCCACGCAACATTTTCCCTTCCACGCAACATTTTCCCTTCCACGCAACATTTTCCCTTCCACGCAACATTTTCCCTTCCACGCAACATTTCCCCTTCCGCGCAACGCTTTCCCTTCCGCGCAACGCTTTCCCTTCCGCGCAACGCTTTCCCTTCCGCGCAACGCTTTCCCTTCCATGCAACGCTTTCCCTTCCATGCAACGCTTTCCCTTCCATGCAACGCTTTCCCAACGCTTTCCCAACGCTTTCCCTTTCGCGCAACTCTCCCCGTCAGCGCAACGCTCACGCAAGGCCCATTCAATCACGCTACTCTCAGCCCTCGGGGTGTAGATGTCTGTCGTAGCGACTTGTCCGCTCATCGACTACTCGCGCTGCTGCAATGTCCGGTTCCTGAACTGATGTGTTGACGCACACAGTTTACAGTACTATACAGCACTTCAAATTATTGTCCTTGCCGGAGCTGTGACAGCCCGCACTTGCTGTAATCTCGTACAATGTTCCATCTCCGGCCAAGTACAGCATAGGGACTTGTGAATGTGGCCGGCTCTGCCGTGGTGTGGGAGGCTGTGAGCAATCGGCCATATCCCGTGCCCTAGGCTCCATAATCCCCGGCCAAGGAGAAGCATGAATCGGCCCCATGCACAATTGTCCGGTAGAGACTTTTCATTCCACACCGGCGTTACCATAGAGCCGGGGCGAGTTGTGGCATTGTGGAAACGCGCGCCCAGTTCTGTATGGACATGGAGTAAGTGGACAGTGAGCCAGACCCAGACGCCGCTTTCTGGGCGTCGTTGAGCGGGACCTCTTGCTACCGTGTCTTTCGGTTCCTGACAAGCAGACCACACCATTGAAGTGTGGCCAGATGTGGTCAATATGGCCCGCGCAGTCAGAAGAAGAATTTGGATATGGGGCTGCATCCAGATGAGGTGGCAGCATGACACTCCGTGTCATGCGTAGAAAGCGTCGTCCAACTCGAGTCATGCTGCTCGCTGATTTGGATTCGCGTATGGTGTGCCAGAGCCTTGTGCTGTGCGACGCTGCGGGTACGCCGTCCAGTTTTCGACATGCAGATTACTCTTTCAAGAGCGTGCGATTGTCCTGTTCTTCACGTGGCAGTTACCCACCTATCGTTGGCTTCTTGTCGCGCCGTTTGCCTGCATCTCACTTCGTCTGCTCTCCCTGACGTGGTCGATTAGTGACGTGAAACATGTAAGTGGATGCGGCGGCCGGGACCCGCTTCGTCCGATGCCTGGACGACTAAGGGCAGTGACGTGCGCCAACCAATTCTCTCCGGGTCGTGTTGGCAGCTATGGTACATGTCGGTTTCTCGACATTGGTACGTAGCGGCAACCAGAACTTGCCGCGCAGATCATTGCGAAGTATGGGAAACCACTTCGTCCAGTTCTTGCGTCGGGTGTGGCAGCTACAGCACATGTCAGCTTCGCAACGTGGTTGCATGGCGACGACCAGTTCTGCCGTGCAGATCATTGCGGAGTGGCGGTGGCCGCATCGTCCGCCATGCAGGGCGCGAAGACGGACAAGGGTGCTGGTTCGTCCAAATCCATCATGTGGACGGCGTCGTCCGGCTCCAGACATCCCGCTCGCTGATGTGGTCTGTGCCGAGACGAAGTCGCAAGGGTTTCTGCCGTCTAAGTGTCGACTATAGCAATGGCGGACATTGTGCAAAGCTTGACAAGCAAGCAGATCACCGTAGCACACGCGGACTTGGCACATTCTTCGGGTGCACGCCACGTCGCGGCTAAAATCGGTTTCCTGACGTTGTCTGGTGGTATCTCCTGCTGCCGCGATCGAGCTGCCGCGTCCGTCGCTTCCTGCCGTCCAGTCTCTGCTTGTCATCGGCTGCTACAGCTTATGTCACGTACTCGACGTCGTTGCGTGGAGGTGTGTCCATTCTATGTAAGACGCTATGGGGCCACAGGGCCTGACTCTGGGTGTGCAGCTCTAGGTCGATAAGCTGCTGCCGCGTCCGATGGTGACCACGCGATTCCGAGGAACACGCATGTGTGGACACAAGTCCAGAGGAGGGCCAGCAACGTCACAATGTTGAGCACTTAGCCGTTACTGTACGTTTGCATTACGGACTTACGGTAGCCACACCATCTTCTTGGCCTGTCCGTGTATCCAATTACAGCTATTGCCACGGCCGGTATGGCCCAAGTACAGTAGAGACGAGAATACGGCGTTCTTCTGATGTGTCCAGAAGCTGGTCTAAGACGGGGTGGTGATGGAGGCAGTCGTATTTGGACTTTGCTTCGCCCATGACGCTTTTGCGGCTCTTACGATCGTAAGAGGCCCAAGGCCAGAATAGTTCGCGGCAACAAGCCGCCATAGTGGCAAATGGATGTGATGGCCCTCGCGGCAAAATCACGCCTGTTGCGGCCACTTGTCCAGCTGGAGAGAATGCAACCGGAAATTTGCAAGGCAAAGGCAGAGACCAGCCTTCTTTTTAGTGGGCAAAGGGTTAAAGATTTGTCGACTAAATTGGGGGTTGGGGTGGAAGGGGAGAAAAAAGAGAAGAAAATAAGGTTGGTTCCTTTGAGATCGGTCAGGGATAGAGCGGCCTGCCGATTTCGGACGCATTTGCTTCCTGGATGGTTGTCGGTGCCGCGTGGGCTTGCGGCAAATCTAGCACTTCCGGTTTCTCGTCCCCGTTAATCTGCATCCAGTCACGGAACTCGTAATCATGGAACGTTTAAGCTTAACCAAACCTAATCACTACTACAGAAAGGGCACGCTATCGCCAGGAGGGCCTGAGTGCGACGCCATGAACCCGCGCAACGTGATTCCGGAAATGATCCAGACTCTTCAGCTTCAAATCCGCCCCCCGACACTTCGGGTGCCTGCAACTAATGAAGCCATTGCGTTCCATCTTTTCCATTGTGACAAGGTGTTCGCGGTCAAAATGATCGTTCATCACCGCTGGCCGACAATAGGCAAATGTCCTCTCGTCCACAGACATGGCTACATCGCCGATACAACGGGGGCACTGTGTCTTTGCCATGAGCAGCGGAAACCTGTTGGGCTTCGGTACTTCGTCCGGGACTAGGCAAGGGATACCGCCCTGGATCTTCTTAACGATGCGCTTGCGTTTAGCCGTTCCTCGCTTCCCAATGAGAGAGACCATAAGCTCGGTGTCAGACAATTGGCTCCACAGGGATCACAGCTGGCATCGTAGTAATTGATGAGAATTATCTTAAAGAGCTAGCTGTAGGTGCACAACAGTGCATCGCTCTTTATATACAAAGGAAAGCTTTGCTTTTGTGGTGCAAATTCTTTGTAGCCGAGGCTGCTAGCACCATGCAATCATGCAGGTGCTCGACCTTAATACCTGCGTTATAGGATCGCGCTTCCGCGAGGCAACTATCGGGCGCGGATTAGTATGCGACATAAGACTGACTCTCTGTGCGACACTCGCGACCTCAATACGCAGCCGCAAGGGGAAAGGCTGCGAAGTAGGAGCTTCATGTCCACCTGTCTCTCCCGCCAATTAATGGTTACCTAGCCTACAGTATTACCGCAGGGGTAGTAGAATCAGATCCGGACGGCGTGGGCGACGGGGCGCTTGCTGTTTCAACGTAAGAAGTGGAAGACGCTGCTGCTGCAGATCCTGTTCATGTGAAGAGAGAAGAAAATTGCGCAATTTCGCTTGAGGCATAGACTGACGCAACTGTAAAGCTGGAACTGGAGGCAAAGCACAGCTGCCATGGATCGAACAAAGTGGTCCGTAAGTAGCTAGCTCACTACCTATCTCAGAGAAATGTCTCCGGGGAGCAAGTAATCATTGCCATCAGCGCCACTGCCGTGGCTGCAAACTCATGTGGCATGATTCCCCACAGCTACAAGTCGTACGCCAAATCTGTCCGAGTCGATCGACAGGATGCCTTGCCCCGTAGTCGCAATCAGATACACAACCCCCCGCTGGGATGGACAGCCACCAACCAACGCGGGCAGCAGGGCCGCACCTGCCACCCATCCCGTGATCTTCTCTTATGTGCATAGTTCAGATCCATGGCCATGAGGGTCAGACGAAGTCAAGCAAAGGTGCAAAATGAGGAGAGTGGCGAACGCCCCGTGGCGGGCCCCAGGGTGGTCATCAATTCCACCTCAATCTCAACCTCAACAATTTTGTTGAAATTGAAGTCACGTGCATCATCAATCCTTTGAGGTTGATGGTCTTAATCTATTACTAGGGCTTTAACGTTGACAACAGGTTGAAATCTGTCTAAAATGTGGCGGTGGTGCAGGGTAGCATCTTGGATTCCTCGGGAAGACGCGGTTGTCCCGACTAGTCGCCGGTACTTCCCGTCGCCACGCGAAAAGCGCCTGTCAGTCTTGTACCTGATACTTAGCTGCCCGGACGCGTCTCTGCTGCTGTCGCGTGTCACTGTGCCCTTATGCCCACGTCCAATCATGGCACGTCGTACCCGTTCCCCTAAAGCTCGCAATGGACGCAAATGCAGGTGTCAAGCGCCGCCGCGCTTCGGACTGCAGTGCTTCTAGCGCCACTCTCGTCGAGCCAAGCCCTGTGCTCAGTCGTTGGGACACTTTCCCATGGAGCAATTTCCCGGGCTTCACGGTTTCTGAACGCGCTGGCCGACAGACTTCGTGGGTCTGGCAGCATGGCTTCGACATTCAAGCACGCGATTCACCCACGACGAGGAAATGGGTTTGCAGGCCTTGCCTCCAGAAGCCGAAGCCCGGGACCAGGGACTTCTCTGCCCTTGGCACACAAAACATCGAGAAGCACCTGTACAAGGAGCACAGACTCGTCTATGTGGGAAATACTGACTGGAATGGAGTATCTTCTCAATCAACTGGAGGACTGGAAAACGTACTTTGATGAACCGGCTGGCGAGGCAATCGAGCAAGACCGAGTTCTTCAGCTCTACGATGGACCAAGCCGGCGGCGGAGGTCTGCGAAAGGCGCCGGGGAACCATCAATGGACCATCTGCCACTCCATACAAGAGCCGACTTCATGCCGTCCCGATCCGACTGACTTGCCTCACGGAGCGAGGACTCGAGATGTTACATTCGTCTTTCCACAACCAACGCTTGGCAGAAGCTAAATGAGTATTTTACCAAACTAGGCAGTTCGCCGTTGTTTGTTGCTGCGGTAATCTTCACCCAGGACGCAGCTTTCGCTGGCTCGACGATCGCTGGAGTAGCGAAGAGCAACAGGACTGGCTTCGTGAAACAAAGGGTGGCCTGGAGAGGTTTTGGACGGCCTGGTATCGCGACAACAACGCAGTCCCTGGCTCGTACCATCCACCGGATTACCGAGTGGTCCCATGCCGCACCGACTACAGCGCTGGGTGATTCTATACGCTGTGGCCTTCGTGTCGTGCCCATGTGCCGCCCTGACGCCGCGCAGCGGAGGCTTGCGTGGCATAATCACCTCTCCCAGCAACGTCTCGGATCTCCTCCAGTAGATTCTTCCCCAAATCCGTCTCTCCTAGAGTGACCTTATCAGATATTCGGAAGTGGGCGGGCCAGCGTGGCACACTCCACCGTACGGCGTACCAGCAGCAAGGTAAATACCACGCTCTGCTTTTTGTGTCATCGAAAAAGGCCGGCTCCGACAGAGGGAGAAGAGAAGGTGTCACGCCCCAGTACCCCAATGGTCTGACCCAATATTCACAAGTGTGCCCCCAGGACGCCCGACCCACACACCGCGGGTTGGAAGCGGAATTCTCGTTCTCCAAGTTGAACTCGTAACTCTCGAAGCATGTCCCAAGGCAATGCGGAGGGGGATGCGGCCCACCGCAGGAAGTAACATTTGTTACACAAGCGATGCTCCTTAAGAGAAACGCAGTCTGCATGAGTACAGCACGAGCAGGATCCAGATGCCGCCTCCTCAGACGTGGAAAGAGTTGGAGGCCGCATTTCGACTTCTGTGGACCCAGAGGCTACCCGGCAAAGCCCGCATCGTTCAGCCGTGCTGGTGGAGAGGGTGCAAGCAGTCAAGTGACTGCAGAAAACAAGTGGACCGCTCCCAAGTACACGTGTGGCAAGGGTCAATCCTGCATTTCCGCAAACAAGTTATCCGTCTTCGCCATTGCCCTCGCTCTCTTCGCGCTCGGCACATGTCGGGCCCAGAAGCGGGCAAAATCCCTACCCAGCGGAGCTAGAAGCGATTGAGACAGCGCTCAGATCTATACCTGATGGAGGTAGTGGTATGTGGACATCGGCTCGCCCATGGCGCCTTTGCGGCTCTTCAAATTGTAAGAGACGCAGGGCCAGAATGGTTCAAGGCGACAAGCCGCCATACCGGCGAATGGATGCGATGCCCCGCGCGGCACGATCACGTCTGTCGCGGCCAGTTGTCCAGTTGGAGAGATTTGCAACGGCAATGGCCATGAAAGGCAGAAACCAGCCTTCTGTCCCATCGTAGGCAAAGGGCGAGTTAGTTCCGAGTAACCGTCTTGTCACCGACATGTTCTATTGAACCATTGACATGTCGCGGATCGAAGAGGTCAGGATAGTCAGGTCACCGTGGGAGCCATCCGCACTATGTCTATTGCAGGACGATGGACCGCGAAGCTTGAAGAATATACCCTTTAATTAAGAATGGATACGCGCTCATTACTGGGATCTCTGGTGTCTTCCGACAACCGTTAGGAACAACTCGTCCAGTGTCGCCGGGCTTACGCTGTAGTATTGCACGCCCAGGCTCGCCTTGTGCTCCTCAAGCAGCACAACAAGCCGCCCAATGGCACCGCTCATATTAGCTGTGGGTAGATCTGTCGACTGGATTTCCTCGTTCCTGCCTTCTGGTACTTTTGCAGGGGGCTGATGTCCAGAATTGGACGACGCGGCACTGACATCCTTGACCGAAACCGAGAAGCGCACCTGCCCATGGTATGTTTCCGTCTCAAGGGCGGCAGAGGGGATGTACTTCGCGATCCATGTGGCGATGTGTTGCATTTCAGCGTCCGGTGTCCGTGGCGCAGAGACAGAGACGAGATGGACGTGAAGGGTATCGCCAAACTGGTGGCGGAGGTCATCCAGGGGCCCAAGAGCCAGCATTCGGCAGGCAAGTATTCCGACACGACTCGCAAGGGCTTCCGCCTCCTCCATATTATGGGTAGTTAGGAGAACAGACCGCTGATTGGCGGCTTCAGCAAGAATTGTCCACAAGATCCGCCTAGATGTTGCGTCAAGGCCAGAAGACGGCTCATCGAGGAGAACGACGGCCGGGTTGCCGACCATGGTGATTCCCAAACTCAGCTTGCGCTTATTACCACCAGACAGCAGGTGCCCCAATCGAGATTCGAATTCCTCGAGATCGACCATCCGTAGTATAGCCGAGACATTATGTTCCACGTCAGAAACTCCTCGCACGCGGGCGTAGAACTCGAGATGTTCCCGTACGGTCATCTGATCCAAAGCATCAGTCTGCGGACAAACTCCGAGGCGAGTCCTTGTAGTCGCTAAAGTTTCATTCACCGATCCTCCCTCAATAAAGACGTCGCCGCCGTTGTAGTCAGGCTTGAGGTCACCACGGATGAGGGAAAGAGTTGTCGATTTGCCAGCGCCGTTAGGCCCTAGTAGAACAAAAACTTCGCCACGCTTGACGCCAAAAGTAACATTGTCGATTGCAGCATCCTTACCAAAGGATTTGGTTAGATGCATGACGCGTAAGCCATCCTCTCGGGCACCGCTAGCCGTAGCATCTGTCAACTTGTTCGCCCTCTCTTCATCCCGATTTTTGTGTGCAACCGCAACTCGTCGCTGGCGTCTGCACCTCAGGGGTCTACAACTAGACGAGCGCATGGAGCCACTGTCGACCCAGACCAAAAGCCCAAACAGGGCAATGCACTGGATTATGAGATACACGACTGGGCCACCGTACATGACGAAATCGCCGGGGTTTTGCGAAATGTCGTGGCCGTCGCAGGCTGTAGCAAAGAGGTTCGTTGAGATGAAGAGTGCCCGTGCTGCCGAGCCGATCGGTGCCAGTGCTGAGATGACGAAGTGGCACATAAGCAGAACCGAATCGATCCTGTCGACTTTGACGTATGCGATGACGCAAAGATGCGATGTGAGGTACGCTAGAAATACCAACCCCTGATAGGCAACCGCCCAGGCAAACGTTGCGAGCGGCGTCTTCGCAAAACCGGAGACCAAATAGGCGAGTAGAGCTGCGGCAACGCCATACAAGAAGAACACAACAAAGGTGTATTCGAGATGATACCAGATGCCTGACAGGGAAGACCATAAGCATGCCACCGTAGCAGACGCCATCGCGACGGTGATGCAGTCAAAGATAAGGTATGCCGTCCAGAGCGGAAACGGACGCACGCCGTTCGAGTACTGTAAAGTACGAACGAGCGTTCGCCTCTCAGTGCTGGGATATAAGCCGAACAAAGCTGGATAGCAGGCAAGCGCCACGCTCATGTAAATAACGAGTTTGAGGGCGTCTCCGATGGCGGGATTTAAAGGAATGTCAAATGGTGACCAAGCAGTAGCGATGGTGGTGTTGCTCAAGAGCGTGTCAAGGGTCTGCTGGGCCATAAGACAACTGGAGACAAACATGTTCGCAACCCAAGCGACAGTGGGCGCATTGGTATCATCGCCCAACCAGAGACCCATGATGATATTGGTGCGGTTGTCCCGGATGTGCTGCTGAAACTCGGCGTAAGTGTTGACAAAGTGCAGATTGTTTATAGCGCCACTCCCTATGGTAATGCCAGCCGCCTCCAAGTCAGCAAAGGTTGGCGCGAAATGTCCGCGTATGTCTGACGGTTTGAGGCGCGTCAGCGGACCAACCAGGACGGAAATATCGTGATTGTTTTCGATCCAGCTAAAGGGATCCTCCGTGCCCCAGGACGACAACTGCTCGGACGCCGAGCAGCCAGTTCGCCCCTTACCCCTCACATACAGCGAGGTGAAGGCAGCAGCGACGATGGGCAGGGAAAGGGCAACGAAAAATAAAAGAAGATTCGTCTTGAATACGGTGATCCTTTTCCTGAATAGAATGCTGATCTGCTTCATGTTGCCAATGGGTTTGCCCTCGGTCAGCTTTATGCCTTGGTCGCCGGGTTTATGCGTCGAGACCTCTCCCTCGGCGACCTGCTCTGCGATGAGTGTTCTCGTAGCTCTCGTGTCGGCGCACAGGATAGGATTCCCCTTCTTTCTCTCTCCAGCCAGTTCCAAAAAGACATCCTCTAGTGTGGGCCCGGATAACCGAAAACTGTTGATACCGGCGGATTCAAGCCGTTGAATTGCCCGTGCAACCAATTTCGAATTGGGTGCGAAGTAGGTCGTGGATTCCGCAGTAGCTGTCCTTACGACCCCCTTAATAGCGGGGGGTCTGATGCTGCCGGAGTGCTTGTGGACGCGCACTTTATACCCACCCCCAAATTTAGTCTTGAGCTGAGCTGACGAGCCCTCGGCACGGAGCGTGCCTTTGTCCAAGATAAGGATACTATCGGCAAGTAAGTCAGCTTCGTCTAAGAAGTGTGTGGTCAGTATTAGCGTCCTTTTGCCACGCTCTGCCAGGAGAATGTCCCAAACTTTCCGACGAGACACAGGGTCCAACCCGCTGCTGACTTCATCCACACAACAAACAGTGCTGCCTCCGGCCAGCATCATACCCAATTGGAGCTTACGCTTCTGGCCACCAGAGAGTGTCTTTGCCCGGCATTTTCGTTTTGAGAAGAGGTCGATGGCCTTGGTCAACTCGGTGATGTATGTCCCCGAGTCTCTGTTTTCTGGGGCTTTCAAGCTGTTGAAGATGGTCAAGTGCTCCTCCACATTGAGTTCGTCCCACAAAACGTTGTTTTGTGGGGCGATACCCAACCCACCAGTGCCATCTATCGAGATGGATCCGCTAGTCAATTGATGCAAGCCTGCAATGGCATCGAGCGTAGTGCTCTTGCCACTACCGTTGGCACCAAGAAGAGCAACAATCTCGCCCCTAGCTGCCTTGAAGCTCAGCCTGTCGACTGCCACGACCGGTTGAGCCCATTCACCGGTCATACCAAAATTCGTGCAAAGCTTTGACAAGGGGCTGGGTTCGTAGATTTTGGTAACGTTTACCAAACTAACCGCATGCTCCTCGAGGCTCCGTTCATTCCTTCGACTCATGTGCATCTTCCGACTTTTGAAGGCCGTGCCGTAACAGCGCCTTTCATTCCATACAGCAAGGACGAGGTACACGAAAATTTGTATAACCAAGAGCAGCCACAACACGATCCCTGGGATCTCCCAAGAACTGCCTGGAGGTGGTTCGAGCAGGCCGGCACCCGTGTGCTCTTTCTCAAACCGTGCCATGAGCGTGATGAAATAGACATAGTTGCATGGCGGGAAAAGAACTGATAGAGTGGCAACTAGGCCCGTATTTGGCGCGGCCAGTGACTGAGCCAAGACGGCAAGCAATAGGGTGGCGAGAATGGTTATGATACCGCTCAGGCGTGCTTTTCGAAAGAAAGTTGCCATAAAAATGGAGAACGAGGTGAATCCAAAACCAGCGAGAATGTGAAATGTCAAAACAATGCCGCAGCTCGTGTTGACGAAAATGCCCCATTGGAGAATGATGGAACCCACGATCCATGCCGGTGCATATACCGCAGAAAAGGAGAGTTTATAGGCGACAATGCGTGCCATAGGGCCCATCCACGGGTGCGGGACCGGCATCATGACGTCTATGAGCTGGGATATACCGCTCTCACGTTCAGCGGCAATGAAGCCAGGGACGTGGTAGGTGATCCAAATGACCGTAGTGGTGAAACAAACGCCCATGAAGTTGATAATCTTGTTATGAAATAGCTCGCGGACCTTGCGGCTCCGTTCCTCCTGGGTCTGACTTGTAAAGGGCATCTCCTTATTGCGTGCCAGGGGATCAGCGTTATTCCCGTTCAGGCTGGCAATAACGGTATCGACAGCTCGCTGCAGGGGAAGCAAATATATCTCCTCCATATTGGAGGAGCTGCGAACGTTTATCTTGATGGTGCTCTCCCACATGGCAGCGTCGGTCCGGATGGTGTAATTCCAGATACCGCCATGCCCTTCTGTTGGCGAAGAGTTCATCACCAGCGCGCCGTAGCAGTTCGTCACCCCACGCAACGTGCTTGGACATTCAGTGTACAGCTCGTCCTCGCGGTCCAGCCTCGAGATTGTCAGGGGTGGGCCGTAGTCGCTTGCCTGGCGGGCAATGGCATCAAGAACCGCTTCGATGTTGCCTCCATAAAAGCCGTTATTGATCAAGACTATCTTGCTCCTGCTACTCCCGCTTGCCTCGTCAAATGCCTGAGCCAGAGTGCGAACGTCATGAGCTGTGCCGATGCCGAACTTGGCCGGCGGCACAAACAAATCCTTCGCAAAACTGAAGAAGGACGACAGAAGGATGGGCAGCACTAGAGCCGAGGAGACAACAAGCATTCGATTGCGACACAGTACCGCCCGGAAATTTTTGGACATCAGCGTCCCGATCTGGCCGATATACCTGTTGAGGCCTGGCGCCTCGGAGCTGTTGTTTTGCCGATTGCTGACGGGCATGATGCATGCGTGGTGACTGTCTGCCGCTGAAGGCTGCATACGCGTCCTTGTTCTAACTTTCCTTGTGCACATGTAATGCTTGTGGACGATTATTAGTCGAAATAGTTATTAGGAAGAAGTTGATGTTGCGCCGTGCAGCTGTCTCCAGGTTCGCAGAGCTGGGCTGGGTGCCCTGCCCGATGTTGCCTGCTCCGCTGTTACGAGTTTAAGTTAACAGCGAAGCTAACTTGGGGTCGAAGGTGGTATCCGGAGCGAATAGGGAGAAGATAACGAAAGGACACGGCCCTGTGCTTGGAGCGGCAGGAGAGGGAGGACACCCGTCGAAGTGATATTCTCTGGAGATTCCGCGCCACGAGGACCTGGGGTGTCAGTAGACGCGCCGCAGTTGTCAAACTGAAGAGAACGGCCAGCGCTAAAACACCCTTGCGGGCGCCCAACGAGCTATACATGATCCTTTGCAGAGCGAGGACCATAAGGTGCACGGGCCGAATAATATCCGAGCAGAGACATGCTGATGTCGTTCCTTTTGGCTACTCGAGTTTGACGATGGGACTAGCAGTGCTCGACTGCAGTCTCAGGTAGCAGAACGGCTGAGCCAGTGACATCACGTCCCAGACATTTTGCCCGCCGGCACAAAATGTCTCAGGTGAGCATTGCTTTCCCCTATTGTTGTCTCAGATGGCTTGATTGTTTTCGTCACATATCAATATTATTTTTACGCGGGGTCTCAAACCCCACGACGTGTGTTCCCTATCAGGTTGTATTGCCTTGCAGTAGCCGTACTGTCAGACAACCACTAAGCCACAGCAAAAGTGTAGGCCCACACCTCGTGTGGAATAATAGCGCCCTATACGTTGTGCGACACGTACACATCCCACCAGGACGCTGCCGAGCAGGAAAAGTTTTGTACGCGCAAGTGAACTTCGTGGGAATCTTGTTGGAAACTATGCATCTTGTGCTGCTCTAACTCCGGCGGTTATTATCGTGCCACCTCCAGGGAGGTCGCAACAGGTCACGGATGTCAGTGGCGGGGATCATATGATAGCGCAAGCCAGCGAGAGCTATGTTCGTTTCTTTCTTCTCTTCGTCGTACTGTGTTTGGTGCGTAATGAGGGAACAGTAGCAGTGGAACTTCTCTGCGCTGGTAAACGTCGATGCAGACAGACATTTGCCTGCATCAAGACAAAGCCATGGAAAGAGCCAGACCCTGCACGACATATTTATGCCATGCTACCTGGCAAGGCAGGCTTCTGTTGCTGCCGGGAAGCCTTCTTGCTGACTGAGTATACCAAGTCCACGGTCCAGAAGTGGGTTGTCGCTGCCTGCGCGCACGGAATAGCACCATACAGAGGCGCGACCAATGGCACCAAGGCATAGTCGACGAGGTTCTTTCTGATCGATCGCTGCGAAAAGTACATTTCGTCCGCCAGCCCAGCGTAAGTCATCGCTCTTTTGCGCGTCATCACGCATAGCCGGTGGAAACCTTCATACAGAAATATGTAGTAACCTACCTCCAAGAAGCCCAGCATGCGTAGAACACTGCAAAGAGAAAAAATTCGCCTCAAGCCATTGGAATACTGCATGTCCGCAGACACCCAGTCATACAACGCCAGCGTGAGAACCAGGATTGTCATGTGCACAGGAAGGAAGTGCGCCTCGAAGAGCCGATGGAACAGATAGATGAGGTTCTCCCAATGCGGCCCCTTGACCGTGGCATGGGTAATGTCCGAGAAATTGCCGGTCTCGTCGGGAAGTTGGGTGTTGCCATTATGCAGCCGACCGTTCGGGAAGCAGCAGTTCGGATTGACAGCAACATTCTTGTGGAGGGGGTAAAATGCTCTCGTAGTGTGCTGGCGCTCTCGCCACATTTTGACGGCTTGTCGGAGAGCGAAGCCGACATCGAGAGCACCCCACATGTGTCGAAGCGCTTGGTTGTATCGGGCCCGCATGTCGATGATGGTACCCCGAATGCCGCCTTTGCCGCCGCCAGTTACGTTGCTCTGGCTGACAGGGCTAAGCACAGTGCGGCAGGTGAGGTTCCCATTAAGAGCAAAGAAACACTTCAGATACATGTGAAGGTCCTCGCCAATCGCTTCAGCATCGCCATCCCAGCCACCGACACGGTCGATCAGCTCCAGCGGCAGGGAATAAACTGACGTCGGCGGAGCCGTTGCCGAACTTCTGTGTAGGCCAGAGATGCCCGCGGCGCTCCACAGAATGTCAGCGACTCGGACAATGGCGGGCACGTTGTGGGCGTTGCGATCAAAGATAATGGGAACAGAGTACAAGGTCGTATTCGCCGTCGCTGAGTGAGACAAATGCATTTTAGTGATTTTGGTGAAGTATGAAGGCAACAGATGACTGTCGGCTGTGACTGGGTTAGCAAACGTCACTGCGATGCGAAATTGTCTGCGCACGACGGTGCATAATGAAGGTGAGATTTATCATACCGTCAATTCCAGTGACAATTACGCTCTTTCGAGTTTCCGTCGAGTACTTGGCACTGAGATACCTGGCCGCCCATCCTATATTGCTCCCCTTGCCTGCGGCTTCGCCGGGAATGTCGGCGGGGTGCACCGTATAGTCAATCGAGCGGAACCTCGTGGCGAACATTTGGATGAGACTCAGAGCTTTTGTTTCGCTGTTGACTTCACGTTGTTCCATCGCGAGAAAGACCTAGTGATCCAATGCGCATTAGCAAAGGCCAGTTCAACTGCAACAGTGACGCAAACGGCTCCGCCTCGACTCCCAATTTCACTAATTTAAAGGTCTTTGTCGGGCAGCTTCTCGTACGTCATATAGTTGTGGTAGATACTCACATCGTACGAGCAATATGCCTGCGGGTGGAAAGCAAGAACCGCAAGTGTCTCCTTTATGGTATCTATTTCCTCCATGTAGTTGGGAATGACAATAGCGTGAATGACTGAAACCTCTGCGATGTCCGTGCCGTCGGAATTGGCTTCACCCATGCACAATGGATCGCGCTTATTGACCCCCAGAGTCTTTATGTAGCGACTTGAGCTGGATACAATGCGCCGGCGACCGCTGACTGGCCCGGGACTCCGGAACTCCTCGCCTTGTGCAGATTGCTTCAGGTGCAATGTTATGTCCCGAACTGCCCAGCATGCGCGGAGTGGAAAGATGCAAACAAGGAAGTGGATTAGAAGACAATAGTATGCGAAGGCGAGAGTCCAAGTTTCAGTGTAAGACGTAGATGAGCGTGAGATTGTGGTGCCTTTCTCGCCAAAATGCTCGAGGTTGGGGCCATGTCCGCCGCAAGGCAACTCCCGCGTGATAACCCAGTAGCAAAGAAGCAGTAAACCCACAACACTTAAGCCGGTGGCCCGACGGGCACACCACATAAACAGGTGCATCGTCTCGACAACTGTTGACGCGTGTTTGATGCAGTGAATATCCAAAAGATGCCAGTTAGTTCGTGACATCGCCCGAGAGGAAGGGCTGACGCAATGAGGAGCACACCAGGCTCTACAGTGCGGAGCGGGAGAGTCGTTTGGGAGAAAAGTGTTGTCTGCATGGTACGGGACCTGAGCTCCAGACAGTAAAACTAAGGGCATCTATTTAAGACCGATGAGCATCAGCTCATTTTCCAAGCAAAGGAAATCCCCGCGCTCTCCTTGCAAAAATTGCGCAAGAGCAGTTAGCCTCGGCCGTGTAGTTAAAATGAACGCGAACGGGAAATGGTTACTTTGGCTGAGACAGATAAAATGAACGGGACGCTTGCCAGGGCTCCTTCCTGCGAGTGCATCACATCATGTGAAAGTAGTGCTTGCTTCTGTAGCCGCTGATCGCCTACGCTAGCGATGGATCTTCACGCCCGCACGAGCAGCATTTTTTTTTCCAGATATGTCTGAGCGCCAGACACAGTTTCGGGTCGAACAAAGTAAGTTGAGACACGACGGGTTCCGGAGTCGGGCATGATCTGGAGCGCTCGAACTTGGGAAGCTAGTCCCTCTTACGGCGAGTCAGTCCAGCCTGCGACCTGAATGGAACGCCAAAACTGACGTGATCAAGGTAAATGAAGGAATCTGCTTAATAAGCTATAAGCTTGGGTAGTCTCCTGTTTCCTACAGTAAAGCCGTTAGCTTGGTGGGCTTGCCATAAGATTTCTTGAGGGTGGTCAATATCCTTCTCGTTTGATTCAAAACGTCTACGGCACAATATTGCGAGACTACATTTTGTTTTCCACAAGTATTGGCTGACCGTGGTCCTTCTGGCAACTCTCGATTTGCGAAACATGGTTAACTTAGGGCGGCGAATCTCCCCTTTACAAGGCGTCATCAGCCCATTTGATGGCAGGACTCGGTCTTTCAGTCTTGTCGGCATCAATCGCATACGTGCCATGCGTCGGCTTGTTTTGGCCCTTATATCAAGGTTTGCTAACCGACACTTCGTCTTCGCTTTCGTGGTCGTGTCCGTCCTCAGCGCCAAGGTCATCCACATATACAGCCACCTCTCCGCGCTGCCGATTGTTCCGCTGCTGTTGTGGGGATACTCATTCTTCGCTCAAGACATGATGCTGCTAGTCGCCGTCCGCTTTGTCCTTGATGGGCCAATTATTGCTGGCGCCGGAGGTAGCTGGCTGCGGTCTGTTGCGAGGGGCCTGGCAATGGCCGCTGTTGTGTATGTTGCTGTTCTAGCCACCGTCAATGTTTCCTTCTTTGCCGCCGCAGGATCTGAGATACACTGGCGCGACTTCGCCTTTGCCGGGAACGCATCGTCACGCGAGCTTTTGCTAACAGGGATTGGGACTTTTGCATTGGTGCTATACGCTTTCACCATTCTAGCCTGGGCCTTTCAGGACGGTGCTTTCCGGGTGGCGGGTATTGCCACAGATCGGCTGAAATTAGCGATAACCAGTCACAACGCGGCTCCGTCACTGCCGGGCAGATGCTTCGGGGTCTCGAGATACGATATTGGAAAGTGCGAGGCTATTGTTGGCTTTGCATTGTTAGCCCAACTGGTCCTGTATATCGTGCGACCGAAGCAGCTGGTGTCACTGACCTTCATGTCGTGGACGCCAGCGCTGCTTCCCCTTGTGGATTTCAACAGGTCGCCAAATCTGGAGAGAATTCTTCCACTTTATGGTTCCGGGATTAATTACACCTGGGATAATCGAACGGCACTCGACGAACCGATCGTTCTTTCCTGGCTTCCTGAGAACATGGTGCTCAAGGGTTTCGAAGACTGGTATTCCGGCAGGAAGCATTATAGTGCGGCCGCAGATCCGCTTAAAGTTTCAAATACGGATGCAGACCCGCTCCCTCTTCTGCGCAACAAGCTTGAGGACGTACCTATACGGCACATAATGCTCATCCTGCTCGAAAGCACTAGGAAAGACGTCTTTCCCGTTAAGAAAGGTGGTCTCATTTGGGAACGTTTTGCAAGCACGTTCAAAAACAAAACATTGCCAGAGGAAGCGCGTCGCAGATTAGAGACGCTAAACCCATATGCTAGACTTCTTACCGGCGACTACGACGACGGCTTCGAACATGATCCAAAGATGAAACAGCGTCGTGGTGGCCTAAATTTCAACGACGCCTATACGACTGGAACATATACGATCAAGAGTATGGTGGGCACACTCTGTGGAGTTATGCCCCTTGTCGCCGATTTCAACAAGGAGTACGCGCACCATATTTACCAACCATGTTTGCCTCAGATCCTAGAGGCATTTAGCACCCTCGACAGCGAAAATGACACCAACAACTTCTCGTCGTATCGGTGGCGGTCTTCGTTCTTCGAATCAGTTATGCTATCCTTCGACAAGCTGGAAATCCTCACAGCTGCCATGGGATTCCCGGACGAGAACATTATTTCGAAGGAGTACTTGAGAGGGGAGTCGGCCAAGTTTGGCACCGTCCATTTACCTGACATCAACTATTTCGGTATGCCTGAAGCCTGCCTCGAGGACTACATCCGAGACGCCTTTTCTGCGGCCAAACACAACAAGGAACGGGTGTTTCTTACGCATCTTACAAGCACGAGCCACCACCCCTTTGCGATGCCAGCTCACGAGACATATGTCCCACTGTCAGAGGCGCTGGATGATCTGTCGCATTACGTTAATGCTATAGGCTATGATGACCGTTGGCTGGGGAAAATTTTCGATATCCTGGACCGGGAGGGCGTTTCTAATGAGACGCTCCTTGTGCTCGCAGGAGACCACGGATTATCCATACCCGAAAGCGGCATGCCTGCCTCGTACTACAATCCCAATGTTGGCAACAATCACATCCCGCTAGTGATATCCCACCCCAAGTTACCGGCTATCAACGTCGACGATGCCGTGTCATCTTTGCAGGTACTGCCGACAATCCTGGACTTGCTGGTGGAAACGAATTCGCTATCCCCGTCCGCGAGCAGCGCGGCGAGAGACCTTATCAGCAACTATGAAGGTCAGTCCCTTTTGCGGCCTCTTCGCAGTATTCACGATGGCATCACCAGCAGCGCACAGGTTATAGGACACTGGCAATTCACGGTCATCAACCCAGGCTCCGCCATGCTCGGAGTCCGCGACGGGCGCTCGCCATATCGGGACTGGCGACTCGTCGTTCCTATTGTCAAGAATATCGAGTGGCGCTTTACGAGCTTGGACTTGGATCCTACCGAGGAGCATCCCACTACTGGGTTCGATTATGTTTTCTTCTTGCGCAGCGTGGAGAAAAAACATGGTATCAACGCGGCGAGGTGGGCAGAAGAGGGGGCGTTTTTGGCGCGCTGGTGGGTGGAGGATAATAGGAGGAGGTGGCGTTATGGACAATACGCTGATTGACCGTGACTGAGAACGCATTCGCTGTTCCGTTGTAGTTACTATGGAGAGCAGAAATTGACTGGAGTCGGCAAATGCTTTAATGCCGGCGATTCCCCCAGTAACCCAATATAGGTATCTGTCCGGAACTAGACGCGTTCTCTCGCATTTACTACGGGGCGATGCGGAAGCAACTTGCTTGTCCCAAAAGCAGGAGTACCCCGTGGATGTGGGTCCATTCCTACATTTGCTAGCCGGCTACAGTCACCGATTGTAAGTACTGTGCAAATGGCCCGATGTAGCGCACCTTCCGTCCAGTATGTCTTGGAGATAGTATGTCAGTGTGTGTAGTCCCCTGGCAGGGTTCCACTCCACTAGCTCCAATCTCTCATGTGGTGTCCTGTGCTGGGATAAGGCTGACTCTCCCCCTGTGGATCGTAATGCCGGGATGACCATCCGATTGCTCTGCACATTTAAGGGAAGATTGAAGCATAAATTCACCACCTGACACTTGAGCCCTCTATATCTGTGTCACACCGCTGGCAGTGAAGCTGCGCGAAAGGCCTCCAGGAAGAGTGGACGACAATCGGCCATGCTGCTCCGCATTTACCCTTTCCGGAGGCGTGGCCTGGTGACCATTTTGCTCTCATTCACCGCCCTATTCCTACTCGTCGCGTTCTTCTGTCACGCGCCTGGCTCGAGCGACCACGACTTACCATTGCTGAGCTGGGCTTCGACATCCGGCTATCCGATTTGCAATTATGAGATCAGCTCGTCCCCGTCTGCTTGCTCACGGCGCCTTCCTGTAACCACGAACCAGCCGAGTACAGGCTTTGCAATAGCTTTGTCTCCGCAAGAGCTTCTTTGTCGCCCGTTGAACATCAGCAGCATCGAAATTCCAAAACTCTTTCACCAGAGCTGGAAGTCGGGCGAGCTTCCCGCTAAATTTAAACGATGGAGCAACTCCTGCCGCACGAAGCACCCCAACTGGGAGTGGGTGCTGTGGACGGATGAGGATAATTACCACCTCGTCCATACCTACTTTCCCTGGCTCGAAGAGACATATGCCGCCCTACCAGGACCAATATATAAAGCCGATTTCGCTAGGAATTTATACATGTACATGTTTGGGGGGTAAGTTATCTGCGGACATGCCACAAAATGCCTACTCAGTCCTGATGTCCGAAGGCTTGAGGACTTATGGCAGCGCTCTAACATTGTTACAGTGTCTACGCGGACCTCGATACGGAGTGTTTGCACTCCACAACCGAGGCATTGAAGTCGTATCGCATTCCCGTACTTGATGAAACGAATGCAACGTTTCACGACGAGGTCCTAGAGGAGCATAGGCCCATTGCACTGTTCGGCCGCATGGGCTCTGACTGGACCTTCGAGCACAGCATACCTAACGCGTGGATGGCTGCATCGCCGAGACACCCTTTCTTCCTCCTGCCACTTCAGTCCGCCAAAGCTGGAATACGGAATAGTAGACATATGCTGCATCGACTATGGCATGGTTTTCCCTCAGCAGAATATCTCACCGGCCCCGTAGCATTACGGGAGAGCATCCTGCGATGGAAGTTGCTGGCCGAAGTGGTGCAAGAAGTCGTCCTGCTTCCGGCCAATCTTGTTTATCCATTCGACTGGCAGAAAAGCGAACTACGAGCCGTGTGCTCTGCGACTGAGGATACTTTCAGTGAGCAGCTCTGTAAGGAGACCCTGGAAGTGAAGCAAAAGGCCAGCATGGCTATAACATACTGGAGTCATACGCACAGTGGCACTGGTTCGAATGCGAGGAACATTGAGCAAATTAGTCACTAGGACCAGGGCAATTGCTACACAAGCATGGCAATGACACAGGCATGAGTTCTACAGCAGGCAAAACATTTCAACAATTCAATACTTGGCCTTATCTGATTTCCGCACCCGAGCGACAGCATCCAGCGTTGCCTTAAATTCTGCATTCTTGCCCCCTCGAGTGCTATTTGAGGCAATGTTGATGGTGGTCGGAGGGACTCCAGTTGTTGGATTCCCACCTTCTGCAATCGGACTGTCCGAGCCCGCAAACCGCGCGATTATAGCTGCTTCATCTACATTATCCTGCCTCAGAACTGGAGTAACAAGTGCCTTATCCAATATCCTGGGCCGGCCCACCGAACGGCGCTGGCCTTGGAGTCGACAATTGGCCATCTCGGTTGGGAGACTCGCTGTCCACCGGAGCTACAACCTCTTAGGGTCCTAGGTACGCTTCTACACTGGCATAAAATCGGCGTGGGGAACACGCACATTAATTAAAAGGGAGCACAGAAATTATTTCACAGCATTTATCACGGCAATGGGAGCAAAATATTCGTCCATTGTACAAAGACAGAGCCGACAGTGTCACGGCGACTGATGCTAATGCTATTTATTGCGCCCGGAGGGAGTCTCCTAGAGGGCCACTGCGCTACGCTATTTACGGTTCAGCTCCTCAAGCCCCACGGATGTTGCTCTTTCGGTGCCAGTCTTTCCAAATGGCAATGACTATGGGCGCCGCGTTATTGGCGCCGTGTGACTGGTGCTCCCAAACAGGCAATTCGGCCCCACTAGCCTTCCACCTGATGGCTGCGCATTCCTCAGTCTCCCATCCATTGGATCTTGTAGGAGCAAGGCCAATGTCGCCTGGGAACGCCGGATGATTGAACCGAGCTTCGCGGGAATCTAGCTTCGGGCATGTCAGTGCCTTCACCTACGACTTCTGCACGATACATGGAACGAGGTCCTTTCCCGCTGCGTAGGGGTCGACGGGCGCAAGAGTAGTGTTGTTTGTGCGGCCTTGCCTTGTGACATGCACCGTGTGCACTTGACGGACGAGTTGAGACACGCACACCCAGAAGTGCAACAATAGTAGATACTATTTGAACCGGCTATCCAGTGCACCCGAGACCAGCCCATCCGAGACCAGCCTATCCGAATCCAGCCCAATGCCAGCCCAGTCCGACAAGATCACTGCTCTCGAGGTTGGCGGACGGACGGAACCCAGGATCGGAAGTGAGATTGAGGATGGCAGAGGCGGCTGCATCAGTGTGGCCAAAGGATAGGACATGGCGTAGGACATCTGGCCAACGTAGGGTGGCTGCTCAAAATGAGAGGATAAACAAGGCCCTGGCTGAGCCGGCGCGTGCGGAGAGGCCGTTATGGGTTGCGTTGAACCAGTCCATACTCTCTTGGGCATGCTATCCGAGCTGCAAGGCTCGCCTATAGTTCCGTATGCAGACAAGAGGGCTGGTGTGCCGTCAGGGTTGTGCTCAAACTCATCAATTGGGACCCGGAAATTTTGAGACATGACGAGCTCGGTGCTGGGCACGATGTCCAACAGCGCGTCATCCTCGAACGGGGTGAGGAGGTTGCCTTGCAAGGCGTCGTCAACACCATAGTAACTGACCAAATGATGCGGGACGCCACGGAATGTGATGCTGATTGTCTTCTTTACAAGGCCATTCTTCTTGAAAGGGTAAGAGTGTACCAGCGAACCGACGAGGTACCTTTCGGGATCCTTTGGGCTATCCCAGCCCTGTGCGAAGAAGCCGCCATTGTCGGATCGCGAGGCACATTTGGTCTTCGGCACACCGTCAGACGATCCGGCTGCAAGTCGATTCCTGCGGATCGCACGCTTCCTCTCTCCAGCGTGAATTGTGTTGTCGAGCTCCCGATAGATCAGAAAGTTGCCAAGGATTCGGCTCGGACTCCAAGATAAGCCGTCAGTCCAGCGTTTGATGCCGGACACATGCTCTTCATAAATGAATACGCTACCGCTTTTGATAATTTCCTGACGTTCCCTGTCATGTGGCCGGCGACGGATACGGTTGATACGGCCCCTCAAGGCCGACTCGAAAAGCAGGAGGGCATCAAGCGTCGACGCTACGTGGCCGCGCCACGTCGGGACGACTGGGATAGAATGATCTTCGGTCGTCTGCAATTTGCACCTTTTGCAAACTTTCCATACGCGCTTATGCTGCCCATCCTTGTCAGCGACATTGGCGTCGCCACCGCGGCGCTTGGACAGCTTGGCAGTCTTATTCCTCATCGTCAACGAATTGCTGGAAATGATACCACTTCTCGCAGACTTGTCGTGCACAGGCGGTGGAGAAGGCAAAGAACGTGATCTTATGGCACTGGGTGTCATATGGAAGGTCTGTAGCTGACAGTTTGTCCAGCTAGGGGGAACGGCTGCTGGGAGACATGTGGTCCAATACGTCGTGCCACAAATAATGGGAATGGTAATAGCGGGAGTGATTGCAACGAAGATTACAGTGATATAAAGGATGACGGTGACCGATGCTGTCGCAAGTAGGAGAATGGTGGACTACTGGTCATCGCTGCAATGCTATGGTGGAGAAATCACGCAAATGCAACGATAGCACCACCTGGCATCACCACGTGCAGCTCCTCAGCTCGCACACACAAATCATAGCCTGCCAACGTGGTCGTATACATCGTATCTCCGCAGGTGCAAGAGCCGCTTCCCAACCGCTGGGACGATGCTGGAACGTGAATTTTGTTACATCTTGCCAGGTCCTGCCTGGTTCCAGGAAGGACGCAGTACATTGCCCCAGCACAGGCTCAGGCAATTGTAGCAGCTTCCGTTAGATCATTTTGGTAGGAAAGTACGTTCTGCCGCAGGGACTTGTGGTTTAGTATCTCGTACAGTACAGAAACTCCGAGCCTGGTAGTACAGGTCATAATCATCGTAGAACAGGTCATATCATGGTGAGCGATTGAGACATGAATCACGCCATGTCAGAACGTGGCAAAAGTGGTGCTGCAAAGGGGGACAATGTTTGGACATGACCCCACCTTACCCACCACCCGGTCTGGGCTTTGCGCAGCCACTCTGGCGCCAAGGGTGGCCGAACTCAGCCCATCGATACAATACAAACATTCGACCACGTCGCGGGTTGGTGTCGCGATTTCTACTTTTCCTTCAGCCTGAGTGCATCCCACTCGACCCTTCTTTCGGTCTCGACCCTTCTTTCGGTCTTCATAACCTCATAAAAGCTCGCGTGCCATTTAGATAAGACTTCAAGTCAAACCCTGAATCCCGACTAGCATCGAACAGGGATACTCTGGAAGACTATGACGAAAGCAAACGCTGCCGCTGATATTCTCGAAACTGTTGCTTTCACGACTACAATTCGCCTCGCCTGCACGTATTTCGGTGTTGTCTTCTCTACAGGCTTCGTCTTCGGCATCATCCGGCAACTTTATGTTATTCCGAAGTTCCAATTACGCTCATCTAGCGCCGAGATTATCGAGGCACCCGTCATGTTTGTCGCTGTTATCGTTTGGGCGAGATGGCTGATTCACCGGTACAAAATCCCAGCGAAAACGAGGGTGCGGCTGGCAGTTGGGTTATTGGGACTGGGTTTAATGACTTCTGCGGAGTTGACCGGAAATACACTTGTGGGAGTGCGAAATTCATCAGCTGAACGTGAGCATGAGAGATGCGTTACAGCAGCCAGGGCGCTGTATTTGTTTGACTTGATGGCGTTTGGACTTATGCCTTGGCTTCTGCTATTTATGGAATGGAATATGGAAATCGACGGAGCGTCCTTGCTCGCCAGGCAGCCAGTCTCCCGCAGACCTTAAAGCTTGGAACATGGTAGCTTGACAATTAAGAACCTTGGCTTGGTAATTGATTGCGGGGCCGAACCGGGGGTCGGAGGCTGTGTGAATGGCCTCGATGCATCGTGTGGCCTTGCGCTCTCTACGCAGGTACCTCGACGCCTCCTCCGTCGAACTTGACGGGGGGCATAGAACACATGAGGTGCTGTTCGGCGCACTGCACAATCCTACTAGCGTGCACCAGATCGATTTCGTACACAACTGGAGCAGATGCTTGAGTATACTCAGTTGGATTCGCCAAGGGCACAGGCGGCGCGGCCGCTGCCCGCTGTGTGAGTGCTGGCCTTAGAATGACCATGATTGCTCAATCGGCCGCCGGGCCGCCCCTGGACGACAGCCGTACCCCTCGCAATGGCCACCTGTCGTTTCAGAGACGACTTCCAAAGGGTGGCTGAGAGAGCTTGGCAGTGAGCACAGAGGCGTTCGGTGAGGTGAACGAGTCAGTGGCGATCTCTTACTCTCATGGCTGCGGGTTTCAGGTATTGGCCTTGTACATATGGCGTCTCGTAAAACTGGCAGATCTTCAGAACCTGGACAATGGACGACGCAGCTGCGTAAGGAGCTTCGGCCGTCAAGCATGGCTTCCACAAATTGAAGTCAAGGGGTTGGGGGTGGCTGTGGGTGTCAGTAACGGTTGCCCACTCTACAGGGACAGATGGCCACATGTGGCCTTGCATAGGCTTCACGTGAATGACGATCGTCAGGAACTGGCCGACAGAGCTCGTGGCCACCCTTGACGGCTTCTGTGTGGTGTGGGGGTGGCGGGGAGAATAACGAGCGATAGTCCACTTCCATGCCAACATGCGGCCGCTATTACAACCCCTCCCCCGCGCGTCAGGTGGTCAGTTTTGGCATTGCATGGCCTTCTGCCAAACCCATCAGAGCTCACCAGGGAGCGGACGATACAGCAATGACGCAGGGAGATTGTCGCCCTTAAGCATGGCTTCCAGATATTTTCGGGGCCGGCTTAGGCTCCGGGGATGAGTTTCTGGAGTGTGTGGATGACGTCAATTCCCGCGCCCCCGACCCGGCAGTAGGTAGTCCACAAGATGGCCACTGGGGAACTGAGTCGCCTTTTGCCTACTAGAAAGAAGGCTGGTTTCTGCCCTTCAGTGTCATTGCCATTGCAAATCTCTCCAACTGGACAATTGGCCGCAACAGACGTGATTTTGTCGCGCGGGGCATCGCAGCCATTCGCCGCTGTGGCGGCTTGTTGCCGTGGACCACTCTGGCCTTGCGTCTCTTACAATCCTAAGAGCCGCAAAGGCGCCAAGGGCGAGCCGTTGTCCACATACGACTACCTCCATCAACGCCCCGTCTTAGACCAATTTCTGGACACATCAGAACGAACGCCGTATCCTCGCACTCTACTGCACTATACCTGGGTCAGACCGGCCCTGGCAATGACTGTAATTGGATAAACAGACAGGTCCAGAAAACGGTGTGCTACCGTAAGTACCGTAAAGCAAACGTACAGCAATGGCTAAGTGCTCACCATGATGGCGTTGCTGTCCCTACTCTGAACTTGTGCCCGCATGCGTGTTCGGCTCCTGGGAATCGCATGGCCGCCTTGGGACGCGTCAGCAGCTTACCGCACTAGATCTGCACATCCAGAACCAGGTCCTGTGCCCCCATAACGTCCTGCATAGAAATGGACACACCTCGACGTAACGACGTCGAGAAAGTGACATGACCAGTAGCAGCCGACGACAAGCAGAGACTGGACGGCAGGAAGCGACGGACGCGGCTGCTCGAACGCGGCAGCAGGAGATGCCACCAGGCAACGTCAGGAAGCCGACTTTAGCTGCGACGTAGCGTGCACCCGAATTGTGCCAAGACCGCGTGTGCTACGGTGATCTGCTTGTCAAGCTTTGTATAATGTCCGCCATTGCCATAGTCGACACTTAGACGGTAGAGCCCCTTGCGACTTCGTCTCGGCACAGACCACATCAGCGAGCGGCATGTCTGGAACCAGACACGCCGTCCACATGAAGAAATCGGACGAACCAGGACCCTTGTCCGTCTTCGCGCCCTGTATGGTGGCCTTCGTCAGAGTCTGAACGTTAATAGCCCGGGCGGACGATGCGGGCCCCGCCACTCCGCAATGATCTGCACGGCGGAACTGGCTGTTGCCATGCAACCACGTTGCGAAGCTGACATGTACTGAAGCTGCCACACCCGACGCAAAAACTGGACGAAGTGGTTTCCCATTCTTCGCAATGATCTGCACGACAAGTTCTGGTTGCCGCTACGTACCCATGTCGAGCAACCGACATGTACCGTAGCTGCCAACACGATGCAGAGAGAATTGGCCGGCGCACGTCCCTGCCCTCGGTGGTCTGCATGTCAGGCATCGGACGAAGCGGGTCCCGGCCGCCGCATCCACTTACATGTTTCACGTCACTAATCGACCACGTCAAGGAGCGGACGAGGGAGACGCAGGCAAACGGCGCGACAAGAAGCCAACGATCGGTGGATAACTGCCACGTGAAGAACAGGACAATCGCACGCTCTTGAAAGAGTAATCTGCATGTCGAAAACTGGACGGCGTACTCGCAGCGTCGAACAGCACATGGCCCTGGCACACCATACGCGAATCCAAATCACGAGCAGCATGACACGAGTTGGACAACGCTCTCTACGCACGGCACGGAGTGTCATGCTGCCACCTCATCTGGATACAGCCCCATATCCAAATTCTTCTTTCGGACTGCGCGGACCAGATTGACCACACCTGACCACACTTCAATGGTGTGGTCTGCTTGTCAGGAACTGGAAGACAAGGTAGCGGGAGACACCGCTCAACGACGCCGAGAAAGCGGCGTCTGGGTCTGGTCAACTGCCCACTTACTCCATGTCGTTACAGAACTGGGCGCGTGTTTCCACAATGCCACAACTCGCCCCGGCTCCATAGCAAAGCCGGTGTGGAATTAAAAGGCTCTACCGGACAACTGTACCACATGGGCCAATTCATGCTTCTCCTCCTTGGTCTCGGGTATGGAGCCCATCTGTCCCATCTGTCTCCGCACTTTCGGTGCGCAAGGGCGCACGGGATATGGCCAATTGCTCACAGCCTTCCACACCACGACAGAGCCGGCCACATGCACAAGTTTCTATACTGTCCTTGGCAATGGAACATTGTACAAAATTGCAGCAAGTGCGGGCCGTCACGGCTCCAATAAGGCACAATGTTCTGAAGTGGAATGATGTGCGTCATCATTTGTACAGTATCAGTCCAGGAAACGGGGAATTGCAGCAGTGCGAGTGGTCAATGAGCGGACAAGTCGTGACGACCTACACGCAATATTCACCGTCACAGCAGCGGCCGGCGTCCATATCCTTCATTTCAAGCCTAGCTGTACTATATAGCCCCACAACCTGACCGAATCTTGGAGCGATGGAGCAGAGAAGGCAATCTTACTTCTGGCCGCTCCTTACGGCCTTTCAGGGGGCCTTCTAGGTACTGTAGCTAGCGGATTTCAAGCCTCCTATCTCATCGAGGTCTCATTATTGTTGCACTTACCGGACATCGAGTAATCGTACGTCTTGACTCACTATGGCTAGGTGCTGTGGAGGTTTGAACAACTGTTGGGACTGGTGCTGAGCCTCACAACGTGAAATAGGTCCTCGGCTTCTGCCTGTCTAGAGCAGCCCGTCGTTGCCATGCCGAGCATGAGGCGCTGGTCTGGGGATGCTATGTGGTAATGGCGGTTCACAATGAACACAACAACAGCGGCGGGGAAGGAGGCGTGCGGGAGTACCTTCCCTTCGCAGTATTGGCTGCGTACTCAGCGGCATCAAGGCTGTCGATGACGTTGGGTGTGGCACTGCCCGTCAAAGGATGTCGAACAGTGTCGCTGCCGAGATCGAACACGTCATCAGGCATTGTCTGACACGATGGCAGCACGCACATAAGCTACAGTAGTTCAGGGGCTATGTTGGTCGTTTGGCCCCTGCGCCACAACGTCTATCATTGGCACGTGCCGCTTTATTTTCTCGAGCCTATGTAACGGCCTTTTCCGACATACAACTCTCCGAATCCTCAGCCTCTCAACGGTAACGGTGCTATGGTCAACATCCTCTTTACGGGCGAACAGGTCAGTTATCCCTTCCCAGAATGGACAACGTCCTGACATATCGGCAGGAAAGACGATGCAGGGGCATCAAACGACGACGCTCCACCGCCATACACAGGCAAGGCCTACGGAAGAGGAGTCTGCCTTTCGAGTGGACATCCAAGAGTACTGCACAAAGCGAGGCAGACGTCTTGCGACATCGTTTGACCCTCAAGGCTTGTGTCTAGCGGAGATAGATGGGAATTGGATCTCCTGTGACTATGACAGCAAGGAGGCGTCACGTGGCATGCAGAATATTCCCTGGTCGCGACGGAGCCAAAAGGGTCATTAACGGCCGATCGGAGAAAAGAAGATACGGCAGGTTGAAACTCAGAATGTGGCTAAGTAACGCCATGACCCTGCTGCTGTGGCCATCCTCGGTAGTGGATGAGCCCTGGAAGGCAATCGCAGAGGTACGGTCCACATATTGGGATTCAAATCTCGAGCCTACATAGCAGCCCAGGGGACACTTCTCCTGGGAGCGGCTCTGCTAAGAGCGATGTTGTAGTCTGGATTCTAGTAATGCTGACTTGGGCGCTGGCGTTGACTCTTTCATGCAAGAAAGTTTGCACAGTTTGCCTGTGGCCTCCCTTTGTGGCGGCCTGGAGAGTGCTTTCGTACTCACCGCCAGGTCGTTGACGCCTTGCCATGAGCCGGTGAGGTACATTCGTATCCAGCTTTTGCGATGTAGCTCATACCACCATGGGTGGATGTCCAGTTCTGCAATGAAGATAGAGAGACGCCCGCTGCGTAAGTACTGCTGTTGTCTGGGCAAAGCTATTGTCTCTTGCGAGCTGGCCACAGCACAAATGGCACCTCCTGCTACCACCTGGAAGTCCTAACGAGCGGGCCACGCAAACCCAAGTAGGTGTGGAAACAAGGAAGGCGGGGAGCTGCGCGAGAAGGTAGCCGGAGGACTGAAAAACAACGAGGGACCGTCTCACTCGACGCTGTTGGCACTCAACACCCCTCATTTCGCTTTGACTTCGTCTGCTTTAACGGTCTGACTTTGGCGCATCGTCGAGACTCGCCGCTAGCACACATGGACGGCGTCTGGCAGTCGCTTCCCCAAGCCCAAGGCGCTGCTGCACGAGCTTGAGGCCGAGTTGCTGGCATACTCGGCCGAGGAGCTGGTGCGAATTGCCAACGAGCAGGTTCGGTGATGCGATGCCGAGATGAGGCGCGCATTGCGCGAGCTCGACAGCGACGACTGGAAGCGGCCATGGAGTACGTCAAGACCAAGTCGGCCCGGCCGAGCAGACGCAGCTGGTGGTGGAGCCGCGCGAGGGCGCCAACTTCGTGCGCGAGGACCAGTGCAACTACTTTGTCGGCGCGCTGCAGCCGTTCGAGCTGCGTTGGGAGGCGGTGCTGCAGCAAGGGAAGATGACGACCAGGCCAGCCATCCACGCCCAGGCAGCGGAATGCTGTAAAAGCGAAAATCCCACCCCCAAAGCTCCTGTCCCAGCGTACTCTCCGACCTAGAACTGGCGGCATTACTTGGTGTCACTGGCTCCTCGCCCTACGATCGATCACCCGTCGGCACCTCTAGAGATTTGGTAGCCGCTACTCGTCACACTGCAGATTGGCGCGACGAACGAGGTGGGACGCAGTTCTACAGGCGTGGCATCATGCCAAAGCGGGTCGTTACATCAAGCTGAGCACCTCTGACCTTCCGCCCCACTGGATGACACATAGCCTCCAGCGACACCTTTCCTCCACGAGAGACAGCGAACAAGCGTCCGCTTCATCGGCCTGAATGCGGACGGGAGAGTCCCGATTCCCGCAGGCCGATGCACCGCGAGGCGGCCATGGCAGGTCATTCAACTGCGTTTCTGGAGAGCAAGTATGGTAAGAAATCTGGACGTAGAGTGCATCTATGCCATCCTTCGTAGGTAATGCGCCTGTGTTGTGCGACACTACGCCAGTTTCGACCACGACTAAGAGTTCAATCTGAACTTGGTGGCTGACAATTACTTCACTGGCGGCGATTAGACCTGTCTTTTTGGATTACTTTGTTTGACCAGTCGTGTCTTATCACGGCATCCTCTGTCGTTGGCCGTCTCGTCGTGGAAACATGACAAGTCGACCTGGAGCACAGGAGCGAACTTAGCATTGAATGAAGGCAGGTCGGTACATTGACGGTAAGCCGCTCGATAATGTTCAGCTGATAACCAATTTATCTCCGCCTCCCGCGAGCCGAGTACTGAGTAAAAGTCCAGTAGGACGAAGCAGAGGATCTACTGTCCGGGGTCAGTTGCTACGGTGTGCTGGTGGCGTGCTCTGGGCAGCCCTGTAGCGCGCTGGGGTCTCCCGAATTTGGCCCGCAAGCAAAACGCTCCAGTCGACTATCTGCGCATCGCGAGGGAAGCGAACAATTTGCCAGAGGGATCCTGGAATAAGAAATCGCCTGACCCGGGACCATTCTGGCCACGAGGCAGGGCGCCTTCGACTCCGCGTGGTGGACGCGTGAGGTGACCAAGGTGCTGAAGCGACGCCGCCCAAGGATTCAGAACAAGCCCCAGTGCTCTACAGGAAGCTGACAAGACGGACAGGAGCAGGCGGTCGTCGAATTTGTTAGAGAGAGCCCGAACCCACTATGCATCGAGTGTGTGGTGCGAGGAGCACAGCCCACAGCCGACGATGCGCCCAGTTGAACCCTGACAACGCAGAGTCACCGCGATGCGATATCGTCCGCACCTCTGCCTTGCCTATTGTATGTCTGGCTTGGTACAGAGAATAAAGAAACAACAAATCCGTTGATTTCATTTATACCCGTCCAGATTCTGGTAAGGTATTTAAGCACGGTTGATCGTTCCCGCCTGATAAATCTTTGGCAAGCCCAGAAGTTTTGCTGCCGGCGTGGATGAGTTTCAATGGAGCCCAGGCCGTGTAGGGTCCGTGACATCAATGCCCATGCGTGAAATAGATGCACTTCGACGGTTATCAAACACACAAATTCAGCACGTGTACTCGGTTTAAATATGTCTTGTGCTCTTTACCTGACTTGCTTTGCCGCGGCGATTCAATCACTGATTCCGAAGCCCGTCTTTCCAACAGCTCTTCGGACTGGCCGTCCAGCGGGAGCTCTCAGCACGCTCGTGCAACTAGCGCACCCCTCCACATGGGCGAGTTTCCTATCCACCACTGATACAATCGGAGCCTGCTATCGCGTGCCAAATTGAACCATAGTGGACAAATTCAAGGACGCAAGATAAATTTTCTGGCCAGACCATACTGCATTTTACGTCAGGGACTGGTCATGAGGGGCCCTAGTTGCAGGTGCCAGGCTCGTGGTTTAGCGACCGAGAAGGGCAGCCTCTCATCATGTGTAATCCGGTGCTAAATTAATGTCTGATATTTATTAGCCATTTCAGGCCGATAGAAGTTCCTTCTCAAGGTGCATATACACAGGGGACACTACTCCCACACCGAGATAGAACTCATCAGGAACTGGACGATGCAGGTACGCAGGGAGCTTGTGGCCTTCCAGCATGGCTTCCTGAAATGAGAATTTCAGGGCCGGCTTTGGCTGCGGGGATCAGTTTCTGGGTGCGGATGAGGTCACGGAAGGTCACCCTTTGCCGCCATGGGGTGCTATTGCCGCACCCCCCGACCGGCCGGGCTGCAGTTATTGTAGTCGACGAGATGGCCGCTTGGGAGCTGACTCGCCCTTTGCCCACAGCAGGACAGAAGGCTAGTTTCTGCCTTTCGGTGTCACTGGCGTTGCATATCTTTCCAACTGGACAACTGGCCGCCTTCGGAC
This sequence comes from Purpureocillium lilacinum, assembly GCF_023168085.1. NCBI lineage: Eukaryota > Fungi > Ascomycota > Sordariomycetes > Hypocreales > Ophiocordycipitaceae > Purpureocillium > Purpureocillium lilacinum. The sequence goes on from NW_027072112.1 coordinate 6,815,893, forward strand.
ACGGCAGCAGCATACAGAACAAGATCTGCACAACCAAAATCAGGTACTGTCACCCTATAACGTCCTGCATGGTAAAAATGTCCCCACCACATAATGACATCGAGAAGTGACATGACCTGTAGCAGCCAACAACAACAGGCAGAGACTGGACCCCAGGAAGCGACGCCGCGGCAGCACGAGATGCCACCAGACGACGTCAAGAAACCGACTTTCAGCTGCGACGTAGCGTGCACCCGAAATGTGTGCCAAGACCGCGTGTACTATGGTGATCTGCTTGTCAAGCTTTGGACAATGTCCGCCATTGCTATAGCCGACAGTTAGACGGCCGATGCCATCCAGATGAAGTAATTGGACGAACCAACATCCATGGCATCTTGTCTGTTTCGCTCCCGCATGGCGATTCTCTCGTCTGGCTGTGAATGTCGCTGGCCGAAGCGGAAGATCGGCCCCCCCAACTCCGCAATGAGATGCACGACCCTGACTGGCCGTCACCACGCAACGACGGCGAAGAACCGACATGTACTGTAGCTGCCCCACGCGACGCAAGGAACCGGACTAAGCAGGTCCCCATCGCCGCGTCCACTTCCAAGATCAACATCACCGATCGACACGTCAGACACGGACGACACGAGATACAGCCAAACGGCGCCAACCAGCCGTGGCTCAATGCCACGCGAAGAACAGGACAACCGCAGCTCATCCGAGCTCCATGCCATGAACCGGACGACGCGGTCTAGGCATCGCACGGGGCGATATCCTGCCACGACATGTGGGTGTGGCGCCATATCCAAGATCTTCTGGGAAATCAACATCTGGGTCTGACCAAATGTCCACTTTACCCCTGTCCATACAGACGTAGGCGCGCGTTTCCACAATGCGACAACACGCCCCGGCCTCATGATAGCCACGGCGTGGACTGGAAAACTTCTACCGGACAGCACAAGCACGGTCGTGCCGGCACCGTCCATCGCGGCTGCGACCATGAAGAGCAGCGACTTGCCGGATCCGGTCCCGAGGACGACGACGACCTGTTCCGCTGGCCGGGGGGCGCCTAAGGCAGCGAGCATCGCCTTTTCCTGACCCGGCCGGCGTAGCCGCAACGCCGGATCGTTGTACAGCCGGCGAGCCACGGCGACGAGACCGCCCCTTTCCAGCGCCCGGCGTTTGCGGAGCTGAACTTTCTTGCACGCGTTCAAGATGCCGCCACTGGCATACGGATCATCATCGCCCACGGGTACCCGCTGGCGTTTTCCCCGGAGGGCCTGGTCGACCCCGAACAGGTTGCGCCATATCTCCGACGCCCGGTAGGCGCGTTTGAGCGGCATGTTCATGACCAAGGTGGTCGTGCCGGCATACGAGTGGTTGAAGATGCCGACTGAATGGTTGCTCGCCACAACCAGCGAGACCATATCGGACTCCTCCTCGATCTACTCTGGGCCCTCCATGTCCTGTACGTTGAAGTTTGCCCGCTGACTGGGGCTGAACTTGACCTTCGTGATGGAGGCGGCCGCCTGTCGCCACCATGCCGCAGTGAACTCCGGCGTCTCCGCTCGCGCGCAGGCCCTCTTCAGGCAGTCCGTCACCCTCGTGTCTGGCCAGACCTCGCCGGAACGTGACATGGCTTACTAGGATTAGTGATATGTGAGGTGAGCTAGACGACCAACGAAGAGCTGGATGGTATGCACACTGCAGTCGATTACCCAAGTTTGGGCAGCCAGATTGTCAGCGATTCATCTACCCAATGACCATGATCGGATGTTGCGGCAGCGTTAGGCTCGTGGGAATTCGACTTGTCCTCTCAACTAACAAGTAGGTCAAGAGCTCGTCAAGCTCATAACCCCCCCCCCCCCCCTTTTTCCCTTAAGCTCTCTTCTTTCCGTTCCTCCGTATCTGTAGGGCGCGTATGCCTTTGAGGATCAATTGATCTATGCGGACGACATGGCTCATGCATGCGAGAGTGAGATCCGTTCAGAAATGTAGGGGTGAGACGCGCCTTCTACTCCAGGCGAAAAGCGCCCTAACGGACAAGGCAAATTATGCCCGCAGCCCTCGTTGCGCCATATCTGATGTCCTCGTCAGCCGAGCGGCCACGTCCTTCGGCTGCAAGGCAACTGAGCAATCTTGATGTGGCCCCAGGTGATTGGCTCACCTGACGGCAATGGCCGCTGTCACTGCAGCCTACTGTCAACTGGTACCTAGCTCAGGCCCAATCTTTGTTCTTGACCAATTGAGAGACAAGGACGGCGCCGAGTCAGGGTAATCGCACATATTCAGCCTTAGCTGAATGCACTGCTGCTTGCTCCAAGCCTTCACATGACAACTCAATGCCCGTTAGAGAGACACGTAGCCCGTACGGTAATCCGCCGCTCCAATTAATGCCCAAGGTGGTAATCTAGGCTACCCGGTGGACATAAATGGCCTCCATCGAATAGCCATCAGTTGTCACCTTTAAATGTTTCTAATACACGCTTTTCGACAAACAAAATGGCAAGACACTCTGTATGCACACTCCACAGAATACCGCCCGCTGTCCCTTCCAGAACTTCAAATTTTGGCTGGTCTGGAACCAGAGATTGACCCGCAGACCGATGCAGAGGAATGCGGTTCGTTTTTAACAATGAAGGAAGGAACGGTCTATTTGATCCATCAAAGCGCTAAAGACTTCTTAACGAATGACTGGATCAAGCCAGCTGGAGCCGCCGAGAGACATATGGATATTGCCAGCCGCTCCATTGACGCAATGTCGTCAGTTCTGCAACGAAACATGTACAGCCTCGACATCTGCTCCAAACCACAGGAGAGGACACCAACCCAGCCAGATCGGTTCGCTCCAATAGGATACTCTTGCGTCTTCTGGGTCGACCATCTCTTGGAGAGCGGCGAGGTCTCCGATTGCAGGAGAGGGTTCGCCAACGACGACGCAGTGTTTTCGTTTTTCAGGGAAAAGCTCCTCTACTGGCTCGAGAGCCTGTCCCTCTTGGGAGTCGTTCCCGAAGGGCTGCGGTCGATACAAAAGCTTCTACATACGGCCCAGGTACGTTCGTGCCCGGTTTGCTACGTTCGCAGCCGCTGACCGAATCCAGGAACTTCTTACGAACTCTGAGTTTGTAGAGTTCTTGGAAGATGCTGAGAAAGTCATCCGCAGTCACAGATCGATCATAGAACAAGCTCCGTTGCAGGTGTATGGCTCCGCACCCGTATTCAGCCCAATGTCAAGCGAGGTCCGGGCGACACAATGGGGCGAAAAGGTTATCATTTATTGCGATGAGTGCAGACACTAGACAGTACTGGGACGCACACCAGCAGACGCTCGAGGGCCAGAACGGAGGGGCCAACGCCGTCGCCTTCTCGCACAACGGCAAGATGCTCGCGTCGGCTTCTGACGACCAGACCGTGTGGCTCTGGGATCCGGCCACTGGAGCTCACCAGCAGGCGCTCGAGGGCCACAGCGGAGCGGTCAACGCCGTCGCCTTCTCGCCCGACGGTAGATATCTCACGACCAATTTTGGATCGCTCCGGCTCTCACCCACATCGGCCCCACCAGATCAGCGTCTTGATAAGCACCCTACAGTTCAATCATTGTATGTCGATAACGAGTGTATAACTATAGGTGGAAAGAAATGTTTACGGCTTCCTAGCGATTACAGGTCTCCAGCAGTAGCTGTGCATGGGAATAAGATCGTCTTGGGCCGTTGGTCTGGCGGGCTGACCTTTTTGGAAGCCAAAGTTGCATGAGTTACTGCGATGTGTTGATAGAATCGGGCCTCTTGTTTGGTGTGCCTTGTTTGCATAACAGGGAGCTGGGGATAGCTGGCAGTGTACTGTCAAAACATCCCACACGCGTTTGCCAATCTGACCGCACCAACGCCAGTCGTAACTTGCAACTGAAGTGTCGTCTGCTGTGAGAACTAACGTTCAACGCCATTTCGACCTTTGAATTTCGTAGAGTACCGCACCTGAAGCGACCCTTGGGATCGCCTCGGGTATTGTTCCGTGTGCCGTCGATGGATTTCTGTCCACGAAGGCTGAAGCGCTTCACTGGTCAACCGGGGTCTGTCAAGGCACCGCTAACACTGCAGCCGACACTGCCCCTGTAAGATAAGGTCATGAGGCTCCTGACTGGATGAGGCTTCCAATATTGCGTACCCTGGCAAGCCTCGTCCGTGGTATCATGGGCGGTTGGTGGAACCCAGCGCAATCACACCGGCTGGCACGCGAACTTCGACGAGTGCCTCATCTTATACGTCTACCGCATTGTGATAGCCACTCTAGACTTCCAGCTCTTCTTCCACCAAAGCACGGCGGAACATTCCAGCAGTACTCTGCACAGTGATACGTCTCGGTACCTCACCTAACGGATTGGTGTGCACAAATGAGAGAGCTGGTGAACAGGGATGCATCAAGTTCCTACGCGTACAGTTGTGTAAATCCGTGTGTGCTTTGTTTGTGCGTGTATGCCACCGCGCGTGTCCCAGCGCATGCAGCCGTACGGACTACAGCCGATTCAGTCTCGATCCTTATGCAGAGTTAGACGTCCTTTGTGCGACCTCACTACCTAACAGGTTCTTGACACACGGATTGGGACAGGGTGTGACGGTAAGACAGGGGCGAGCAACACGATGCCGCTCCCATGTCAAGGATTGACGCTGGGCAAGGGGTGTGAAACTGGCCCGACAACGACTTCGTTTTAGTTGCGCATATGGGAAGGAGTAGTGGCCACAGGCACGAACCGGACTCTTCACTTTGATGCCCACGTAACTTTACGCCGGTCTGACAAACCCGTCAGCGTGGCAGTTGCCGCACCGTGAAACAACAATTCACCCTTTGTGGCACCGGGGCTGATACTGTTGCGGCCTTGCCTCCAAGGATCTGCGGACTTGGGATGTGCCTGCGGAGGGCCATCTGGGACTTGTGCTGACTGGTAGTACATCCATCTCCCCCGACATGGATGGGTGGTCGCCCAGCCATTGGCGCCATTCCAGGTTGAGTCCAGTGCAGATACCGGCGAAGCCGATGGCTTCTAGTGACCCCGCAGTGCCCCGCAGGGCATCCCGGAAGCACTAGCGGGTGGATCAGGTGGAGTCTGACTCGATGATTGCCGACGGTCGATACTCGATTGCTGCAGCCGTCACCGCATTAATAACTCCGGTTCTGTCGGTCGACGTTTGGTGTCAAGTCTGCCTGCTCTTCAATGTTCCATGTGCCGATGAGAAATAGTTTTAGTCTCTTTCACAGGCGACGAGCTCGGCAAGAGCTTATCCGCGATATCTCCAACAAATGGTTGAACGCACAGCTGGGCTGATCCGGGCCCGTTCGCGAACCGGATGCTCGACCTGCCGAGCCAAAAAGGTGAAATGCGACGAATCAAGGCCACTGTGCAATCGATGCGTTCGACTCGGGCTTCCGTGTGGGTATGAACCACCGCCCAGTCCACTGGCCGCGGCCTTTGGGAAAGCAAGGACAGCGAGCTCCATGTCTCGCCAAGTTGCTCCAAGAGACCCCCAGGATACTGCCCACGACAGGGCCAAGTCCGACCCCTTTCCTATCCTATCAGGGGCGATGGCTGGGACATGCTCCTTGGATCTGGGCACAGCCGACCACGAAGCTATCAGATACTTCCGCACAACGTTTGCAAGAACTCATCACACCAAGAACCCGGATTTCTCCCGCTTCTCTATTTTCTTTGATATCGCGAGGGACGACTCCATGGTCATGCACATGGTGCTTGCGTTGGGTGGGCGCGAGATTCAGTATCGCCGCAACACATCCATACGCTATCCTGACCTTTCCGACCCTCTTACTCCTTTGCGACACTACTCTTCGGCGCTTCGTCTAATGATGCAATCAATCGGCGTGCAAGATGGAAGTCCTCCTGATATGGAGGCCTTCTCCACCGCGTTGTATTTAATGCTTGTTTACGAGCAAAAGTACGGCGACACCAAGTGCTCCGGGCTATCTCATCACCTCAACGGCGCTGCGTGGATCTTGGGCCGGTTTTGCAAGGACCTGGCCACGTACCTCATCGACCCAATTGCATCACAGCAGGGTGGTAAAGCCACGGCCCTGAAAAGGAGGAGTCAGGGTGAAGGATATCTCTCTCTCTTCGTTGCTCGTTTGCTTGTCTGGATCATGTCGCAAGACTCTGCCGCAGCCACCTTTCTGCTTGGGGGCCAACTCACATGCACTTTGCTTCAAATAATGAGCGCTCAGGGTTCCGGACCGTGGGACAGGTATGAACGCTTCTACCACTTCTCGAACCCGCTATATCGGACACTTTGGGCCGACTCGTATCCACAGAGCGAGCTGCTGGACGACATAGAGAACAATAGCATATGCTCGCTGCACGGGGCTTGCAGTCAACTACGTTTCCTGAATGCGCAACTCGACAAGCTGGAGGATGATGAGAAGCAAAACCGCGCCTTGACCGTTAATACTGCCATTCAGCAAGTTGGACACCGCTATGGAGATTTGCTTGACGTTGCCGAGGGGCTGTCCATGAGCACGAACAATTCGCATCGACTGGTGGCCAACATTCGTGGCATCGTTCCACACTACCATGCTGCAATTCTGGAATTCGACCGCATCGTATCGGACCGATCGAGCCGCAACCGTCGCCAGGATGCTCTGAGGAGCGTTATGAACCTTGCGTACCAAGGCTCCAAACACGGGGGAGCAGAGGCTATGATCTGCATTGCCTGGCCGTTGTTCATCACAGCTTTGGAGACGAACGAGTGTCGCGATCGTAACTGGATACTCGGGCGGTTCCGAGACATGACTCACTTTGGCCAGAACTTTGAGCGTGCAAGTCGCTTTCTCGCCGAAGTAGTCAAACTGCAAGAGGATTTAGGCCACCGCGTTGATATACGCGCGCGACTGCAGTCTGGTGACGTGGATCTTTTTGTAATATGAGAAAGCCGACACTGATATATTCGCTGTTCTTTGCGCAGAGAGGATCATAGGGGCGTGGTACCGGTCGTTAAGCAATAAAATACACGGAACCTACCTAAGGAGCGATGTCGTTAAGGTTAATATCTCGTGCTCAATCACACACGCCTGGAATGGTTACCCCTGCAGCACACTCCAAAACGGAGCAACTAGTGAAAACCAGTGATCAAACCCGAGGACACAGCCCAAAACCCAATGGAACTGTTGAGCGAGATTTCCAGACAGCCAGGGACCCACCAGTGGGACCGCCGCGGCACCCCCTCTCCACCGACCTGCACATCTCCGTTCTTTTGTCCACTCTTCTCAGCCTTCTCAGGAGTTTAAGGGGAACCGAGTTTCTCCCTTCCTTCCACTCAGACATTGCTATCTTTAATTTAATCCTGAATATCACGATGAATTCAACCACCATGACGGATAGCACAATGGGAGAAAATAGTCATACCAACATCGTCACTCTGACCCGCTTCCTTTACGAGCTGCAGGGCAGACACGAGGAAGCCGGACGTGACTTGACGTGCGTACCGTTTTCTTGTCCCATCAAGTCTGAGCACCTCTAACATAGCACAGCCTCCTCTGTCACGCCCTCCAATTCTCGTTCAAACTCATCTCCTACTATATCCGTCGCGCGACTCTGGTCAACCTAACCGGCCATGCCGGTTCTGCGAATAGCATAGGAGACGACCAAAAGAAGCTCGACATCATCGCCAACAACCTCTTTATCGAGTCAATAAGGACCTCGGGAGTTTGTTCTGCTGTCGTATCCGAAGAAGAGGATAGTATTGTTTATTTTGAGAATGCTTCTGGGACCCGCTACGCTGTTGCTTGCGATCCTATCGACGGTTCATCCAACCTCGACGTCGGTTTAGCAGTCGGCACCATTTTCGCCATCCACAAGCTGCCTAACGATACTAAGTGTACCGCAGAGGACTTGCTCAAGCCTGGCACAGGCTTGGTCGCTGCCGGGTTTACGATGTACGGCGCGTCGACACAGCTCGTCCTTACTATGAAAGACAGCTCTGTCAATGGCTTCACTCTCGATAACGGCATCGGCGAACCCATACTCACCCACCTTGAGATGCGTATACCCAGGTCCGGAGCCTTATACTCCGTTAACGAAGGCAACTCTCTTTACTGGGAGCAGTCCACTCTCAGGTACTTCATGTCGCTGAAGGAGTCCAGGTGTAACGGCGAGCCATACAGCCTACGATATGTCGGCAGTATGGTAGCCGATGCCTATCGTACGCTCCTGTACGGCGGCGTCTTTGCCTACCCGGCCGATAAAATTAATCCTAAGGGCAAGCTACGCATTCTGTACGAGTGTGCCCCAATGGCGATGGTGTTTGAGAATGGTAGGTCACACAGACTACATAACGAGCAACACTAATTGACGGAACAGCCGGCGGTAAGGCTGTCGATAGCAGGATGAACAGGATGCTTGACGTGGCGCCCCAACATATTCACGATCGAGCTGGTATTTTCATGGGTAGCTGGGACGAAGTGGAAAGGGTCATCTCATTTCACAGATAGGGTTCTGTCTACCGTTCCAAACAACGACGACAACCGTAAACCAATATTGGCTTCATAAGTTGGTCTTGTGGTGGTTAGGATCGGCCTTTGGTGAAGTTGTTCCGACACAGTGAGAGCTTGCCCAAGTTGCTTCACTACGTACACTTAGCAGTTCCAGGGTGAGACAGTAATTGTCACATGGGTGTGACGCGTGGCGGACCACGGATTGACAGTAGTGATCTGGCATCGCATAATTGAGTGCCTCTGGCTCCCAGGTGTCAGTTGAGATGTTGCCATTCGATGGCAGGGCGGGACGCATCTACCAGCAGCTGTGTTCGGCCATAACGTGGTTATTGCTCCAGATAACGAGAGGCTAAGCGAGGTTGTAATAACGAAGTGTCAGCATTGTGCTCTCCACGACGCCACCTTTCTTGTACGATTGATGGCGACAGCTTCAGCATCCCCTGGAAGCTCTCGATGTTCCGAATGTGCGCTGTCGCCCACCAATCACTTGCTCACTGGCAAGTCATGCCTGGCCCCAAGCTGTACAGCGACGGGCAGGCAAGTGTGGTCAATCGCCAGGTATAATAACCCATTCGGTAGATTCCATGTGCAATAATTTTGACCAACTGTTGCCCGGAGATAGCGCTACGTGCCCACACGGCGGTCTCCAAGCGACTGAGGCGGATTGAATCAGCACTACCGTGTAAGCGAGATACTCCAACCGTTGCAGAATATCGTCACATTAGGTGCCTGACCCCGGCATGGGGTAACATCTTCCCCGATTCTGATGCTGTGGGCAGACGCCGCTAATCTTCGCGCCACGCGTTAGCTCAATTCGCTTCGAGTTCCAGAACGTCATTTGGAAGATACGGAGCCAACCTGCCGAGAGGGCACACAGATGATTGGTAGGTCAGGTGGCCGGGGCCGACGAGACATGACTCGCATCCTCGATGCGGTTGATGAGATAGCTCGTGCCAAGGTCCTCCAATCAAGGTCACTTGGCTCGGGGACATTTGCATTGGTTTGAATGCCACCCACGTTTGCAATCCAGCCTGCCCTTGAGGAGAAAGGGAGAGCTGACGCCCGGGTACTGTGGTGTAATGTGGGGAGAGACTGCGGATGAGGCGTTCCCGCGAGGCCCCGCCGCCTTGGGGCAAGGGGGGGTGTGTATAACCATCGCGTGCTTCCACAGCACAAATCAGGACGAACTCATTCCTTCTGTATACCCATGCATCAGAACACAGTGGCAATCCTCAAGAATTTCAGAGGACGGGAGTATGGACAGTGGGGCTCTGCAGCGCAGCTTGTCGCCCTTTACACCGAGGCAAAGCAGAGCGGGAGCGTACTCTAGCAAAACCTGTGCGTCGCACAACCCAGCTCAGCCTGATCTCAGTGTTCGCCTGCACCTCCTTGCGTACGGGGATTTTTGTGATAAGGTACCCCGCGGGGAGAACAGGGCCTTGTCGGCAGTTGTGTACCTGCATCTCAGCGCGTTGAACGTGCAGGAAGCCCTGACACTGCTGGCTCAGAGGCGCAGTTGCTCAGCACACAGGGGCACAGTCCAAGACTGTCGACGTGAGATCTTCAGACCGCGTCCACTAGCTAGGCCTGGCATCCCTCTGCCAACCGTATTGCCAACCTCGAGGGACGCTATCCCCTTAGAGGCGCTTATCTATATCCCGGATGGTCGGGTGTGGCTTCCCGACGAGTATATTTGTCAACATGCCGGACTGTCGTTTGAGGACTGTCATGAACCATTGGGCATGGATCCAGCTTCCATCGGTTACCCCTGTACTCACTCGGAGGAAAGCTGCACGATACTATTGATCTTCCTCTAAACAACTGGCCATGACCCGGATCAGGCATGACTCGTGGGGCCAACAAGCTGCACTGCATGTCCCCAGGTATCCCGCTCAGCTGGCAAAACCACCCGTAGCATTGTTAGTTGCTACGTGGAAGCTGTCCCCCATGCTTCCGGTGGCCCATTGCAAATACCCCATGGGGAAGGCATGAGAGTATATATACAAGTCATGCCCGCCTCACCAATGCCTCGAATCTCGACGATATCTTCCCCTCACCCGTCCCTTTGACAGCCCTATTTCCACATTTTCGCAAGGCTTCTTTGTTTCTTAACTTACAGTGGTTGTTGAGCTGCCTCTTTGAATCTGACATACTTACGGCGAAGACTCGACATTCAAGATGGCGATGGAGGCTGCAGTCATAAACGACAAAATCGACAGTGGAGGTTCTGTCCAGCACAACGAGCCAACAGACGTTGAGCTCGAAACGCTCCAAGACCACCCACGGTGGCCCGTTATTCGCTCCATGTGGCAAGACGCCTTTTCCGAGTTTTTTGGCACCATGTTTCTCGTTCTCTTTGGAGATGGCGTTGTCGCCCAAGTGGTCCTCAGCAACGGTAAGAAGGGAGACTACCAGAGCATCAATTGGGGCTGGGGGTAAGAATATCACCGACCCGTTTCCATCTCCCGTGATTAAGGCGACATCGGTGCCGGGGCCGGGACATTGCAAGGGGCTCCATGGCTAACTGGCATAATCCGATTTCAGAATCGGCGTCATGATCGGCGTCTACTGCGCCGGCAAGTCTGGCGCCCATATCAACCCTGCCGTTACGCTCGCGAGCTGCGTTTTCCGTGGCCATCCTTGGCGCAAATTTCCTGTTTATGCCCTTGCCCAGCTTGCCGGTGCAATGATGGCTGGCGCAATCATATACGGCAACTACCGTTCTGCCATCGACAACTTCGAAGGCGGCAGTGGGATGCGCACCGTGAGCGGCCCTAACGCCTCCGCTGGGATCTTTTGCACGTACCCCGCTGGGTTCATGACCCGAACGGGCATGTTCTTCTCAGAGTTTATCGCCAGTGCAATCCTCCAGTTCGGCATTTTCGCCTTCATCGACAAGAACAACATTGGTGCCGGGCCCCTGCTGCCCCTGGCTCTCTTCTTCCTCGTCTTTGGCATCGGTGCCTGCTTTGGCTGGGAGACGGGCTACGCGATAAACCCAGCCCGTGATTTCGGCCCTCGTCTAGTTTCGTACATGATTGGATACGGTCATGAGGTCTGGTCATTTGGTGGCTACTACTTCTGGGTGAGCACCTAACTAACAATTCGGGGCTACTTGAGTTGACCAGTTGTCAGATTCCCGTGGTCGCCCCATTCTGTGGCGCTCTCAGTGGCGGTGTCTTGTACGACCTGTTCATATACTCCGACGAGAGCCCCATCAACACGTCCTGGCTCGGCCTTGACCGATTGGTCAGGCCCAAGAAGAGCGTGTGGTCTAACACGTACAATAAGGCAGTCGAATCCAGCGTCTAGTCAAGGTTGTAGTGTCGCGACTGGACCACGGACCTGGTATTTGGCATCTGATTCAACACCGCACCGGCCACAGTAATGAGTGCACGAGAACAATTACACTCATCCCTGTTTTTAGCCATTTATAGTATGAACACGGGCCGCTTGCTGGTTTCTGGATACATGCGTGTTTGAGGAGCCCGTGTCACCGGCCTCGACATGTACTATGTTCCAGTAGCCATATGATCATGCAATAGCACCTATTCGGGTCTAATGTTACTTCCTTTAACAAGTTAGGTCTCTGTAGATAGCAGCAGGCTGCTGTCGCTTGCGGCTGCGGGACGCGTCATTTGGGTTTGTGAACTCCCATACATGTACACGTAACGTCTCAGCGTACCCAGACTGCGGCCAAGTGTCGCGATTCGGGTAATTGTGACCGATTCATCTTCTGCAGTCATTTGTGCCTTCTCAGGTATCCTCGTGGATGCGACAAAGCAGCGTGACACATCATCTGAGACGACTTTGGGAGGCGAAAGCGCTACAGGGCTACCCATGCAGAATGGTCGGCTAGCGATTACCGACAACATACTGGGGGCCCAATACCCTAGCGTAGGGCATGCAACCTATGGCGCTACACCTTGCCCCTGTACTCAGTCATCAGAGACAGGGTCTGTCACACACTTAGGTAGGAAAACCGTGGGCAAAGGAATGCTTGATTCTCTATCTGATACTGGCACGAATCTGTTGCTCTTATACCTGTGCCATTGAGGCCATGGCCATGACTCATTGTAGGCAACAGAGTCGTGCCTACAGGCAGCACTTGTGCAGCCTGAAGCCATTCGCAGCTGTTGGCCTTGACACCTGAGGCTCGTTCTTGCAACAGGGTCTTACGCATACAACATGGCGTGTCTTGGCCACTCGAAGCATGAGATGCCCCTATTCTCCGAAAGTGAGCATTGTACTTCACACAGTCAATTATCTCTGCTGGACATGGCTGTCATAAGGTCTATTTAATGCCTCACGCACGTCGTGAAACATGGCTACAACTTGTGGCGATGTTATGCCCTCTGCCCTAGTGAAGTAGTGATCGTGATAATGGTTGGGCGCAGCGTGTGCATCCGACGGATGGAATGGGATGCAGGTGTGATCGGTGGGCATTGGGGACTTCAGCGACGCGTTAGTAAACCCCGCAAGCTCGGTAAGCTGTTCGTAGTCAATGTCAACGAAAGCCACCGTTTCCTTAACTAGGTCTCCTCTGGGAGCTGTTGTCGCGCCACTGCGATGACAACTACAGTGAAAGCTGCCAGAACGTGATAGCGATATGGTCTCCTATTTGGGCGCAGATACACACTCCCTATGGCAAGCTTTGCACCGTTGAGCGGAACTCAACGATTGACACTCTTAGATTCCCCATTCACGCACCCGCGAGCCCATTAAAGAAGCACGACAAACCCCACGCGCCTGGATCGGGAACTTGCTCATGCCCCGTACCACCCACGTACACGGTCCGCCCAAGGCTCGCTTCCATGCCCTTCGTTGCATCCGCGCCCCTTTGCGCCGCCTCTGCCGCGCTTCTGAGGTCGTCTGTCTTGCCAAGCACGTCAACGAACGGGTAAAGTGCATCAACTAGCGTTCGGTCGCCAGGTTTTGCAGGTGTGTATTCCGACAGTGCTTCGCAGGCACGTTTAAGCGAGCTTGCCCAAACATGTGGCGCAGCCTGACCAGGCGGCTGGTCGTGCAGGGCGTGCAGGAGAGCGTTGAGGAAGATGGCGTAAACAGCGCCTGAGGTACCATCCATAGTGCTTTCGACAATTGTTACGATGGAGGCCATGTCTACCACTGCGTCTCCTGCCAGTGGATACTTCTTGATGTGCTCAAGGAGTGCTGTGTACTTGTCAGCACCTTTCCTTAGTCAAACGATAACAACTACGTCGTATCCTTACCTTCAGCTCCTCGCTTGAGTCCAATGCCACAGTCACCGTCTCCAACCATGGTGTCATACTCGGTGATTTCTGGCTCAGCTGCCACGACCTTCTTGAGCGCCGCCGTCAATGCTGCGGTCGCCTGCTCTGGCTCGAATTTCAGTCCGCTAGGCTTAAATCCCTGCCTCTTCTCATCGTTCCCCTCCATAGTCGCGTGGTTCTTTGCCTCCCAAGTCTCCTTTCGAATTGGCGCTGCCCACCCGCAAACCTCGCTGGGAGCATCCAGAAGGTCCAGCATGCCAATGCCCACCGACGTGGGTACAACGTTAAGCAGCGAGATGCTGAAGCCCAGCCCGTTGAGGCTTGTCATAAAGGTACCGCTGATGACACGAACGGGATTGACGTGGTGGGTGCTGCTGAGTTGACTGACAATCTCGTTGGTGATGCCGCCAAGCTCCAGGACGCTGAGTCCGCCAAGGTTGTTGACGAGCAGGACAACGTCTTTGGAGGTAACGGCGAGAAACGCTCGGTCGCTGTCGGTGCCGTCAAGGAGTTGGGAGAGCATCGTGGTGACGAGCTCCGGGAGGTCCATCTTTCCACGCCCAGAGCCCGCTTCGTTGTGGATGCCCATGCCAATCTCGATTTCCTCATGGCCCATCTTGCCTTCTAGATCTCGAACCCGACCAGGAACGTGCACGCGCTCGAGGCTGGCCCCCACGCTGACGATATTCGAGGCTGTAAGCCTCGCCATCTCAGCAACTTCCGTCAAGGGCCGACCCAAAGCCGCCAACGCTCCGACGATCTTCAGCACCAAAACAGTCCCCGCGATTCCCCGTCGGCCCACTTTGCCTGCTTTCTCTCTCCCTACCCCCACATCGTCTCCCACAATGACCATCTCGACAGGCAAATCCGCAGCCTTGGCCTTCTCCACGGCCACGCCAAAGTTCAACACATCGCCCGTATAGTTCATAACCACAACGAGCACACCCTGTTTGGGGTCTACTCGCCCCGTGATGGCCTGTCGGACCTGTTCAGCGGACGGGCTAGCAAAGATGGTCCCCGCAACAGCGGCAGAGAGCAGGCCCGGTCCAACCATCCCAGCGAACGACGGCTCGTGGCCGGATCCGCCGCCCGATATGATGGAGACTTGAGGTGGAGCCTGAGAAGGGCGGCGGTAGATGATTTTGTTTCTGACATCCAGGGCTACATTGGGATTTGTCAAAGTGACCGACTGTAGGGCCGCGATAACCAAGTGGGTAGGGTCGTTGATGAAATGCTTGGACGACATTGCGATGGTGTTCAAGTTAGTGCTTGTGGCAAGGCCAGATAAAACTTTGTAGGTGTGCAGAGAAGAGTAAAAGAAGGATAGAGAGATAGGGCATTGAGACGGAAGGCGAGTTTTAGCGAGGTATATATGGGATGCATAGACATGGTATTATGGACAAGTTGCGCGAGGAGGGTCCTGTGAAACTCAACCATCCGCGCCACCGCGTTGCGCCTCCCAACCAGGTGGTCAAGAAGATCCTCCGCCTTATCTTGACTCCCATAGTCAGCTATTAAGCGTGGCTGTTATGTAATGCCCACAACAAACAGAATATCTTGATGCAGAGCGCTTCCGTCGTTCAAGAGTCAAGACACGGTCCAGCCCACATGCATACCGGCACCGCACCCCGGAATCCCCCCGGATGCGCCGCCCACCAGCACTGTGGAGTATATGGCACCTTTGTACCGGGATCAAGGGGCTGGCACTGCTAGGTAGGGTGTCGTGGAAGGAATAGCGATATAGCATGGTGAGGAGCAAATACGTGCAGCCAGCTTCGCCAAGTTGCAAGGGGCCTGGACTCTTGTGGGTGTGGAAGTTGGGGGTCAGGGACTCAGGGGTTTCCTAGTCCAGCAGGAAACTACCAGGTGGGCAAGCGTGATTTTGCAAAGGTTCATGGCACAATTGGCTGGGTATCTCCGTGAATCAAATACATGAGTCGTCGCGAAGAATGGGCGACCAATTACCTGCACCGATCTGTCGGCTTCCCAGGGCATTGATTGACTTCTCGTACCGAGTGCGATTAGATCACCCCATTAGCAATTCTGGCTTGACGGGGTTGCCATGCCACACATGGGTTTGGGGTAGTCTGCTCGTGCGGACTGGCGTGTGCAATGGCGGCGCTATCCTCGCCTAGGTGTAGGACCACAGCTCATCTGGGCAACGACGTCGGATATCGCTAGCCGACGGCCCCCAGGTTTCCGCCCGAACCGGCCCACAGTCCGTGCCCCGGGCCGAGCGTGCTTGATCAACCCACGCCCCCTCCGTCCAAGTACCGTGGTCCCAGCTGTCATCCATCCAACATTGAAGGCGCGAGTCACCGCATCGAAACGGCGCCCTGCCAGCAAGTCACGGCACTTTGTACGCTCATGTCAACAAATAAATGCGCCGCCAGCAATTTCGGTTGCCTCTAAATCTGTTGCAACTTGCCCCCAGCCACTTCTTTCCCCATCAGTCTCGCCATTTAGCACATGTAGCGGGTTATCGCTTCGCTCCGAGGAGCAATGCATCATTGCGCCCGGGTCTAGTGTCGACAACGTGAATGACTCCTTGTTGATTGCTGTCTATTCGCCCTCATATCAAGACCGTACCGTACGGGTCTGCAAAGTGTAGCAGGCCCTTGAAAAAAGACGGCGCGAAACCCCCGCACGCCCTCTCCGAGCAACGCTCAGCCCGCCACCGGTATGGTTGCTCGTGGGCAACTCTTCAATGTTCTGGAAGACAGCCGGCATTTGGTGCCTGCACGACCGTGCGGGAGGGTCCCACTATTGATATGGATGGTGTACCGATTCCCAAACATTGATTTGGGGATAGTTACAAGACGTCGGTGAGCTGCAGGGTTGGCAAGCTTCCGGCCGGCAAGCCCGGCTGGGTCAGTTGGCTGGGATCCGCCTCCACACACCCTTTGCGGCGGTGAAGAACATGCAGCCCGTTCAGGTCCAGACTGGCGTCAAGCGCTAGCAGTGGCACACTCGGAGCTTATCAGTCCATTGGCCAGGTGCCATGAGTCGCGAACCCCCAGACTGCGAATGTGGCGGCCTCGTGTCAAGCCCCAGGAGTCCAGGACGCCCTTGGTCTCTCACGGCTGTGGTGATTCGTCGTCAGCGGCACACTGGCGAACTGGGCAAAGGCTCAGACCCGGGCGGGCGCTAATGTCCATCCCCACGGGGCAGCCCCCTCATGCACCACATCCCCCACGCGTCCGGCCGGCGGTCCCCATTTAAACGAAGCGACACCCTTGATCAGTCAACTGGTCTCTTGGCCACAGCCCATATTCACCTTGGACGGTGAACGCCGTATCAGCGGCTGCTGTCCGGTCCACCATTCCGAGTCCAGATTCCGGTCTGCGACAATGCCGACGCATGGATTCCTCGTCCCAGACTCCTTCGAGTTTGTGGTCCCAAACGATGTCGATATGAACATATCGAGCATCTTCTGGGGACTGTCGCTTGGCATAGCGTTCTTTGCGGCAGAGCAAGCCGGGCGCCAGTCCCTTCAGTCGTGGAGGAGGACGAACAAGGTGACCGCGTATGTCGCCATGATATGGGTTGAATGGACGGCAAGCGTGGTCATTGGCGTCCTGGCATGGTGTTATCAACGGCAGTACATCCCACCTAGGTCCGTACGCCCCAAGCCGCCCCCATCACTGGTTGTTTGCACAAATTTAGTTACTAACGATGTCTTACAGCTTCCAGCTTTTCTTCATCACCGGTACGCTAGATGAGAATACATCACAAAGCTGTTTACGTGGCTATCCTAACCATTCATTCCAGCCTGTTTTTGGTCTATCCAAATCCAGCTGCTCATGCAGATTATCATTAACCGCATCGCTCTCCTCATGGTCCCTGCTACTGGGGCTTACAGACTGAAGTGGGGAGTGTTTCTGCTGTTGCTGCTCGTCAATATCAGCGTATTAGTTATTTGGATCCCGGCTCGACTCCAAATATCAGCTCGTTGGATTCACATCAACGAAATATGGGACAGATGCGAAAAGGTCATATTTCTTCTAGTCGACTTTTCACTGAACATGCGCTTCGTGTTCCTTGTTCGATCAAGTCTGGTCAATTACGGCCTTACCAAGTACAAACGGCTCTACCAGTTTAACTTGGTTATGGTTGCGTTCTCGATGAGTCTAGATGTATGTATTTCACCCCTGGGAAAGGGTCGCGTTATATTTCCGCAAACTAACGGAACTGGACAGGTCATAATTATCGGCGTCATGTCACTACCCAGCGATCTTGTGTGCGTTGCAAGCTACTCCTACAACTGCAATGGGCTGGTGACTAATCACCATCACAGCTACCTCCAGTTTCATCCGGTTGCCTACCTCCTAAAGCTCCACATCGAGATGAACATGGCCGACCTCATCGCGAAGCTTGCTCGAGCCCAAAGTTCTGTCGAAGCATGTCACAGCCACGGAGTAATAGAGGGGCCCTGTTCGTCAGACGGAATGAGCCCGACGCTTCGCAGACCTAGCATGGCCCTCGGTGCTATTGGGAATGATGAGGACATCGAGTGGGCGAGTGGAGGGCTCGGCCACCATCCTCGAGATGTCAAGATGGCGGTTGGGTCGCACGTGAGTCAGGGTAAAACTGACGAGACAGTCAGTAACGAAAGTCGAAGTAGTTCGATGAGGAAATTGCATGTACGGGATGTGGCACAGGATATGAATTGCTAGACTCGAGACCCATCCATGGATCAAGTAACGGCATATGATTGAGTGACTCCTCAATGTGTCGTAGTGCGCGAGGTTCTTCGCATCACTGCCTTTCGTACCGATAAATTACCAGAACTAACCATTTAATAACACCCAACAGAAGCGCACCAGACCCGATGCAGAGTGGCGCATCATTCATTAATAATGATTGAAATGAATCGCAATGATTGATAATGATGTGATGTGATGTGATGTGATATTATTTAACGTCCGGGGAGCGTTTACGCTGAAGCCCCTATCGGGGCAAAGGACGTGCTGGGCTAGCTAAGGTACAGGAAGATCCCGCCTCTGTATCCAGCATCTCAATGGCACAAAGGCGTTGTGTCGGCGAAGGGCCATTCCCGTCCGCGGGAAAGAACCCGCCCAGCCCAGAATTCTCTTGCGCAGGTAGACACAATCGGCTTCCAGGTCCTAAAACCCAGAAGCCGTGTCCTCTTCCATCGCCAGTAGCTACGATGGCAGCTGCGCAGCCACGGGGAAAATCCCTCAAGGGGCCAAAAACCCACGGCAGCTAGGACGCTGTTGTCTGAATGGAAGATTGTTCCGATCCAGGGTCATCGATGGGAGCTCTGCATCATGCGACCCAGCGATTTGTCTGTCAGTATGGTATTTGCAAAGCCCGGCGGCGGCACGGGCGGCAGCTGAAGCTGCTGAAGAAGAGGTGTCGTCTCTGGGCAACAGGTGTTGCAGAGGTCGGTCGGGGCGGCTTTTGGTAGCCGCTCTGAGCGGATGCATCAAGATGACGCGTCGGGGGGTTCAGGGGCGTTGTAGGCCCAAAAAGTCGTAGGCTGTAGAAGCCAGAGTCGGGGGGCGCATCGAGGCCCAAAGGTCGCGATGAGAAGCCGGCCAGTCAGGCTGGAAGCACCAGTGTTATCTGGGCAGCAGGTGCTGCAGATCTTGTCGGAGCGGAGGCGAGCCGCGAAGGTAGCTGAGATCGCATGGTCCCAAGTGGTCGAAGGGCAGTCTTGCCCGGAAGGTCGCGAGCGGCGGTGAGCCAGACGAGCAGACAATGCTGCGTCTGAGCGGCCGAGGCTGTAGCGAAAGGCGCGAGCGCAAAGGCTCTGATTGTGACGACGAGCACCTCGAGCGAAGGTCAACTCTCCAAATCCCTTCGTCGAGGCGGCTGTTAGGGCCACGATGGGCGCCCAGCTGCAGGTGCTGTCAATTAGCCTGTGAAAAACCCATGGCTTAGCGAGACGCTAACAGCGCCAGGCAAGCAGAAATTTTTACAGGGGAGAGTTGGATTGATAATGATCATTATCAATCATTTCATTGACGACTTACCCTACATAATGATCATTGCATTGTGGGCAAGGCAATGAACACCCTTCCCTGCATTCTTACTTTCTTGGCATGCCACTGTTAAGAAAGTAGCCTAATACACACCTTATTCCTTAACAAGTACACCGTAATCCGCCCATCCTGCGCTCTGCGCAGCCGGCGGCGGCGACGGCGATGGCATCGGCCTCGTCCAGCCCGCCTCATGATGATAATCCTTTCGATCTGGGTCCCAGGACCCCCTCCGGCTTAGCCAGAGGAGCGCGTGTCGCCCTTCTGCGCAACAGCCCCGCCACCCGTGAGGGCGAGATTGGCGTCTCGCGCTCTGCGCTACGGACGGCATACACGCCGTCATCGCCGCTGCAGGCGGTTTCCTATGCTGCAGCCACGGAAGGAGCTCAGCGCGCTGTCCATTTCGACTCTAGTGAACCTGACCCGCAACCCAGTGACGGCCCGGTCTCAATCGCCGATGCCGCCGACAAGCTCGTTGTTGCCCAGAACGAGGTCTATAGAGCCAAATTAGCCGTGTTCAGAGCATTCTGCTCCTCATTCGACGACACGGCGAAACAGTTCACTTCTGGACCCGCACTTCAATTCGCCCAGAAGTTTTCCAGCAGCTTCCTGCAGTACTGGACCGACGTACTTGCCGGCACGCACACCAACCTCCCGACGAAGCCCTGCGGAGTGGCGGTGGCCGCATCGTCCGCCTGGGCCATGGACATTCAGATCCGGACGAAGGTCGCCATGCGGAGCGCGAAGACGGACAAGATGCCATGGGCGCTGGTTCGTCCTATTCCTTCATGTGGACGGCGTCGTCCGGTTCCAGACATGCCGCTCGCTGACGTGGAGCCTGTGCCGAGACGCAGTCGCAGGGGTCTGTGCCATCTAACTGTCGGTTATGGCAATGGCGGACATTGTGCAAAGCTTGACAAGCAGATCACCGTAGCACACGCGGTCTCGGCACATTCTTCGGGTGCACGCTACGTCGCAGCGAAAGTCGGTTTCCTGACGTTGTCTGGTGGCATCTCCTGCTGCCGCGTTTGAGCTGCCGCGTCCGTCGCCTTCTGCCGTCCAGTCTCTGCTTGTCGTCGGCTGCTACAGGTCTTGTCACTTTCTCGACGTCGTTGCGTGAGGTGTGTCCATTTCTATGCAAGAGACAGGATTGCACGCCGAGCAACATCTCATGTGTTCTATGTGCAACATCACGCGTCTCGCGCCATCAGTTACATTACTGTACATAGGGAGCCAACTTCGCGCAATCCCTAACGCCGAATTCTCGACCCAAGATTGCAGCATGCCTTTGAGGCCAGCCGAAGAATACGACACAGCCTGTTCCCAAGAGCATGAAAATTCGGCCCTCCAGCCGTAGTCGGGCAGCAGTGGGCAAGACTGGGCCGGACAGGAAGCCCACCCACAAGTCAGCTATCCTTGGGTCGGGCCAGACATCCCAGTAATGAATATATATTCATTCATAAGCGCATATTCATTCTTAAGCTTATGCATAAGGATAGGAATACAGAGGCTGCCAATGAATACATAATTCTTATATTCTTAAGGAGCTGGCCATGTGGGTCCAACACAGGAAGTACTGCCTGTACCGGCGATGTAGACGACCCCGAACGGCCATTCTCTTGCCGCATGAGACGTAATTGCATGGCCAGGGCACGGCTTTCCCCAGATACTATCGGTCGTGCTCAATGTGTAAGAAACTGGATGAAGATAAGTTGTTTCTTAAACTGTGTGCGGCAGCGGAGGATGCGTCCTGGAGGTTGCCGGCAGCGGCAACAAGGTATGTGGAGTTTCAGCCTTATATTCATAATAATTCATAAGCTTAAGAATGGATATGAATATAACGGCGCCACTATGAATACATAAGAATATGGCAAAATTATGTATTTATTCATTACTGGGATGTCTGGGTCGGGCAAACAGACAGGCGCGCGGCAAGCCGGTTGCAGGAGGCAACCTAGCATACGGAGGCGACGGTCAGAATGGGAGACTATATGTGATGAAGAGAAGCAGGAAGCTCAACCGAAGCGGAGACTGCAGAGCTCCCAGATGCAACCTGGCATTGCAGCACCCTCAGTTCTGTCAAGTTCCGGTAGTACGTAAAACCGCGGGGGATTGTATCCACGTGCGGATGTAATTTGGGTAACGCAAAGACGGAGTGTCCTGGACGGTCAAAATACCCTGTCTGGCCCTCCGAGTGCCATCCAGTTCTGAGTCCGAATGTATTTGCGGGTAGAGGCGATTACTAGGAGCCAATCAAACGATTAATACGGAGTACAATTCAATTCCCCCAAAGACGATACATATAACTTAACCACTTATTAACACGAACGCTGTCCAGCCTCGACGGGGCAGACAGCGACGGCGACCATGTCAAGCGACATCAAAC
Organism: Purpureocillium lilacinum; assembly: GCF_023168085.1. Taxonomy (NCBI): domain Eukaryota; kingdom Fungi; phylum Ascomycota; class Sordariomycetes; order Hypocreales; family Ophiocordycipitaceae; genus Purpureocillium; species Purpureocillium lilacinum. The sequence goes on from NW_027072112.1 coordinate 6,838,011, forward strand.
ACCCAGCAAATCATTGCTTGGGCTTGTCCTTCTTCCCGGTCAGAGCGTTGAGGGCGCTGCCGAGGCCGAGCCCCTCGAGGATCTTGTTGAGCCCCAGGCTGCCGAGCAGGCCGTGGACGAGCCCGCCAAGGCCCAGGGGGCTCAGGAGCTTGCCGACAAGGCCAAGCACGCCGTTGAGCAGCAGGCCGACGGCGGCGAGGATCTGGAAGAGCGGCTCCGAGAGCAGGCCCCAGAGGGGGTTGAGCTCCTTCTTGGCGTGGGGCATGCCGTCGATCTTGCGCTTGGCGTTGTCGATGGTCTGGGTGACGGTTCCGGTGAGCTGTGACGTGGTGTGTTAGCGGTGATCTGCATAGAAAGACACTCGAGCGAGCGCATACCAACTGCGAGCAGCGGCACACGTCGTCGATCATTAGTGACGAAGAGAATACATACCTCCTTGAGCACGTCGGCCAGGTGGTGCTCCTCCGGGCTGGCGTCCTTGGTCGCCGACTTGTACTTGGCCTGGCGTTGGATGCGGCCGTCCGGGTCCATGCCGCGGATCATGCCGTTGGTCTCGGTCAGGATCTTGCCGCCCTCCTCGATGAGCGGCTTGACCTCGCGCACCAGCTGCTCCTCGTCGAGGTCCTCCTTGTCCGTCTTCTCAGCCGCGTCGACCTTGCTGGTGATCAGGCTCAGGATGGGGCGGATCTTCTCGAGCGACTGCTCGATGGCGCCGGCGAGCTGGCCCGCCAGCTTCTGATCCTTCTCGGCCCGCTCTCGCTTCTGCTTGTCCTCCTCGGACTCGCCGGGGATGTCCTCGAGCAGCGTGACGTGGCCGACGGTGTTGCCCTTGGAGTTGACCACGTCGCCGTCGTCGTCGACCTCCTTGCCGGAGCAGATGCTGACATCGCCGCTCGTCAGCTTGCCGATGATGTGGCCGTCGTCGTCGAGCACGTTGCCCTCGCGGTTGACCTTGCGGCCCGCGAGGGGGTCGCGGCGCTTCTCGACCTCGGGCTCCTCCCAGCGCTCGGCCTTGCCCACCACGTTACCGTTCTTGTCGACGACATCGCCGTCCTCGTCGACGGAGCGCCCGTACAGCGTCTTGGGGTCGCCAGACGTCAGCCGCCCGACGACCTCGCCCGACGAGGTCACGACCTTGCCGTCCTTGGCGACGGTGCAGCCCTTGAGCTCGGCAAACGGCCCCTCCTTGGAGCCCTCGCGCTCGCCCTCGGGCACCAGCTCGGCCTTGCCGATCTTGTCGCCCGACTCGCTCATGATGTTACCTTCCTTGTCGCACATGCGGCCGACGAGCGAGGCGACGTTGCCCTCGATGACGCGGCCGAAGACGGTGCCGTTGGAGTCGACCACGTTGCCGGCCTTGTTGACGCGCTTGCCGGCCAGCAGCGAGCGGTCGACGACCTGCTCGGGCTCCTCCTCGGGCTCGTCCCAGGCCTCGGCCTTGCCGACCAAGTTGCCGCGGCGGTCGAGGATGTCGCCGTCCTCGTCCACCTTGCTGCCCTTGAGGTGCTTGGGGTCGCCCTCGACGACAGTGCCGACCTGGCGGCCCTCGGAGGTGACGCGCCCGTCGGCCTCGACGACGGCGTCGGGGAAGTTCTGGAAGGGCGCAAACGACTTGTTGGAGCTCTCGCGCTCGCTGTCAGGGATGGGCTCCGCCTTGCCGACGATCTTGCCCGAGTCGTTCCAGATGTTGCCATCTTCGTCGGCCTTCTTGCCCTGAAGCTTCTTGGCGTCGCCCTCGGACAGGCGTCCGATGATGTCGCCCTTGTCGTCGACGAGGTTGCCGGCCTTGTTGACGTTGGTGCCCTTGAGGACGGAGAAGTCGATGGGCGCCTCCTCGGCAGCCTCCTGGGCCTCATCGGCCTTCTCAGCGGCTTCCTCGCCGGCCTCGCCGACCTTGTCTTGGGCAGCTTCGCCGGCCTTCTCACCTTCCTTGGTGACGCCTTCGGCCTGCTCGCCGACGCCCTCAGCGGCATCCTTGGCGCCCTCTCCCTCCGGGAGGTCGTCGCCGGGCTTGTCACCCTCGGGAACGTCTCCAGCGTCCTTGCCTGCGTCCTCGCCCTTGTCCGTGATGTCCTTGACAGCCTCCTGGGCCTCGTCTGTGGGCTCCTTGGCCTTGTCCGCCGTGTCCTCTGCAGTGTCCTTTGCATTCTCAGCCGTGTCTTCAGTGTTATCCTTTGCCTCCTCCGCGGTGTCCTTGGCCTGCTCGGTCTTGTGGCCTGCAACCTTCGAGGCGTCCTCGGTAGTGCCCTCTGTGGACTCGTCGATGGGCTTGGGGGCCTGCTCGGTCAGGTCGTCCTGGCCGACCTTCTCGGCGGGGGTATCATCTCCATGGACGGTCTCCTTCTCCTCCTTGGTCTTTTTGCCAGCGGACGCGGCGTCAGCTGGGGAGGCCTCCTTGTCTTGGAGCCGGACGGGGGGAGGCGCCTTGTCGTCGACGGACTCTGCTGTCTTGCCGGCGTCGTCCTTGACGGGCTCCATGGCCTTGCTGGCGTCGTCCTTGGCAGACTCGGACGGGGTGTCGTCGTCGCCGCCGCTCGACAGCTTCTTATTCTCAGCATCATCGCCACCCTTGCCGCCGGAGAGCTGATTGTACGCGTTAGCGAGGTCCCCATTGAGGGTGAAGGCAGTCTTTACGGGTCTGCCTACACTGCTCACGGTCTGGGCGGCGCCCTTGGCCTTGCCGAGGACGTTCCAGCCGCCGGTGGTCTCCTTGGCCTCCTCGGTGGCCTGGGTTGTGTACTCGCTGTCGAGTAAGGCCTTCCCGAGGACGTCGCCCGACTCGTTGACGACGTCTCCCTCAGCGGTCACGCAGCTGCCGACCAGGCTCTGCAGGTCCTTGGAGTCGGAGACCTTGCCGATGGCCCTGTCCGACTGGTCGACGATCTCGCCCTTCTTGTTGACAACGCCGGCGGCGGCGGACCGGGGCACGGTCTGTGGGTCGGCGCCCGCGGCCTCGGGGGCGGCTGAAAGGGGGGGTTAGAGTCTAGACTTTACGGGATGAACCGAGACATTGGAAGGGCCAACTTACAGACTTGGAGCTGCTTCTTCTCCTCGGCCAGGGTCGGGGCCTGGGTTTCGGCCTCCTTATTCTTTGTGATCGGCATGATTGATTCAGACTTTTGTCATTAGAGTATTGATTCACACTCTTTTCTCGTGGACACTTCGTTCGAGCCGCCACGCCCGCCGCTCACCGATTTATATGTCCACATGCCGGCGACGGCAAACAAGGTTTTGGGGGTCCTCATCCATCCACGGACACAAACATGTCATGGCATGGGAGCGCAAATGTCAGATTACCGTCTATTCCTCCCACCCCCGGCAGCCCGGCAGCCCGGTTTTTTTCCAAGGACAAGCCACACTGGCTCGGCTTGAAGCGAAGAGGATGGCGCGCGAAACTGCGCCAACGCGCGTCACTCTGGCCCCCGGCGATCATCGCGCGGCATAGAGCATCTCACGGTGACGTAATGGCAACGGCACCGAAGGGGGAGCACCAGCCACTCGCGCACTCCATCGTGATGCTGTGGCTGAGGCGTCGCAGCCGGACAGGACAATTGCAGGCCAAGCGGGCGAGCGAGGAGGGATTGCTGGGAAACCCTCAAACTCCGGCGCCGCGTCGATGGCCTAGGCGCCTTTGTGTCATACCGCAGGCATTGCACAGGCTGATGTCCTGCCGCCCTGGCGGTGGTTGGTGGTTGCCGCTCGGAGCTTGGTTTTCATACACCGATCGATCACTCGCCATGGTGCCTATCCTCGGCTCGAGAATTGTTTAGCGTGGGCTCGAGGTGTGTGGGAAAGCTTCAACTTACCGTGTGGACGTTGAACAGAACGTCGCAATGAGACGGGCACTCTGCTTCAAACTCACCGCTGAAACAATCTGAACGGGCCTGATGTCTTTTGCGTCAGGAGTGGATTGTTCTTCGTTTTGCTGACGGCCCAAGCGAACCGTCTTGCCCCGAGTAGCACTCCGTAGGGTACGGACCCAGTGTTGGTTCTGCTCACCTGGGACGGAGCAAACGGTCCGTCGGCGCCGCAAAGTGTTATCTGCCCCAGAGCTGGCAACGCTGGCTGTACCCCACCAGTCCCGGACGGCGCTGCGGGATGTTTCTCCATCACCTTTCCCGGAGCCCTTCCGTATAGACCGCGACCGCCAATGCTGAAAGGCTGGTTCCAATCGTTGCCAAACTCGTCTCGAGTTTGCATCACCCTTCCCGGCAACCCGTCGCGGCTTCCCCCGGACGGGTTTCTCGCCCAAAGTACCGGGCGACTGGCCCCAGCACCTTCGACCACCCAGGATCACTCAATCGAACACCTTCTGCACCGTGCTGCTCAGATCTCGTTTCGATGGCTCGATAACACTCCGCCGTTCCAGTACGGCTCTTCGAGATTCCCCTCTGTGCATACGTCATGGCTGACCAGCACGGGATCTTTCTCCGCCTGGTTTGAGTGTCGGCGTGTATAAATGAGTGCCCTGGCTCACCAACCCAACCCGTACAAGCGGGATATCTGTCATAATCCTCACAAGTAGACTGCGCTTCGTCAAGTACTTCGATATGTACTCAACAGTCATGGTCTCAGGTGCTTTTGACCTGCGACCCCTCGACAGCGAAAGGTCACTCGCATCCAGCCAGCTCGACAGCCAATGGGGCGGCGCGCCTCCGTTAGATAGTTGTTTAGCTATGAAGGAGCCAGAGAGTCTTCCGGCGTCTACCGACACTTTCGGAAACGATCTATCCATGAGCTGTATAGACGGCACCATGGCCGACCTGCACGCCAGGAAGTTTGCCACAAACGACTGCTGCAACAGTGGCATGCAGTTTCCCGATCCCTTCTACTTCCGAATGACCAGCAGTTCCATGAGCAATCCATCGTCCGATGGCATCAACAGTAACCTGTCGGGAGACGTGGCTTTCTTCACCACCGCATCCCCCGAGTCGCCATCGCCCAAGACCAAACCAAACACAGTCAAGAAGCGTGGCCGCCCACGAAAGGCTCGGCCTGCCTCTACCACCGCTGCCATATCGACGGCCGACCTCACCACAGTGTCCAAGCGCCGGACTAGCACCAAGAGCGAAACCGAGACTTCTGGTGGGGATGACCCAAGGACGCTCCGTGTCCGCGAAAAGAACCGTATCGCTGCCGACAAGTGCCGCTCGCGGAGGCGGCAAGAGGAGGACAATGATATACCAGACAAATTATATCCGTGGCATAAATTGTCAGACCGCTTCTTGTCAGTTGGAGCAATGCTGATACACTTTACGACGCATCGTCGTATCAGAGACGAATCACAGATTTGGTCCAGGCTATGCGTAAGCCTGGTGAATCGAAGCCGCCTTAATCTGGCAGTCTCTTTTCCCACTTACATATTTGAACGCGCGAGACTACGAGTTATGTGCGACCGCAGACTGAGCCCCCCACCCATTAACGTCAACTTCTTGGGTTGCCGTCCGCATCGGTGTAAGAATATAGTTTGCGCCATCGCCTTACTGGTTGGCCTGGCGCCAGATTTGGCCACCGTCCAGCCTAACGCACGTTGGACTCTGTCTGGCAACGGCGTTCGGCTCCTGTTTACTGCCGACTCTCCGATAACCTCTTTCGTTTGTGCGGCTTGTTCGGCATGGGCCTCATCGGAGCTCGCAGTCCGACTTGCTATCAGAACTGGCTGTGAACGACGAGGTGCAGGTCTATCGTGCTACACCGATCAAAAAAAAATCGTTCGCGCAGCATACGTTGTCACGTAGATCTCGAACCATCCGCACCATGAGAGCCACCTGTCGTTCATCCTCCCTGTTCAGACGCTGCGGGCCGCGGGCCGGTTCTTATACGTCGACCGGCGACGACTGGAAACTCCCACCACGGCCGCGAGGCTCTCGTCGGACAGGCTCGGCCGCTTCCCCAGGACCTCCACGGCGGTCCTCCGCATGTACCCATCGTCATCGTTTAGCCGTTGCACCACGGCCGCCATTGGAATGTACCGGAATTTCGATATACCTCAATTGTGATTCACTCTACATTATGCAGGATGACGAGACTGATAAGTGCCGGGAACTGTCTTGTCGTACTCGACATTTATTGCGGGCCCAGCGTTACAGTTTCGGCCTCGTGCGCGGTTTCGAGCCAAGAGTTCACGACGCGATCTTTATAATCAAGGCAGCTTCTGATTCATCATGACCTAGTATTCAAGTAAAGTCGGATCCTATGAGTGATATCCCCAATTTGACGCCGTAAGGACTGGAACCCGCAACAGTCGGCCGAGCTGAAACTCCAATGGAGAACTCTATACAACGACTGGAGCTTCCATCCACGGGTGGTAAAGCCACACCAGCTTTCCCACTTCGACATGAATCGAAGGAAACCTAGATTTCTAGCAGTCCTTTAACTAGAACACACGTCTATGTCAGAAAATAATTTGAAGGACATTGTTGATCACAGTTTTGATACTTACACATTTTCTAAGGTCGGATTGAACGTGCGCCTTGCAAGAATTGAGGCATCCAGGAGGCTGCCCCCCGCAATCCTAGAGGTTGCGGTTATATTAGCATACTACTGGCATCAGGCGCTAACAATTACAGTTCGCCACTTACACGGCCACACTCTAGGTCCTCGATGAAGGCAATGATATTACATCGACGACTGCAGCTGTCACGCTTCTCCAGGTCCGTGTCCGAGTTCCTGTCAGCTAGTGGAGTTGACAGTCCCAAGGCCGTCAGCGTTGCCAATAGCACGAGCGTGAGCTTCATTATGGGCCAAGGTCGCAGTCTCAGGAGTGATTGGTAGTGTGATATGCAGTGGAGTTGAATGCTAAGAATGTTGAAAAAAATTGCAAAGTTTCATAGGCAGTTTGGGTCGTTTAAATAAGTGCCTTGCGCACAAATGTGACTGTACTGGTGGAATGTGGTGGCGCAAAACATCAACCTAGGTAATCAGCACAATCGGAAACGTATGAGGAGCACAGCCGTAGAGTCGCAGCGTTGACCAATTCCTGTGGGTGGCCGTTAACAGCCTGAAGCGTAACCTACGGACTTTGCCACCCACAGTCGCAAAGCCAGCGGTTCGGCTTCTGGGGTCAAGTGCGCTGGCTTGGCTACTCAGCTCTAGATAAAGTTTTCTTCAGACGCCTCGTAAATATATACGTCGAAATAAGGAGGCAGCTTCGTGGCTCAAAGTAGAAAAGATCATCTCGCAGAATGCGCATCGAATGGCTTCCTGCGAATTTGGTCCTCCATGCACTAGCCAGTCGATGCAATTGTCGACATATCCCTTAATATCACCAGAAATGCAGCTGCGACGAGACGCGAAGCTTCTGCCAGGTTTCGTCATGGACCTCTAGTGCCAATTTGTACGTTCGTATGCTTACAATGCTTCGAGACAGCTGTTCATTACCACGCTGTACATCTGTTAGGATATTGATGTCATGCTACGGCCAGAATTGTAGCGTGTGTCTTGTGCCAGCACTGAGCAATCCCTCTGGAGCGCCCTTGGCTGCTTCGATGCTCGCCTTGTCATCTACATTCAACGAACGATCTGGTTTGCGCCAATGTAAGATCGAGTCCGATTAACACGCCATCGATTGTCATGCTCCATGTCATATGTGGTAACTGGGGGTATTTGCGAGGAGGTGGAGGTCCGCAGGGACAAAATGCAGCTTGAAGGGCACATAACGCGTGGAAAGTTACGCGCCGCCTCTTCATGCGTGAGCCGCTCTGAAGACTGGGTTAAGGCTGGGAATCAATGCAGATCCGGTTTTGAGCCCCAAAACATGTCATTGTAAGCGGTTGTCTGCGGGATTCAGTCCTACGAGCTGCATGGTTTCATGCTGGGGTTCGTTCAGCTGGTCGCAGCGTGGCAGTAGCCTCCCATGGGTGGCGTTGTGGGGTATGGCCGAGTTCAGTGCCCGCTCGGCACTCGGCAGTCGGGCATGCGCAAGTTTAATTCTCCGGGGCAGGGTGGTTCAATCGCGATAGCTGTACCCGTTTAAAACGGACGGATGTATTGCGGCGCCGAGAGGGTGCCGCAGAGCCCAGACCGTGCGATCGTGAGCCAGCCGTGCTGTGACGACCACACAATCTTCTGGCGTGGGACACGCCATGGCGAACAGCCAGAAGGGTCGTGGGAGGAGCGAACCGCCGCGACTTCAAACAAATGGCTGGATGCGGATCCATGCCCTAGCGGTTACAGAAGAATGGACAACATTGAAGCGACGTTATTGGGGAATGCAGGCAGAGGCGGGAGCACTCGTTCGTGACCCTTGTCAGAATCGGTCGCGTTTCGGCTGTTTGGGCGCTCATTACCATGTGTTGCTGCTTTCGCCGTGCTGCAGCGGCCAGTGACACACACGGCTCAGGTTCGAAATGATCCGGGCATGGCGTCGGGGTCGGTTGAATACGACGGGGAAGAACACGGTTTAAATTTTCGAGTAGTCGAGGATGCAATGCAAAGTTTGTCACTGAGGGCAATAAATGCACGGGGAAATGATCAGCAAGGTGGGCCGATACACACTGTAGACCCTTATTGACTTGTTTCATATGAGTTTCTTGGCGCTCTCGCTGGGGGGCAGTTTCTGGTGAAGAGGTCCTCGTCGCTTCAGCGACCAGCCAATCCTAAAGCCCCAATATTGAGACCTGGTGCATGATGACAATATCAGCATTTCCAATTGAGCCACCCTGACGGCTGCATAGAATCCCCGTCTAGCCCTGGAGTTCGTCCCTTGGTCGGTCTGATCTTGCGACAACAACGGCGACTAGCTCGAAATAGCAATTCTGATGACTCTTGGGCTGAAGCGAGGAGCTGCGGCACTACAGTACTTGCCCCTCGTAGCATTCGCTCCGGCAAACGTTACTTGGAGTGGATTGAAATGCTTAGGAGTTCAAGGTGCGAGAGGGGATGCGCATTCGAATAGCAAGGAGACCAGGTGACAAGTGGAGTTGGTTGAGGAGGACCAAAGCTGAATCTCCTTCGCGAGGAGGAAGGACTTAGGAAGAGGACTGGAGGTCTGGCCTCACAGCGGGGATGGCTGGTTATAAATGCCAGAGTGTGGAGCCCACGGGCTGACATTGAAATGGGGGCCCCAAGACTCGCGGATAAGCCAGGCCGTTGATCTCCGATCGTGCACTTGCCGCAATGTACGTCCGTCGAGACGGATTGGGCAGCCGCAGAGAGGGCCAGGCTTGGGAAGGTCAGCCTGGTTCAGCGTCGAACAGTGTCGAACAGGATTTACCCACCAATTCTCAAAGGACCTCGCATCGTGCACCTCCGATGTGTCAGTCGATGGGCCGGGGCGTGCACCTGCCTGGCCTGTGCAAGCGCCTAGCATTATCCGCCTGTCCGCACTGCCAAGCCGTGACGGCAACCAATGCTACAACTCCACGCACACGGTGTGTCACGGCCGCTGGACACCCTGGGACTCGGGACCAGAGGGCCGGCCTTAGGACTGAATCCTTGACCAGGACAGCAGGTCGGGAGGTGTGCCTTAGTGACAGGCAAAATGGGTTGGACGTGATGGTACAGTACGATTTACTTGATTCCCTGTCGACAGGTTACGAGTTTTTGCACGCCAACATGTAGGGAATCCAGTCCGAGGGCTGGGGCCGAGCACCCTGCCATGGGTGCTTTGCATCAGCCACCCACGCGACAACGAAGTCACAATCTCGACTGTCAGGGCCATGTCCGCTGCTGCTCCCGGCGACTCCTAATCTCCCTGACTGTTTCCTCCGAGGTCCGGCGGCTGCGGGCACGGGAACAACCCTACACGGTCGCTTTCTTCTGATTTCTGACCCGATTTCCAGGAATGAGAACAAAGAAGAGGTCTGTTGCAAACTTGCCGTCCTGTAGACTCACCCTGCCCCTGCCTGTCTGTGTGGCCTTGAGTGACAATCGCCCGCAGTCCTTGGGACCGACTCAAAGTGCTGGCACCGCCTGACAAGCCAAACTGGACAAGGACAATGGTGCCTCACTCGTATGTAGCACACCCCTGGCGATACTCAACCGGCCGGCCATGGACACTCTCGGTGTCGGCGATCACAGCGCCACTCCTGACGGCCGCATTGCTGGCTGGCCAGTGGACACGGCTTCCTCGCTCGGCACTCCTTGCCTTGCTGCCTCCTCTCGGAGCGAGCCACGCACGAAAACGTGGAGCGACCACGGACCGGTGTGGCGAACGCGCTTGGGAAAGGGTCTCCGGGACAACGTGATGCCCATGATAGGCTCTGGTGTGTGACAAGTGCGTGACACGAGGGAACGAATTTTTCTCAGGTAGGGCGAGCACCATTTCATTGGAGCGGACGTGAGCAAATGTACCTGGTTGCCCTTCGCCCTGGGCTCGCCACGGCCTCTGAGGTATTTTTATTTTCGTTTGGAACCCCCCGGGCCCGGGTCAACGGGGAGGGGGAAAAGCTTTTGGTGGGGGTTGGGGGGGGGGCGAATGGTGGTGGCTGGTTCAGTCTCAACTGGGGTGTGATTGGCTGCATACATGACTTGCCTGGCAGGAAGTTGTGTGCTCGTCCACAGTCCCACCCGTTGAGTGAGGAGAGACGGGGCAGTACGTATGCCTCAAGACAAACGCCGAGCAATAGGACCGCCAGGGCGAACCAAACGTGACGGATGACGTTCGGTGAAGCATCCGGGGACAACAGCAATTGGTCGCCCTTGGTTAAAGTCAATAGGCTGTATCAAACCTACGCCCCGTCATTGCAACAGGCTCCATGCTGAGTCAATAGGCCCCAAGCACGCATCCTATAATGCCAAGGGAGGGCCCGTTCCCAGGACGAGGATGGGAGTCCTGGCGGGACGCGACCGGGGCGACTCTGCATGCTGCCAACGCCAACCATATGATACGAGCCGGCAAACCGGTGCGGTTTAGGTTCCTGCCTTGTGCGATAAAAACTCGGACGTTTTGCAGTGTCACCGGGCGGCAGGCAAGGGCTGCTAGGGGGATGCGCCCAAGGAGAAGGCGCGTCGTGGACTTTGGGGCTGGGTGAACGGACGGCTGGGACCTAACGCGTTGGCAGGCACAAAGGAGGGAATCTAGTTGTACTCAAGAAGATACACTCACTAGTTGATTACGCCCGGTGGCCGGCTAGCCAATAGAGCAGCTATCTGCTTGACGTACATGCGTGCTTCCAAAATTTACCAAAGTCTTCCTTGGAACAGCGCATTGCCGCAAGGCCTTTTTCGCGGAGATGCCGTTTGCGATGGCTCCAATTGCCTAAGGACATCAGACTCGGTATACGTAGCCGTTGGCCGTTTGTTTAAGAGTGTACCAACTTTGGCAGAAATTGACGTAGTATTGGTGGAGGTGTGCGTGGTTGAAGTTGGACTAGCGGCGAGGTTACCGAGATTTGGCGGTGTGCCGAAAGCGGGTGCTGCCGATTTCTATGTGCAGGGGTATTCAGCGACGTCACACTTATTTGGCATAGTATCAATAAGGCATTTCAGCAGGAGCTTCAAGGTGTCCCCTTTCTTGATTGGACTACACGCGGCCTGTTCAATCCAGCCCGACATCCATGAGCCCACTTTATCATGATTTGTGGACGGATCACTCATGCAAACTACTACAGGACATCATACGACAGCCCCCAACGCATTCTAGGAGTCGAGCACAAAATGCGAGGCGCTGGGTTATCCAGTTGTCCCGGACGGGACGGGGTATGAATCGTCAAAGGACGGCAGTCTCGGCTTTGTGGAAATCACATGCAAAATACTAGACAACAATCTCCTCTGTCCGATGTGGCGAGGGTGATGTCACCCAATGGCGCGATGGTTAAGAGTTCTTGATTGATCATAAAGTAGACTCGGCTATCAGAACTGGATGTCCCCCAATGGACCCAAGATGCCTGGGCCCAAGATGAGCTACTTTGTTTACGATCCAAGCTTAAGCTATGCTGAGCTCCAGCTGCCAACTGGAGTCTCCACGCAGTGGCTGACTCACTAAAATTCGACTCTGCCATGGCGTTCCATCATCACACCATTTAGAAGCTCCACTCTGTATCCTCGAAAGAAGAGTAGTGCAACTGCCTCCCCCCCACCCCACACAAACAAACCATCACTGTGGTACCAAATTCAATTTGTGCTGTTCCCGGCGATAACACGCCACTGCAATGTCATTGCTCTTCTTTTTGCCTTTCTTGAAGCCCGATGGGGGGGCAGACTCCCCGGCCAGAGCATGCATAGATATGCTGCTCTTTCCAACCTCGTGTCCTCTTCCATATATGTAATAATTATCCCTCTTCAGCACGCCACTCCTTTCCGCCTTCGAAGTATTCGACGCCCTCGTGGCGGGTGTCAGTTGTGCACCCGTCCTTGAAGAGTAGGCCGTGGTTAGGCTTTCTTTGAACTGCTTTGTAGTTCAATAACCACTTCGCGGAGCCTTCCATCCAGCAACAGCATTAGTTGACAGTCCAGTATCGGCCGCGACACTGATAGGCACAACTCAAGACGGAATATTGAAAGGCGGCCTCCATCGGTCATCGCCCGCCACTTTGGGAGAAAGAGTCTACTGCAAACAAGCACCCTTGCCGCACTAGCCTTGGACACCCATGCACATGCATACTGCTTCCCTTCGTGTCGGTAGTCAGATCGAGGAAACGCCAAACGACCTGCCTGGGCCGGCGAGTCGAATTCACACGTCAAAGTCCAAGCAAGTCTTCCGTCCGCATGAATTGGAAGCATGCTCCACCCCTGCCGACAATGAGTTGCACAATGGTAGCTGCCAGGTTGGGGAAGCGCGAGCCGTCGGATCGAGCCATAATGCCCTACAGTTAGCTGACAAACCTCATACTGAAGAAGGCGTCGACGTCGACGGCCATCGCATGCCCAAGCAACGGATTGTTCAAAAGGATTCGGGCGAGCTGGTACGACCTGCCCTACGCGATACTCCCAAGCGCCCATCGAACCTGCTCGGTAAGCCCCGGTCGTCCAAGGCGGTACACTTTGATGACTTGGAACATATCCGCCACTTCCAAAAGGATGGCCGCCCCATCGAAGTCAAAACTGCTTCTGTTCCGACGGACGAAACAAACGACTACAATTGTCCCAATACCTTCAGGGAGAACGACGACCAGCGGCTCAGGCTAGGATGGGAGCTTGTGAACAACAAGCCCTATGCGAACCATGATTCGCATTATCAGGGTGTGATACCCGTATGGTTGGAAACTGTCTGGTTGTCGAGTGACCAAACGTCCCTGCTCGGCTCCATCGCAGTTGCTAATCTTGCCTGGCGCAAGCATGTGGCATGCCGTTTCAGTTTCGACAACTGGCACACCGTATCGGAAGTAAACGCCGAGTATAGCGGAGAGGTTCGCACTCGAATTGAGCCAGTTGAAGCGATTAGCCGCGACAGATTCATCTTTACAATCACAATCTCAGACATTGCCAATCTTGAGACCAAAGCAATGGCCTTTTGCATTCGCTACTCGGTCAATGGGGAAGACTTCTGGGACAACAACATGGGGAATAACTTTGAGGTCCGGTTCCGAAGGAGACAATCCAATGTTGGTAGGGAGGGTGGCCAGGAAGACGCGAGCCATCTGGCCCAAGACCAGCCTTCCAACGACTCCACGGAGCTGCTGCGACGTTCCCTTAGACAGACGCCGTCGGATACGTTTCACAGTGACTGTGCAACGTTCGCCCTGAACCAGCCAGATGGCGAAAGAATCCGACACCTTGCTGAGCTTCAAAGGGCGTCCATTGCGTCACCTAGTCTTGCATTGCTGAGACGCTTTGCCCTCTCCAGTCGGTATAACTTTAAGCCTTCTCTGCTTGCAGCTTTTCACGAAAGCACGAGGTCGGCAACGAATAATCGCAGAGCCTCGGATAAAAGTCAAAATATCAGCAACGGCAAGTTTATTCCTGAAACCGCCCTCTCCGGAGACCCGATGAATGGCTCCCACACAAACGGATCGCATTTGCGGAGCGCAACCCCTCAAAGTGCTTCCTACGAGGAGCTCATTAGGAACTATTGCTTTACGCATACTCCTGCATGGCACTTCAGCACTGGCACGTCTCCCACGGTAGCGTAATGGATGGAGTTGTATTGACAGACGCACCATGTTCCGATACTCGGTCGGCTGATGGCATAGGAGAGCTCCAAATATGTGTCGCCACAACTGCGGTCTTCACTTTGTACTCTCATCGCGAGTACTACTCGCACTCCGTGCTCAGCGATACGACACATCTTTCGGGTTGGGCAACGGTTTCCATTATTTGTATTGAATATCCGCCCACGGTCGCATTTTTCAGGCAACCGCAAGTGGATTTCGACTTTCTACCTTTGGAAACTTGTGCAATGTACAACTTAGGGCAAGGAATGCAGTAGCCTACATAATTCAGCGGTGGGTACGAACTCAAGCATCTTGAGATCCATGGCGGCTGTGGCTTTTGCAGGAGGTTGCTACATTTGATAAGCCAAATTACGTATTGCGCGGCACGTCTCAAGCAAGTCCCTGAAAGACTGGTCGTTCCCGTAACCGCAGTAGAGACGGCTTCCACGACGTGGTGCTGATGTTACTCTCGGGCCCTGCAACCTCCGGAAGGTAGGGGTGAAGGGCGCCGACATGGTAATGAATAAAGCCGAGAGGTGGGTTGTTGATGACGTTGGCTGAAACAGCAAAGCATTCCGGGTGGTCGAGTTTTTGGCTGATGAGTCGAGGTATTGCGTCGTCGGCGATCCACACCTGTCATCGTAAGAGAACGCCAGGGGCCGTGGGTTGGCAGATCGACCGTTTCTCGCATCCTGCAGTCGATGCGGATGCGGAAGCGACGGAAGGCGGAGACGTACAATATCGTCGTCAACCTTGACGTAATACTTTCCACGGTCCAAGCGCTGCCATGCTTTATAGTATGTGTACGTCGACAGTGTCTCGCCGGGCAGGTATAGTGCTTTGTGGCGTCCTGGGTCGCTGGCAATAATCTCTTCGAGGTAGCGGAGGTCGTCCTCTTCCTCTGTGTTGACAACCCAGAGTATCTCGTCTAGCCAGCCACCACGGCCCACCATATTTTCCTGTCAAAACAACGTAAGAGTCTTCGCGTACGAAATCAGAGAGCCCGGATGACCGCACGTGAGGACACCCACCTCCAAATAGCAGCGGAGACATGAAGCTCGGTCCCTTCGTCCATAGAAGACAAGGCCACTGACGGTTATGTTGCCCGGTTTAGGATCGGGCACCAGCGAGCTACCCGGCGCCACGGGCAAGGGGAAGGGAGGTTGGAGCGGCGGAAGAAGATGGGACCACATCAGAAGTACGAGACTGAGGAGAACGAAAGCACCCGCACCGCCCCTCTTGCCCGCCCGTAATCCAGGAAGCGGCATGCTTCCCCTGGCGATGAAGATTGGTCATGATTGGTCGCACTTGTCGACTCGGTCATAATAGCCGGTAACTGGAGCTCGGACGAGAGGATGCGGTCTTATGTACACGATGTAGTAGTGCACTTCACCAAGGGACTGCTTGAAAGACCACCGACCTGACCTGAGGGCCGCCATACGGCGTGTTTGCTCCGTGGCCGTTGCCCGCCCGTCAAACCTGGGTGTGGAGCAGCACGTACACCCACGAGACAGCCACATCGTGCCTCGCGAGGCCTCAAAGGCACAAAGTTGCCTTGCCTGGCAATACCAAATGACCGGAAGAGAAGCAGCTGACTTGCCCACTATCGTCTCGAGGTCACGCCAAATGGCCGAATATACGAAGCCGCCCTCACCTATCGGGTGAGGGCGGGCGTCGCGCAAAAACGCTCATTCGGACGTCCAGGACTGGCCTGTACATACCCTGCTGCCACATTGAAGCTTAGCCAGAATCATCCATTTCGGACTGTGTTCATGAGCGGCTGTCGAGTATGTGCTTTTGGACGTGGACGGAGTTGCGACTGGTGGACTGTCCGCCATGAGCCAGAACAGCACCATAAGGCCCCGCATGCTGAAGTGGACACTCGGCTGTGCCACAACCCGGGGCGCGCCAGACAGCCCGGCCCGCCCGATATTGGCCGCGCCACCCGAGGCAGGCTGCGTACCATCCATTTCGAGGAGTCACGACTGAGATCGCACACCGGTTAGGAAAGCAGTTGCTGCGATGGCTCAAGCGCACATACTACCAAACTACAGTGCCTGGCCAGAGGTACTCTTCTGTGCCTGAATCCCCTTCTGGATTCCCTTTCCCGTCCGTTGCATGCCCGAAACGCTGATCGTACGGGAGAGCACTGGAGAGTGTACTGTATATGTCCGTAGGCGCCATGCGAACAGAGTCAGCACGGTCTGGTTGTTTCGAGCACCGCACCCTTTGTAGCTTTGCCTGGCAGCATACCGTAGCACCTCCCGAAGGCATAGGATCATTGGCTTTCATTGATGGCAGAGACAGGGGACACCCGTTCGGGCCAACCACACGCCGTGATGGGTCGTTGCAGAGTCTGTGCGTCCTCCTCCATGAGTCGTCCATGCAGGCCATCGACACGCTTCGCTTCTGACGCATTGGCACAGGCAACCCCTTCCGTCGACGCGAGAAGTACAGTCCGGGCAGCATGCTTGTCGCAAAGGCGCTCGCGGTATGCTCTTGGCTGACCTCCGTGGTCGTGTCTGTCCACTACGGCACAACGGGTGCCGCCCACGACACCGGCCACAATGAAGGGACCTGGGCACGGAACTATGCCCAGCCAAGCTCATTTACATTGAACTCTACCCTGGGTGGCCTTTTCTGGTATAGGCCCTGCGAGCCACACTGGTACCTACCTCCACATCACAGTGCACTAACGAGCTTGCTTAGGGCTTCGTTGCTGAACTGGCAAGTGCTCTACCTGGCTCAGCTGTTCAGCCGTGATGCATCCCGCGTGCACAGCGCTGCGGCCGTCTGCGGCCATTTCACTGCGAGCAATGCCCTCCATGTGGTCTTCACGGCCTTGTTCGTCAAGTCGCTTTTCCGCTGGGCCGAAGGTATCCTGCTCAGTGGTGCCTGTCATGGCAGCCACTTCTTTCAACAGTCCATCATATCCTTCTAGCAACCCGGCATTTAACCACGACCGGACTGTCTGTGCTACGGAGATGGTACTTGCATCTAGCCGAGTTCGCCTCGGAGATACCTGGCACCAGCAGACGAGAAGGTGCGCTCACATTCGGCTGACGTCGCCGGTATCGACAAGACGTCAATCGCCATCCGGGCCACGCGTGGATATTCGAACCGCTGCGCTGACCAGTACGGTAGTGGATTGTCATGCTTTGTGCATACGTCCTGACTCGTACTCAGCCATCTCTCGAATTCGTCCGCAATTCGTTCCTTATCACGGGTAGTATGTGACAGGAGCTCATCTTGAAAGCAGTCAAAGGGGTTGGACTCCCGGGCCCTCACAGCTAGCTACAGGGAGATTGCTACCCGCGATTTGCCACTGGATCGGAAGATCACCGTACTCGCGCTCCCATAGTGCCTGGCTGCGAAGTGGTTGGAGGAACCGTGTCCCAGTCTTTACTGACCACAGAGCTCCCCAATGACTGCGATAATTCAAGCTTTGTTGGCTCTACCTGACTGGAAACTTCAGATGAGCAGGCTGGATATGGCGAACCTGCCGAGAAGCTGGGAACATCGCCGCCAGTGGCCATCATGGGGTTGAGTTGATTGGAAGACAATGGGCACCACCTGGCCCCGGATGATGGGGTTTTATTTGATCGACGGCTTGAGAAAGGGGGCCAAAAGAAAGTTGCCCGAACGAGGGCAAAAGCAAAAACGATAGAGGTACTGGTACATTTTACAACTTGGCACTTGGCCAAGAAAACAAGTATCTCTACATCACTCAAATTAGCTGGCGTCTATCTACATTTCATCTATCTACCGGGTGGTAAAGTAGATAGATAGAAGACCCACATGACCTTAGGGTAGATAGATAGGTGTAGCCTACATCTATCTACATCTACCAAGTCGTCTACATCGGTAGATAGATTCCCCACCCTGACTGTTATACAGAAGGCGAGAAGGGCCGGGAAGGGCCTGACAAGAGCACATATACAGAACAGCCAGGAAGACTGTAAACATGGAAGAACCCACCGGAACAAATGGGTGGCTGGACTGTGGAGGAACAACCTGGTGCCGGCCGGGCAGTTCGTTGCAGGAGGAAAGTGTACCTAGGATGTAAAGGACGGGGCCATCCATATTTATAGTCGAACGCTGCATAGCCACCCCTAGGAGGGCGGCTGGGACAGCCTATGATTTAAAAAAAAAAAAATTCAAGCTCGGATTCAGATTCATTGAATCGCTAATTAATCCGGGCGATTAATTATATCACTGGGCACGGATGCATAGCTAGCTGTCACCTCGGCTGAGGTCCACTGCGAATCGACGAACTGTGTGTCGTCTACAATCTTAGTTGCTGTTTCCTCACATAAAGAATGAAAATTTGGCCATAGAATGCTTGTCTCTCCAACTACAAGCCCCTGCCGAGTGGCATGTTCCGGTGTCGAGAGAGTCAAGTCATTGTGGCGATGGGCGCCATATACAAGATGCTCTTGTCCCCCATTCGTCTCTGGTCTCGACTCATACGCCCAACAGGTCGGTTGTTGTTCCTATGAGACAGTTCCTGGCCGCTTGCTGGTTTCCGGGATCGGTTTCAACACCACAGTGACGCGCGTCAGCTGCAAAGCTCTTCGGACGTTAATTAATATCGCATCTCATTGCATCGCGCTCTTTGAACGTGATCCTAAAGCCAAAGACCTTTCCTGCCCCCTTATAAGTTGTCGTTTTCTGGTCACATAGGTCTTGTAAGGCACATAACGCATGCATGGACAAAAATGCGAAATTTGGAACGAAGTACGAAGGGATAATAGCCGACATAACCCTATTTTAGTATAACGGAGGGGTAACCACGCACATCACAAGTCTAGGACATGATCCCCACCTAACTGCCATCGGAACTCGCAGTAAGTGGTCCCTCTCATCGCTGCCGCAAAAAGTTTCTCCCTCTGATTCTCCCTCTGATTCACTCAAACACAAATTTGCGAAGGCGAAACCCACCCGGGGTAATGAGAGAGGCACTGGTCATAATCAAGTGAGGACCCAGCAACATATCAAAGCAACCGTGTGAGTGCATCCCCGCAGACAGTAGATCCCCAACCAGAGTCGAGTACCTGGTGACCCGATCGTATTTCTTATCCAGGTGGTGCTAAAGTCGGTAAGCCGCGGCTAGTGGTTGGATCATCGGACGGACTGGGAGTTACTCACGGGCCTTGTAGTTTCTCATGTCAGACATAACACCTCATTCTCCCGATTGCTGACTTCTTCGACAAGTCGTTCCCACCAAGGAAATCGACGTTCAATGGCATCGGTATCAATTCTGGCGGGCGAAAGAAGGCCCACCTCTTCATGAATCCACTGCCAGATACGCTGAAGGGCCTCATAGAGGGGTGGAACACTCTGAAGAGTCATATTTAGCAGACATTCATCGATAAGGCTTGTGTTGCATACACTTCTAACTGGAGTAGAAATAACCTCCTCAAACCAAGTTTTTGAGACACTCCTGTGGTCTGACCTTGTCGCCAGCATTCCCAGCAAAAATACCGGGAATAAAGGGGCTTGTGCTGTGAACTGAAAGCCGGTCGTCGGCATCACCTTTATGCATCTCGCTAGATCTGATAAGGTCGACATCACGTCAGGGTGATTCCGGGGTAGTCTATGGCACCTGCGTTAGTGCGGGACCAGTTATCCATGTACAACGTGCTCACCGTAGGACGCGGCATTGTAGGTAGATAATGGCCGTCAGCCTCCAAGCCTCGGCTGTCGTGTCCGTCATATCGGCAGATGTGTCGATTTTGTAGTCGTCGGGCATATGTCGTAGCCATTCAGACACAGAGGGCTGAGAGTTTGCAGTCTCCCAATCCGTGGACTCACTGCTCCACTGTCTCATTTGATGTATCTCTTCCAAAAGGTACCGTGTTGTCATGGGAACGACAATGGAATCCGGATCCTGCTGTAAACGAGCTGCGCAATATGTAATTTGACTTATCATGTGCAGCAGTCTCTTCGAGAAGCCACAGCCACCGTGAATTTGGTGCATGTCTTTCTCAGATCCGTTCAATAGCCAGTCGAACCGGGATGCCTCGAGCTCCGGGTCGAAAGTCCCTGAAGCGGGTAAAGTTGTCATTGGCTGTGCCAAGATCAACGCCCGACCGACGATAATGGATTGTGAAATGCGTAACGATGACGGCTGTGCGTATGGACGCTTCCAGAACCTCGAGCCCTTGTCTATTGCTTGAAGAAACAATTCTCCCAGCTTGAAACCGGAAAGCCAACGGGGGGCCCGAGAATTTTGTAGTCGGCACTCTGTCAACACGATCTAGGCGGTGTTCATGTTAGAACTGTCACAGAGTCACCACGTCAGTGTATTGCTCACATCTTGCATGCATAAAAGCACTGCGATAGTGATGAACTCGGTCGCTTGTCGTTCGCTCCGAGCCGTCGCAGGATCAAGCAGAAGCTGGTTGAACCGCGATTCAGCTTCAATGAACCTCTCATTGACCCGCTTGCGCAGGTCATCCTTTGGCAAGTAGTCATAGATGTATATCCCGGCAAGACTTTGGATCGCAGCCCTAACACCGTCGCTTTTCTGCATCTGGGCAAAGTCTTTCAACCAAAGATTTGTCTCCACAAGCACACTCCTGCCTGGACACCAATTTTTAACGTCTGTTTGTTTAAATATCAGTTCTTGTATTGCTGCGCAACACGCGATGGCTTCGCACGCCACACGCCCAAGGTTCCAGACGGGCATCCAAGCAATCTGAGGAAAGCCGAGATTACATAGGGAGTTGATGTATGAAACATAACATCTCCTTTCGGGGTAGGAAGTGGACGGACGGAGACCAACAATGGAATTGATCGCTCTGGTTCTTCACTCTGCTCATGGCCCGCGCGCGTTGCATCGCAATCGTAACAAGAAGTGTGTGGGAAATCGGTTTCATCATGGGAGAATTGACATACAGAACGCCCAGAGCCTCCGGTCCATGTAGTCCATTGTTGCCTCGTATCCGAACAGCTGAGGCACCATACGAGGAGCGCCAGTGGGGATTGTGGCTGTGGAGATGTCGGCTCCGAAGTGAGAACGTACCGGACTACATCCTACCCATTGGCCCGAGCCGTAGTGAAGAAATCTTGAAAAATCACAGCTTTGGTGGTCGAACTCGGGTGACATCATGATGGCTGCAGGAGACGAGGTTACTGGCACAGTGCTAAAAGACATCAGCGACGTAGATGTCGTTTCATCCTCGGCCGCTAACACCAACACACGGGACTCGGCGACATTAGCGGATTGTGGGACGGAGAGCGCTTGAATCGAAGAGGAGCGCCTGGGCTGCTTCGCCGGCCAATTGAACTTGACATAGCCGTTGACCCTACCGTTGGGCGGACGGTCAAAGTGGTGCCTGCTAATGTCGCCAAAGCGGCCTAGACAGTCTTTGAAGGGGCTCGCAAGCATGGCGCAATTGATAGCTCTGGAACGGTGGTGGTTTCTCGACCGAGACTGAGAAGTGTTCGATATCTTATCGGTCGTCGCGGGAGAGAGGTAGCCCAGTCGCTTGTTGTAAGAGTGAGGCCGCAAGGGCCTGGAGGACAGGTTACTTGGGAAAACCTCAAAGTAGGCGGCAGGAATTGCTGAAGCGAAGGTCAGCTCATCTCGACGCGGTCGGCTGTCGTACAGGTCAGTTTGTGTGACGGTGGGGTATCCCGTCTTAGTAACGATGCGGAAAGGTACGGAAAGTGCACGATGGGCACGCGGCCCAGCCTCCTCTCACGGCCAGGTAACGACAGACAGGGACGTCGATGACACGGGAGCCAGCTCAACCCGCAGAGATTCGAGCGACTGGGAGGCGGAAACGCGATGTAATGCAGTTGCCGACCGTGGTAGGGACGAAAGACAACTGACAGCAGACAAGTGCCCAGGCAACTAATTCCGATAGGGAAGGACAGGAGGTACAAGAAAAGGTAGAGATTGCCCCTGAAAATATGACATAACGGGCAGCCCGCACGTTTGACACGAAGTTTTGCTCCATTTGGAGGCGCCGTGCGGCCATGAATGAGGCAGCAGTGACAATGTACGGAATTGGAGGCATTGGGAGGGCAGCAAACAATATGTACAGCACCAAACCGGAAGATACCCACCTGAGGAAACCGTTAATGGCAGCATTGCATCGGGTAAGGTCGATGCTGATCTAGTTGATGTGGGGACGACGTCGAGCATCTGGGAGGACGGATCCATTGGAGCTGACGATGGCCACGACCACGATCCGTCCAACACGACTTCGGGTCGTACAGACAAGAGGCCGTCCAGATTGTCCGCACGAGTCGTTTGTACTATGGCTGCGGCTGCAGAAAGCGCGACAATATGCTCTTGATGATGGCAAGGTGGGTGGTTGTCAGTGGGAGGAAGCTGGGCTTGAAACGTGTAGGCGGGACAGTGATGGTTTGGCAGCGGCGCTGCTACTGTTGCGATTGCTCCTGCTCGAGGATAGCTGTGTGTAAACGGCGGATGCAGTCGTTGGTGCCGTTGCTTTTCTTGATGTTGCATTTGCGGCGGTAGCGACATTGGCAACGAGAGCACCTGCATACCGGCATGTAACCCTGACGAGGCGTAACGATTGATGTTGAGGGGGTCTTTGGTTTCTGGGGTGGAGAGTTGTTCCTGCGACGGAACGCCTAGCTTGGTGCGTTTTGCAGGCCGGTCGTCGTCGATCAAGGGGTACCTCGATCGTTCCTCGCTCGGCATCGTGAGCTCCGGGTAAATTTCCATGACCGTGATGCTTGATGCTTTGTCGCGATGGCCGGTCGACACTGTTGTTGGCGCCAAAGTTTTGCGTACTTGTCCTGTAGGTGAATCAGGCCGCCTCAACTTAGCGCGACAACCAACGGTGCGAGCGCGCCAATAAATTGCGTAGCCTTCGGCAAACAGAGGTGTTTTCTGGGAAGTCACCGTGGTGCAGTACCCAAGGATACTGGAGGCGTCCTCACGGGTGAGATGCATGGTGAAAGCGGCGCTAGACATGGAATGTCTGCGCGAGCAACTGAGACAGCTGTACGGCCCCGCGACAGGGGTTAGGACAAGCCAGAAACCACATCAGCCGTGGAGAGTGAGCCTTCCTGGTGTGTGGGGCCGACAGATTTGTCACATCACGCCCAATCGGCGGAGAGCAGAGGCTCCCAGAACGGCTATTGAGACAATCCAGCCGCCGATCCGACAGGTCATTTTCGAAGCTACAGCAGTGGCAGGTCGCCGAGCTCGACCCTGCTGGCTGAATTCGACCCGGCGGTGTCTCTGCTAGGTGTCCCGGCCTCGTCTGCACTCCCCCCAGCACACCTTGAGGCATACCGTGGGTTTTCTGCTATGCGGGCGGGCAGTCATGGTCTCGCAAGCTATGCTATTGACTTGATTGGACTGGTAAATCTGTAGAAACGCCCCATAAGGTATGCCCTGTGGATGCCAGGGGTGCCAGGGACGTGTCAAGGTGGGCTTCGTCGTTATTGGCCCATAACATCCTGTTGATCCTTGAAAAGCAAAAGGGGCTGCTGGCCGAGTAAAACCGGAATGGTGGTGGTGAGTGAGGATCGTGGCGCAACCTGGCTGCCGGCCCAGCAGCATTGCTTTGGGGCGGGGTACCACCCCTGCCGCGTCGGAGGGACTGGGCAGCGAATGTGGACGAAATTTTCCTAGCAAGCCGCTTTACGCATGTCCATTTGACAGCTTATTCTTTGGAGAGCCGAGCTCCAACATTTCCAATGGTTATTTGCTAGCAAGAAGGCTTGTTGGCCGTCGGCGACACTTGGCCGGCATCCAGTCTCGCCTCGCGCCGAAAATTGACCAACCACGGCCAATGGACAAGGAATGACATTGGTCCATTTATGTCTCTCGGATGTTCAGGGTTAAGCCGTCCATATCTCGCGGATGTTCCGCGAAGGGAGGATGTGGTGGTGTGCCTTTACCACTCGAGGGCTGCGCGGCTTCGACTGTTTATCTTGGTGTCTTGATCGACGAATTCGGCATCAGTGTCGCAGAGAGCCCCCCTCCGATGATGCACTGGCGACCTGATGTTGCGACACCAATATCCTGCAGGAACCCAAGTTTGCCGCATATGCTTGTATGCAGTCAGTCGTCAATCTTAAATATCGTCGAGACTGGTCAACACTGAAGGTCATCAGGCTTGTCAGCAGGCAGTTCGGCAATGGTGCTTCGAGGCTGAAACACCTGTCTTCCACCAGCGCCCAGCCGCCGCCGCAGTGTGGTTAACAGATCGACCGACTCAGACCGGGCCCTTCGGTCTGTGCGCCCGGCAGGCTTCCCAACAAGCAGTCAGTTATCAAGCAGTACTGATTACTGATTGATACTGATAAGTTATCAGTATCAGTACGCACCTAAGCAATCAATCAGTAATCAGTAACGCACGTGACCTGGCCTCCGACGTGTCAATATTTTGTGGCATGGTGGCACAAAACGAGACGCGACTTGACGCGTTCGACGCGTAGAGAGGTGTGGGTCGTTGCCCAGGCGAGCTGCTAAGACACGTTAGCGGGAACAGCCAAGTCGCTGGGCTTACCTTGAGAATTGGGTACTGCGTCAACCATATCCATCGCTTGACGAGCGGCAGGTTTTGCTTGGCTTTTGCATGCTCGATAGCAATCGAGATACTGCCTCTGCATTGCGTGCCCGGCCAATTTGCTACCTAAACATCGTGACACGAGAGAGGGTGAAGCGCGTGCTATCAAGCAATAAGAGCAAACCTAGGGAAGTTAAGAGGTACTCACCTCGCCATAACGAACCTGGCGGGATCTGAAGTTGTCTCTATCTCCTTGACATAGGGTAGCTGCAGCCAAACTCAAGGTTCCAGCCGTGGTCCAAGAGACCAGCAGCCCAACCAAATTTGCACCAAGATACATGTACAAGCGACTTGGACCTTCCGTTCCCAAGCAGTCCAGGGTCAAATGGCGTGGTGCGTACGCGAACCTGACGCGACATCGGCGGCACTTCCTTGCTGGCTCAATGCCCCTTACCGCCTGGTGAAGGCTCATCGATTGGAGTGTTGCACAATTCTGTAACACGTCAACGACAACACACGTCGACATGCCCTCTGAGTCGTCTTCCTTTGCGGGTGACGTTGAATACGAAGAACTGAGCTCGCCCGCACCAGAATCAAGCATCTCCGCAGCCGAGCAGCCTCATTCACAGCGGTCAATTTTCTCTGCACCCTTTTCGTCCGCATCATCCGCGTCCACGCGCCAGTCGCAGCCAAAGAAACGCAAACTACGCACACCGGAGACCTGGAAGCACTTTCGACTGCCCAAGGGAGGCGAGGAGACACACCAGAACAGCCAGAGACTCTGGTATTGCCAGCATTGCCACAACCCGCCATGGCGAACGGTCTCGACCACAAGCGCCAAGCGCCATATGCGAAGCGACCACGGTATACTCATCGATGACGAAGAGAGACCAGCCAAAAGGGCACTCCAGCAGTCTCTTGAAGTGGCGTTCACACGCACAGAGGAGAAGAATCGAGATGTGGCGTCTCGAGGTGAACAATCGATCCTACGGAATACAATTCAACTCGACGCATTCTACGAAGCTCAAATCCAGCTGATCACACGTCGCCGCCTGCCGCTCAACTGTGTCTCCTGGCCGGAATACCAAGCACTTCTTTGCGCAATCAACCCTCGAGCTGAAGAGGTCCTTATCCAATCCGGCACTACGGTATTGGCTCATATTGAGCGGTCATACTTGGTCCATCGCGAGAAAATCAAGGCTCAGCTGCAGACAGCGCAGTCACAAATCCACTTCAGCATCGATCTATGGTCATCACCACATCGCAAGGCTTTTCTCGGGATCTGTGGGCAATGGGTCGATGAGCAATTTGAGCTCCGAGAGGCTCTTTTGGGCCTGCCGAACATACAAGACAATCACACTGGCGAGACAATGTCGAGGCACCTGCTGGACACAATACGATACTTCGATATCGCAAGCAACATTGGCTACTTCACGTCAGATAATGCTACCTCCAATGATGCTTGCCTCCGCGCTTTGTCGACGGCCTTGGAGGACGAACTTGGCATCCAGATAGACCCCGTGGAGCGTCGGGTTCGGTGCGGAGGCCATATCATCAATCTTTGCCTCCAGGCGTTCCTCTTCGCCTCCACCAAGGAGGCACTCAGTGCGGCGATTGAAGAAGCGGACAACAACATGGAGGCCAACGTTGTTGAGTCCCTATAGGCGCAGCTGCAGCAAAGGAACGGCAAGGGTAAACAGCGAAGAACGCCCGAGGACAAGTCCGGGTGGCAATCTATAGGACCCCTTGGTATATATCGCCGTGTTCATACGGAGCTCCACAGTGCACAGCGATGCTTGGCAGCGCCTGGCAGGTCGTGCACTCGGCATTGACAATGTGACGAGGTGGAATTCGTGGTGCATGCTCCTTCGAACGGCGCTCGAGAAGAAAGACAAGCTCATGGTGTTTCAACAAGAGCACCAAAAGACCCTTGACGACAGTCTCACGCAGGATGATTGGAATGCCCTCAATTTAACTGCGGACTTCCTCCAGCCCTTTTGGCAAGCGACACTGGCACAGCAGAAGTCGTGGTCGTCGTTAGATCAGCTACTCTATCACATGGACATCTTGCTGAAGCATTTTGAAGATGCCAAGGTAGTGTCCAATTGAGGTTTGAAGCATGGTGTAACGGGCTAGGCCCGTGTGGGTCTCGGCACAGGGTGGTCATCGATACGGTCGATACGATACGATACGATACGGTCGATACGATACGATACGATATCGATGTCGATGGGTCGGTATCGTCCATATCGTCGATACAATCTTCAAAGACCTGCTCGTCTATGTTTTGAGACAAGCACTGTGGTTGCCGAAAGTATTGTCGGATGTGAGGTCCCTACCCGCTATATAAGCCACGGGCCAGTACATCAATAGAGCCGACTACTTGCACCGTACAGTAAGAGTTGAACATCCTGATCTCAGATGCCTACGGCCAACAGCATCAACCAGTACAGGCATAAATTGCGGACCACATTCGCTCATTAGATAGAAACAAGCATTCCTTTACCAACAGTTTTCCTCTCCAAGTGTGTGACACAGCAAGTGCTGTTAATGTTCTACGTGAACGAGCGGCTTGATGTTGACGGGTAGCAAGGGTGTGATACCTTCAACACTGCGACATTCTGCCTGCCATGTCTCAGATGCCTACAGCCAATTCAAGGCTACGGCAACAACAGGTGCAGGTACAAATTACCGACCGTAGTCACTCATTAGAGAAGAGTCAAGATTATTTCGGTGCCCAACTCACAGGTGACCTTCCGCCTTGTCATCAGTTTGTTATGCATTCGTGCCGCGAGATGTGGACCGACCAAGCCCAGGGCAAAATAGTTCCTGAATGGTCCGGCACCACTAAAGCCATATATAAGTCAGCAATAACTCTCACAAGCGCGATAAGACATTCGTCCTAACGAAATAAATCGTATTGATAAACTATTATGGAATGCCTAGCGTGGTAGCTTATTTTCTTACTGTCAAAATGTGAGATTTATTGGTTGTATTGGCCTTAACCACTGCTCAAGTCAAGAGGACGAAGGTCCGAGTAATATATACACGACAGCGGTGCCCAAGTGGGTCGGGACACACCCTCGGCCTGGAACGGAATATCGTTTGACACTTACAAGGGTATGAGGCTCTGCTTTGTATTGAATACAGTTGGCCTCGGCGAAACATATCATCGGGACAATCTGGGCGTGCAATCGTTTTGCATTTGCCACTACGGCGAAGCACCGAGGCTCACTGTGCTGCCAGCCTGCACCGAGGATTACAGAAACATTGAACACTTGGGTTGTGCAAAAGGCGATGGTGCAAAGCGTGCGCTCAGGGCGGGCAAAACCAACCTCCATCCATCTTGACACGAGCGTTTCCGTTGCCCTTCCGTCCACCAAATGCAGGTGGCCTACTCCCAGGGAAGCAAAAGTGAAGTGAATCCTATCGTCGATTGTCAGGCTCGGCTGATCTTCCAGAACGCGCGCGGCATTTCGTTTGTAGATGGACTGTCGCACATAGAGCAAGCCTCATGTTGCATAACGTCTGCACTGAGAATATTTGCCCGCGGAAGCCGATGCTATAATCCGTGTGTTAAGGTCGAGCGCCTGCACGCGTTGTGCTTTGACTTCGGTTGAGGTCAAAGCTCAAACACTGGTTGCATATATTTGCACGCCAGCTTCAATTACAGGGACTTTGCACCACAAAGCAAATATTTCCTTTGTGTATAAAGAGCAGCGCACTGTCGTGCGCTTACCGATAGCTCTTCAAGATAATTCTCATCAATTACTACGATGCCAACTGTGATCCCTGTGGAGCCAATTGTCTGACATGGACTGTGTTGAACGTATGCTAGCCCTGCAGTTGGTTCAGCACAGGGCCAAACAGAGGGAATTCGCTGTTTGAACTCCCTGCCGGGTCTTTTTTTGTGGGGTGGGGGAGGGGGGGTGGGGGCGTTGGTAAGGCGGGTGGTGTGGCGGGTAGCCAATCGGGCCAGCAGCGTGGCGACATTTGAGCACTTTGGCTTTGGATCATCGTCGCCACTGTCTGTCAGCGTCGTTGGCATCGCTGCTTGACATGCAATACACTCCATGGGCGATCATATGACCCTGGATAGTCAAGTCAGATATGAGGTGCAGCATGTTGTATTTAAAGGACTGACCTTATGGTTGATGGCAGCCGCTGCCTCCAGTATTCGGCAAGACGACACCTGACGAGATATCTAGCATTCCAAACTTCACAGATCATTGTCTACCGAAACATATCCATCTGGCGCCGGGTTGGCGGACGACGTCCAACGTGTTGCACTCGCAAACTTTGTCGATTCCAAACCGCGCTGCTCCGCGTGTGCCAGGAAGGACAGCAGCTATGAGTCAGACTCGCCTCCCGCAGAAATCCCCATTCCACAT
The DNA here is from genome assembly GCF_023168085.1 of Purpureocillium lilacinum. Taxonomy (NCBI): domain Eukaryota; kingdom Fungi; phylum Ascomycota; class Sordariomycetes; order Hypocreales; family Ophiocordycipitaceae; genus Purpureocillium; species Purpureocillium lilacinum. The sequence continues at coordinate 6,866,937 of NW_027072112.1, forward strand.
TATATATTGGGCTGCCTCGGCCTTAGATGAACATCAATATCCAGTCCTCGATGGGAGCTTTCGGGCCGAAACTTTCACGAGACTAATCGATAGTATGCGTGTACTTGGGTTCTCGGGCACTGTTGTAAACTGTACCTTAATGTTGGATGATGTCAAGTTTGACGACTGTGCCGGGAGCGAAGTTGACCTCAACAGGGTTAGGAGGAGGTTCGCCGAGATCATATTGGATTGTCATGGCAGTAGACGGGACGAGGATTGTTGGATCTACGTGGCACCTCACACGTAAAATGCGAAACGCATACCCGGACTTTGCATCATTCAGGCAGTCAACTGAACAGGAGAATGAAATTGTGCGATGATACAGACTGTTAATATTTCAGCCATGAGGCAGTGATGTTTGGTTGCTATTCTGCTACGGTGCCAGGCTTCCACGGTGCAACGACCATTTTCGCCGGGCAACGGGTGTCTCCTGCTATCATGAATTCCCACCCCAAACCACCAAACGCTCCAGCCGGGTAATCCAGGTGAAACGTTCGTATACTCCGTTGAGTTTGCCGTAGACGCGGAAATACATCCCATGGCTTACTGTGTGACCTGCGTGGGCGAGTGACGACGACCTTTTGGGTTGACCGACGCCGCTACCATTGGTATCATGAGTCGTCGATAAAGCGGGCGAATTTGCTCCTCAGCTGAGCTCGCAAGCTAGCCGGGGCCAACAGATTGCAGAAAGGGAACAAGAAGTGATTCGTTCATGAGTTCGAAGATGGATCGTATGGCGTCCTCGAGCTCGGGTGGAGGAGGAGGAGAGGGTCCGTAAGGGATGTTGAGGAGTCGGTCTCGGATGCGAGAAGAGAGGTTGACCTCACGGGGAGCGCATGGTGTGATATACGTCTGCATTAACAATTCCCACAACCCACAAACGCGCTCCCGACTCTCCCGTGAAGCTGGGCGCTCAGTTACAAAGTGGTCGTAGAAGGCAGCGTAGCGCCGAGAATCGAGGGTGAATTGCATCGTCTCTATGCAGTGGTTCTCAAAGAGATATGCCTTAAAGGCCGCCAGGGTCCACGGTGGTGGGGTGACGCCAAGGAGGATCTCGCTGAGAGTTGGAGGTTCCGTAGCCATGGATGTATGCCGGGGCAAGGGGGTGAAGACGTCGATTTCTTGGGCAGGATCCAGGGCGCGAAATGCAAAATAATTTCCTGAGGTGGATGAGAAAGCTGGAATGACCCGCACGAGCTGGCAATGTCCTACCGCGGCTTTGGACGCAGTGTACTTCCATTCATTTCCGCCGGTGGCAAATACTTCTGGCCCGTACCACACCCAAACATACGACGAGGCGCCACGATAAAGGCGGTGTCGTAGTAAGATCCATGGCTTCGTTCCACTTATTTTTATCAAGTCAGGTGGCTAGAACTTTTATCGGTTTCGCCGCAGCCTCCGCGCTAGGGCGGCAGATCTGGCGGCCGCGCTCAAAATGGTCGGCCACAGAGGAAGCGATCGATTCTCGCCTCACAATTTCGTACGTGTCGCTGAGCAATTTGCCGTCGAACATTAGGTCTTCGTCTCTGATGGTGATAACAGACACGAAGTGGTATTGCCCCAGGCTATGCAGCCTCCGGTTGATCATCCTTTAACGTGCAGTCGAGGCGGCGACGTGTGGTAAGTTGATTGATCCTTTATGTACTGTACCATCCCGAGGTAATAATTTTCGCGTTGTTGAAAGGGATGAATTTATTCGCGAGGTGGCGATCGACACCAGGATTGACGATCCGCTTCTTATGGTGCTGGTTCTGTTGCGGTGGCCTGCACTGACGCGGTTGGTACCAACCCAAGGAGTTTGTCACATGGCCCGGTTAGTCATGAAGTTTAGACTCTGCCGATGGCGTTGCCTGAAATATCAGCTTGTTCCGGTAAACCCTGTGCCAGCGACTCGACTGCAAACGCTTCGTCCAGAGGAACCCTTGCTGGCGGCCAGTAGTACTGCAACACAGCCCATGATAACGACCCTGAACCAAGCGGTTTCGTCGGTCATTGGATCTTTTTATTATTCGTATCCGGTCTCACACAGGACATGCGTAGTCTAGACTGCCACTGCGGAGGCACCCTGAGCTACGGCTGAGTGCCAGGGTGGTACCCCGCCTTTGACTGTGGATGGAGTTCACATGCGGCCTTCAAAAGGGTTTTGCTGCGCGCGTTGACCGAAGGTACCTTTCTTCCTTGCGATTGGTACGCCACTAGCAGTCGGTACACCCTGTCTACGATTGTCCGCCTAAGATTGGATAGCAAATGTACGGTAATTGTAGTGGCGTGATGACGGCGGGTTCCGCGCCACAACAGTACAGCACACAGCTGCGGGAATCACGAACCGGTTTGTTTCGGTGGGCAAGTGCCTCTACTGCCCGTAAAGGCCCGCAATACAGTAGAGCTCGGAGTGTCTGTGTGCATCGGAAGTGCACGTAGGTTCGCATAAAATACAGGGACCCCGACAGGCGACTGTTGGCCACACATTCACAAGGTTCTACGGCAATGCTACCCCATGTTCCCGCAAGCGGAATCAAGGCCCACAGGTCGGGTGGGGCCTACCAACCTCTGTGATCGCCAGACGTCATGATCCCAACCCAATTCACAGGTGGTTGGAGGTGGCTGGAGGTGGTTGGAGTCCAGAACCGTCGACAAGAGGCGGCCGGGCAGCCACTCGCACTGCAAGGGTCGTCGGCAGTCGGTAATTCAGAGAACAAGTATCCGCACACATCATCGAAGTAGCCCAGGCACAATTGACTTATAAGTGCTCACTTCAAGCAAGTATGGTACGCCACCCGAGTAGCGAGTGGCATGACTGCAGCCCCAAACTAGTACGCAGGCACACAGACGCCCAATGCCAATGCTGTTTGCGAAATGGATCTTGACAGCAGCTCATGCCTCTCAGTTTGCTGGTGCGACGATGAATTGCCGTCCGTTCTTGTACGCAGTCTCCCATCCTCAGCCTTCGGAAGCTATCCCCTTGCATCATTGGCTGACGACAACCACAACCGACAGCCAGCTGGCGGTTGGGATGTGCCAATCACACCTCCGATAGATCCTTCCTTCGAGCATTTTGCGGATGGTTTCCGAGACTATTCATTGCCGGACTATGAGCTAGATGAGGAGATGGATACAATACCAGATGACTGGTTGGGACATGTTATTTCTCCGAGTAACAGCCCTGTCGCTCGTTCTCCAACAACACAAAACGTAAAGCGCACCAACACGCTACGGAATGGAGACGAGGCGCAGGTGAGCAGTACCGAAGAGGCTGTGGAAGATATGGGCTGGCCAGCGCATCGCTCGCTACCTCACACCCCAGTGCCCGAGAATGACAATATTCGTGAAACGATATATGTCGATTGCAGCGGGCAAGATCCGGCGATCAGCTGCGGCACGTCCGACGATGACAGTGGTTTCGCAACCAGTAACAGTGATAGTGGCAGTGGCAGGCCCGAACCTAAGCTTCGCTCCTTATCAACAGTAGCTAATAAGGCGACCACCTCAAGCCACAAAGCCGCCACCCGAAACACGAGGAATGCCCAGCTAAGCGAGCGTCACAACCAAGTGGAAAGAAACTACCGGAATCGTCTCAACGACAAATTCATGGCGCTTCTCGCTGCTCTAGGCGATATAATGACCGGAGAAGACCGCTGTAATGCTGGGGAAGACGGGAAGAGAACTCCGAACAAAGGGACCATATTGAACCTTGCAAGGCAAAGGCTTCTATCTCTGAAAGCAGAAAATTCTTCACTCAGGAAAGAGGTAAACAGGTTGGACGGGTGTTCTCGTTCGCGGCATACCTCACGGGGAGCCCTTTCCCGAATTGAGTCATGTACAAGCGCCACCGAGGCGATGGTAAGTAGCTCGTGACATTCCAATAGTTCAATGAGTAACCACCGTTACATTCTGCCATTTTCTGTACCGGGGGTAGATGCAACTCACAAGGCCAGAATAAGGATGAGCAAGAAAAAGGAGCCTTATCCAAATATAATCTTAATTTGCACTTGTGCGACGAAGCATCTCATGTTAGCAACAGAAACGCCTTCGACACCTGCGAAGTAATAGTTGTCAACGCTCGGCGGCCTCATTCCATGTGCGCTCCACCAGCGGCGGAGCTGGGTATGGTTGGCTTAGGATAATTTCGACGGCGGACGATGGCAAAGGTGCCACGAGCGCAACAAAACGCTCGATAACTGCAGGATCATGTTACTCTTCCCATGGGTGAGCAGGTGCGTCAACATCCAGAGTTGCGAATAGCTTCGGGCAACCGGTGGCTGCCTGCGATCATCGTACTGCAGATCACCATGGCCATCTGCCGTCGTCCGTCTGTCGACCCACATGTTATTGAGTGCTCGCGGCACAACAGAGGCAGTTCTCTACTCTGACTGCGTGGATAGTTTGAAAGAGCAAACCGACCGGCCTTCTGGCTTCTGAGGTGCGGGGTCAGTTGTTTAGATACAGGCGGCCGCCCTATAACCTGTATTTAACCTATAATTTAACGTCCGGGAGCCTGAAGCTGAAGCCCCTACTGGGGCTAAGGACGGGCCAAGATGATGAATGGAATGTAAGGATGACCTGTATCGACTGTGATGTGATGTGATATTATTTAACGTCCGGGGAGCATTTAAGCTGAAGCCCCTATCGGGGCAAAGGACGTGCTAGGCTGATGAGAGTCTATATACAATTGGCATCGGCTCGAAACCGCTGAGCTTTGCCAAGTTTCCTGCTGGTTGGTCCAGGTTAGCAGACACTGAGTTGTGGCTGCCTCAGGCACCAATGGCGCTCATTTCGGCCGCCCCGCAGTTTCCGCCAACGCGTCCTCATTTCAACACAAACACCATCTAGCATCTCATCGGCTCAAGGCGCTCTTTCGTCGGAGCCTCGCACCCGTCCGCGGGATGTAGAGTTGCATGCGACGATACGTCGCTGTCGTCGCCCATAATTCTGATGGGCCTGGGAAGGCTTTCCCTCTCGGGCTGCGTCTCGCAGCCAGAGTGGAGGGCCTCAGCCGGCGTGAGGGGCGCTGCAACGCCTGTCACTCGGCCGTGACCAGAATTGAAGAAACACAAAACACAAAACAAAAGGAAAGAGAGAGAGTGCTGGTCGCCTAATGGCGCGGACAGATCCTTTGGAAGAAGGAGCTCTCCGACGTCATTTCGACGAAGGCTTTGAAGCCCTTGCCTACTGCGTGGTGTACCGCTTCGGCCGGTGAGGGTGACAGCCTCATCCGGAGCCGTGGCGGTACCTTCCTGCAGTAGAATGGGTGCTCTGGTGCTTTGCGTCGTCCGCATGAGCAGTCAAGACGCGCGTCGTCATGATTGAATCGCTCGTGGTAGTCGGCGAAGTCTCCGTGGCGAGATCTCGCCGCTAGGAGACTGTGGAGCGTTGCTCTGGGGAGCGCCAGCTCCGGGGGGCAGCTTGTGGTCGCCTCGAGGTTCAGAGGCTTGTATGACTCTGGAGCTTCGGTCGACCACCAAGCTTTGAAGGCGTCTCTCCCTGTATCGACTGTGTGGCGACGGGTTTCCTACCTACGGATGGTCCAGGTTACCAGACAAAGGTGGGTGCCTCTGGCGCCAACCATAGTGTCAGACAATTGGCTCCGCAGGGATCACTGTTGGCATCGTGCTAATTAATGAGAATTATCTTAAGGAGCAAGAGCTAGATGAAGAGCTGCACGGGAAATGAAAGCTTTGCCGGTTTAGCCAGTAGAGGTGCTGTCAGATAATTGGGTCCACTGGGTCCATCTTTGGTATCAGTCAATTGATGAGAATTATCTTTAAGAGCCAGCTAAATGCATGGCAATGCGCAGCTCTTTTATACACAAAGGAGAACCTGCTTTGTGGTGCAGAGTCCGTGTAAACGCGGCTATTGGCGATCCGCGACACAACCTATGTTGGAGCTTTTGACCGCAGCCAGGGTCCAAAACACCACACATGCAAGTGCTCGGTCTTAACATGCGTGTTATAGCATCGGACTTCTATGAGTAACCACGCTGAGCATGTAGGATATGCGACGCGGTGCTGGCTCTCTGTGCGATAAAAATATACACCAACTATACCAGCTTCTGTCAATCGAAAAAAAGGATAGTTATTTGATTTGATTCAAGCAAAGAACTGGCTGTGTTGATTGATTTGATTGGGGTGATTGATTGATTGATTTGATTTGTGATGAGCGCTGGCTGCAAAAGCCCATATGATATTGGCACAGCCAAGGAGACCCTGCCACTATTGTGACGTGGCTGCAAAGTGCAAGTAAGTGGCTAAGTGGCTTCCCGCGACGACCTTCCCCTCGCCCTTTCGGACTTGCATGCGCTTGCGTGAACTGCTCGTCAGGAACCGGCCGACGCAGCATCGGGGTTCTCCAAGGGCGCCAACAAACGGCCATTGGCCACAGCCAAATATCTCAGGACCCACGCTGCATCTAACCCCTGAACAACTGATCTTGAGCCAGGCTCACGCCACACACACTACATACTCAGCAAGGTTTCGCACGGAAGTGAAATGCTATAACACGTATGATAAGGTCAAGCGCCTGCATGCGTGGTGTTCTGGGCCCCCGTTGAGGTCCAAGATCAAGCACGGGCTGTGTCAAGCATCGCCAACAGCCTCGTTTCCAAGGATTTTGCACCACAAAGCAGGTCTCTTCTTTGTCTATAAAGAGCCGCGCTCTGACATGCATCTAGCTGGAGCTTTTCAAGATGATTCTCATCAATTGACTGATGCCAAAGATAGACCCAGTGGACTCGGTAATTTGACTGATCTGCATGTCCAGAATTGGAAGCCTTGTGATAAGACAGTGGCATACGGCTGACGACAAGGTCAATGTTTGATGTGAAACCTGCGGAAGATGATGCGATGTGATGCGAGATGAGACGAGAAGTCGACGCATGAGCATCAAAGAACTCAAGTCTGGTCGGGGGCCGCGCGCACCTTGTTCTCGTTATTAAAAACGATGTCCCGCCGCTTCCACTCGCCGCGCTTTACAGAGTCCAGCAGTCCATTATGTTCGTTGACGGGAGCCTGGCGGCCTCCACCGTGTCCTGCTTGTAGCTGAAATTGGGCATCGGCCAGTGGCTCGGCTGATGCATCGCCTCAACGAACTTGGGCCACGTGTTGACGAAGACGAGGTACTCGTCGTGGGTCTGCACGTTGTCAAAGACGCCGCCGCAGAAGCTCTCGGGGATCTCGCCTGTGTACTGCACCGTGCTGCCAAGCGAGTTGCTCGCCGGTGTTGGCTCGAAGTTGAAGGGCGTGACCAAGTCGTTACGACCCTCCCCGCAGGTGATACTGGCGGCCCTTTCAAAGACGTCCTTGAGGGGCTTGAGATCCGCCGACGACAGATTCAAGGGGAACTTTGCGTCGCGGGGGCTGACAAAGTTGACGTAAATCCCCAGTGCGCGGTTGAAAGCGTCGATCCTTCTCTCGTGATCGAGTGTCTCGGGTCAGGATGCCCACCATATGGAAAGACGAGTGAGAAAGACAATATTCTCTCCAGAAAAGTCGAAGAGGGCAGAGAACTTTTGCAAGGGCCAGGGGTTCTCGCTGAGGACGCGTTCAAGCGAGCTCATGGTCGTCAGCAGGGGGTCGGCTGGGGTCTTGTGGAGACAGTCCAGTTTCTGCTCTGGGGTCCGCTGTAGGCGGTCGTGGAGTTTGAACGGCTTGAACAGGAGTGGCAGGATCCTGCCAATAGAGCACCGCCGGAGCAGGAGACCTTGCGGATGTGGACGTCACAAGTCGATTTGCGCCGTGGGCTGAAGCCGCTGCGGGCGTGCATGGCTGAGATATCGACGACTTGAGCGGGAAACGACAACGGATGATCAGATCGACTTAATAAATGGATGCGTCCATGGAATTTGTCGCACTGCACGTGTGCATGACTAACTGACGACCGGGCAGAAGGTCCCCAGCGAATTGGGCAACAAAAGACTCCTGATTCTTCTATCTAACGATTGACTGTAGTCGGTATTTTATACCTGTGCCGATTGAGGCAGGCATCTGAGACACGACAGGCAGAAGCCAGGTTGCCTGAAGCTATCGCCACCGATAGTAGGCAGCAGTGCTGGTAACGGTCTACGTGAATGAGCGGCTTGATATTGACAGAACTTCTTGTTTCTGCTGGTTCAGTCAGGTCTGTCAACTGATCTGGGGAGCCCTTGATGTATTGAACTCCAGCGGCTTCGGTGAGTGTTGGTGAGCGTCGGTGAAGTGACCCACGAGCATGAGAATGATGTAGACTGCGAATTGGTAAAGATTAAGGACGCCAGTCGGTACCCCGTATGAGGGCTGGATGCCGGAAGTAGAGGTGGAGGGGCAAGGCCTCTCAAGCGCCTAAAAGTATACACCAAGCCACTCGTCAACACCACCGTATTCCGACACAAGACTTTGGCATGACTAGCTTTGCTGCTGCTGCTCTTTTCGGCCAGCAACTTCCAACGAGTTTTCCCCCCTCTGTTGGACGGAGGCGCGGCTGTGGACCTTGACGAGGCAGCTTGAGACAAGTCACTCTGCGCACAACGCGGAAGGGCCAGATAACCGCATGGCACCTCGCTCTTCATTGTGCATGCATCGCCCATCGCCCATGACCCGGCTTGCCTGAAATGGCCCCTAAACCCGGGTAGTGCATCGCACCAGCCAAATCCAGCCCAGCAATTATACCAGCCTCCCGCCGCCTTGGCGCCACGGGAGACGTCCATCAAGCCGTCTGATCTCTGTTGACGCCATTGCTCCACTCCTCCATGATGACAAATGGCCCATTTACAGGTGGTACCAACCCCACAATTTCGCGCCGTAGATCGTTCTGCTGGTGAGCATCGGCGGCTCTTCCCAAAGACTGGGCGCTCTCGTGTGTGCTGTTGGACACCCAGGTCAAATATGGGGTACCCTTGCAGTCCCCTTCGATTTTTCGTTCCGTTTTGTCGCGTCAGAATACGGCAAGCGGTTTGCCAGGCACTTGGCTCCACAGGCATCATAGCTGGCATCGTCCTACTGATGAGGATTATCTCGAAAGAACTACTGTAGGCAGTCGTGCGTGTAATTTAGTACGATACAGAGAAACTGGTCGGTGCACAACGTCGCGTCCCCTTGATCTTCATCAAAGTACACACTTTTGTCCGTGCACAGAGCACGCCGACGCCTCCCGCCTCGCACCGTCGCGGTCGCCTTTAACAGCGTTCTCAGCACCGCTGCATGGGTCTGCTACTACTCTACGGGACGCCGGCGACTACCGTGAAGTTTCAGCGTTCCAGCCAGGTTGCTGCATTTCAAAAACAGTGAGTTGAAGTTATATCTCACCTACTCAGACGATATCACGCAGCCCCGGCCACATCGACGTACCTGCCCCACGAGTCCACGACCTAATGAAGGTGGCGACGGGGGCTGGACGGGAACGAAGAGCGTGCAGTCCTCCGGATATAGTTTGCAAGTTGAGGGCCTTGGGATACCGTAGAGTGCCGGCGCGCTGATACCTCGAGCGTCTAGATCCGAATCGAATGCGTGGACTTTGAGGAGCTCGAAACCATTCTCTAAACGAACAAAACCTAGGCACAGCCAAAACTCTGTTCGACCGTTCTACGGACCGTGGCGAGTAGACATGAGGTCCAGAGCGTTTCGTGCCAAAGGCAAACTTAGCAGCCGGGCGTGTTGGAAAGTCATGTGTGCGATGCACTCTCGTCCCGTATCGCAGCGAGTAGTTGTACATTCCAACAAGAGATGCGCTCACGCAAAAACGCATCAATGTCCTCGTCTAGCAGACTCTAACTCAAGCCTCTGCACCCCGTGTGCAATTGCTGCTGCCAGCGGCGGACCATGTGCTCTCTAAGAGCTCGTCGAGGACGGAACCGTTTGGAGGACGAGACATTCGGCAGCTCTAAACTTGAAAGGAGAGAGCTGCGTTGGAGGCCTTAGAACCATGCCGACTCGGGCACGGCAATCATGCACAGATAACGAGCTGCTCAAGGCAAAGGCGGAAAGACTGTCCCAAAGTTTGCAGGGCCGACGAGTGGACATACTATGGGATGCTGCGCTTGAGTCTACAATTTTATCAGCCAGACAAAGGTTAGTAAACTGGGCGAATTTTCCCGAATCTTTCGTGCTGGGGCATATATCGCTGATCAATGCACTTGCGAATGGATCGATTAATCCGGAGGATGGGTTATCCCATACTTAACCAGGGTGCCGTCGCGGGCGTCGCGGGCAGCTGAAACATCGCACATGGCAACTACTTGCTTTGAGCTATTGTCACGCTGGCAGCTTGACACCCGTCCTGCGTATAGGTCCAAGCCCTCTCAATATACCTGCTTGAGTGTGGCAAACGTCCTACGCAAGAGGCGTCACATAAACCCAACAGTCCTCTTCCCGTTCGCTGCCATGGCGATCCATTATGAGCTCGGCGAATCTCTTCCTTAACCTCTCCAGGTCACCGGGGCTCCCAACACATTCTTCAAGTTGTTTTCCATCCAACAGTGAGGTGCAGCGCACAGCCGAGCACGGGTACCCCAGTGCATGCATACAGTTGATCATGCTCAATGTCTCGGCCCGGGGGCTCCCATCGAGGGTTGGTTAGCGGTTCCTGCCCAGTGTCGAGGCAGCCTAGTATAAAACGTGGACTGGAGATTCCTGCGGAGTAGGCGCCAGACTCATGACTGTAGTCGGTTCAGCCTCCACACCCCCGTGGATCAGGGTGATATGGATTTAGCGGGCTCGGTAGTGTATAAAATTGATAATTATCATTGACGATCTCTGGTATTCGGGAGCGTGGACCTGGTAATATTGGAGTGGTAGGAAGCATCCCAGGACCTTTGGGCGCTAAGATGCGGCAAGTGTCGCCACGGGGCCCAGGCTATGTCCGATTGTAATTTGTCACGCGGTGCTGTGATGATTTGCCATGGCGCGCCAGTCGGAACGAGGCGTTCAGGCAACACACCTTCTCCGCCCTAGTCGTGTCCGGTAGCGGCGGCGACGGTGATAAATGCCTGAGACCGAGATTCGCGACACCCTGTTCAATCCATCGCCTGAGCCGCGAAAGCCCCGGATTGTAAGCTCGAAGTTGGCAGTAAGCGCGTTCGCCACTGTTGTCTCTTTTCGCAAATGAATTCGCTTTTTTGCGGGTGGGGGCCAAACGCGACTATGCACACCTTCAGCAGTAGCCACAGTGCAAAGCAGCCACTGAAAGCTAAATCGCTGACCCCGGGCTGTCGTGGTACAGTGAACGGTTGACGTGGACTCAATCCCGCCCTGTGTGCCAGACCAACACTGCTGGGTCCGCCATTTGGCCGCCCGACCTGATGGCTGGTTGCTTTAACCGAGCGGTCTTCTCAAACATCCAGCTATAGCCGATTTCCAAGCGGCTTCGCATGTGCCCTAGCTGCTCCATGGTGCGCGGCAGAGGTTGGAGGCATGGACGATTTGGAAGCTCCGCAGTCGGGAGAGAGCTGTCTGTGTGTGTGTGTGTGTTTATTTAACGTCTTGCGGGTATTCCCTATCGGGACAAAAGACGTGCTGAGCTAGGCGCAATTCACAGTACTGCATCCTCTCCTAACATAGGCCACCGGCTGTAGACTTATTCGGTCCCTTGGGATTCTCCATCAATCCGCGTTGCGACGGGCCTTGCTACCAGGACGCGGCTCCTCACATAGGCCTGAAGACCACCGTAAATAGCGTCCATCCAGCATAGCTTCGGCTCTGTGGCGCTAAAATGCGAGGCCCTTCCCCGTCAGCGGGATCCAGGCGCTGCCCGTCCTCGCGGCCTCGGTGAGCAATGACCGTCTTTACAAAGCTCAGGACCACGAGTGCAAGGCGAGGTCAACCCTCGGTTTTGCTAGCCAGAATTCTCTTGCACCTCGGCCGACACCGCTGCCGCGGTCTGCACCCCAGGAACCAGGTGGCAGAAACGGCCCAGGCGCAGCGGGAGGGAAAACCCTTCCGAAGGGATCAGAGGCCGACGAGCGGCTTGCCTTCAAGGAGAAAAACCGACCGCAGCTAGCTGCTGGGAACCGCACGCACCTTGGTTCTGAAGGTACGTGCGGTCAAGCAGGACCACGCCTTCGTGCGGTTGAAGATGAACTCTCCTAAGGTCTTCAATCATGCCTCCCTCCGAAGAGTTAGGGTCCCGGTAGGACCCCAGAGGCGAAAGCGTGGCGGGTGGCCTGCAAAAATTACCCCGCACAATCAGGCTGCTAACAGCTCGAAAACGCGAAGAATTTTTACAGGGGAGAGTTGGAGAGAGCTGTCTGCCCCCGCCATGAAGCCACGAAGTCCCACCCTGGAGATTGCGAAGTAAATCTCAGACATCAATGCGTGCAGACCCGAAACTGAGCTGCAGATGCCTAAAATATGTGCAGGGATGGGATCGCGACAACGAACGCCCTCTCGGTCGAATTCCGTACAAACTCCGGAAGTCTGAAACAGGTTTCGAATGTGCGCAGAGAGAGCTGCGGGGCTCTTGCGTCCCATGCTTCACCAGCGCTGAGTTGGCATTCCACCTCGAGTTCCTTGTCATTCGGTGGAAATGGGCTCCAGTTCGGCAGCACACCTCGGGTTTGGAGGCGAGCGAGCAGGTGCCAAACTGTACCCAAATACATGCGCCATGGAGGCGATCGCATGGACTGCCGAGCCACTTCAGCCCATCGGCATACCGGCCTGCATCATTCCCAGGGCAATAATCCGCCCAATTTCGGCTCATTTCTTAAGCCAAACAGTTTTGAGACAGCTGGCGCGTATATCCAATAAGGGGACGCTGCCTCGCCAATGTTGTGCTTGGGTTCGAAGGATGGTGAATGAGTTGTGTACGGATCAAACCGAAGCAATCAACTTCCCGAGGCGATCGAACGTTGACATTTCCGGTAGCCGGAATCTCCCTCGCCGTAGCGACTCATTAGGCCTGGGAAAGGAATTGCATTCGCAGAGTGGTGCTTCTTCAGCTAATGGCCGATATTTTGTGTGTTGAAGTGGCTAAGCAGCCGTACCGAGCCATGTACCTGTGTTGGGTGAGCGTTCCAGGCCTGCCGATTGGTGTTTATACTTGTGACCAGCTACTCAATTGCGCAGGACTTTAGAGGTTGACGATCGTATCGGTATTCATTGAATAGAACAACAAGCTTGTCCGGTCGACTGCTGGCAGCACGGTTGCCCGAGGCGACACATCGACGAAGTATGCCCCTGGTTGGTACGCATGAAATTGTCTCGGGCTGCATACCGGGAGCAGCAACAGTCATTCAACACTGGTACCACAACAGCACAAGACGTACCTAGGCCCCGATGCAGTCTGAGTCGATACCACTGAACGCGAACCAGATGGAATGCTTCGACGAGTTCCGAACACAAGGAATACGGCATTACGTTGCTTAACTATGATAGAGTTGGCGCAACATTGATTGGTAGCGGCTGTGCCGTTTTGGAAGCGTGGAACACGATACAGACCAACAGTACGACGTGGAAATTTTCGGCTGTTAATCCTGCGTTGGCCAGGGCTACTGCATTGAGGGGTTGGCGTGCCCAGTGGGTACCGGTCGGGGCCAAGACACCTGTGGTCGGATAGTTGCCGCGGGCTCAGTGCCCATCGTAGATTGTTCGATGAGCGCTTGTGACCCCCGCTTTGGGGCGACGAGGGAAAGCACCGCTTGGAAAAGAGAGTCTCAGGCAGTAGAATCGTAGTTTGTGAAATGATGGGAGAAAGACGCGACTCGTCCGGGGGGAGGTGGGGGTATTTGTACATGACGGTGGAGCTGTGGAGTTGACGCCAGGGAATAGTATGATTGGCTGGTTCAACCGGACTGAATTCCGAGCCGGTTAGCCTATTTCTTATTGGCCACCTTGTCGCTGCCGACAGGAATTAGCCACTGTGCCTCCGATGGCAATAGTTTTCCGGTTTACGCGACGTAGCCTGACATAACTCGCTTGTGCTAGCATGGTAGATGGCGCGAAAGCCGCATGCACCACGGTAGCAATCATATAAAGGTGCTGTCAGACAATTTTCTTCATGGAGGTCATACTTGGCAGCCTGTCGATTGACGAGAATTATCTCAAGGAGATGTACTCTTATATTGCAAAGCTGTCGTGCATCTCTTACACACAAATGAAGGATTTTACTCGTTTAGGCAGTAGTTGCTGCGGCAGACCGGAGCAAGCGACCGTTTTCAAATGCTCTGTCGTTTCAACAAATATCAGACTTCATTTCCTACGAGGTCAACGTTTCGAGCATGGCTATGATGTCTACCACTGAAGCTGTCGCTTTGCCACAGGTGATCAGCATCTACTGCTACTGACCATTTTCGTGACGCATCGCAAAAGCAAATCATTTTGGTGGTTGGGTCACCACTTGTCTCGGACGTGTAGAGCACTGTGTCACAAAGGTGAGAAGAACAAATCCAGCGGCATGTCATCGTCCGCTCAGTGCCGCATTTTCGAACTGGATGGCCCAAGGTGACGCTGCCGATCAACATACTTCGGAAAGGTTGCAGAATGACTCATCTGGCGGCCGCAGCTGCAGGTGAAACTACATGTTCTGGATCGTCACTCATCCGAGAGCGGCCAAGGGCTCTGAATGTGGCTGCGAAAAAGCAACCAAAGGAGTACGGCCAGCAAAAGCAGACACGCCAGCGATTTTTGAACGAGATGATGAGTGCATTGCCAAGCTTTGATTTGCCTGGCCCAGTTTCTCTCAAACAGGAGCGTACTCGACGACTTGCATTAGCTGTTCAGCTCCTGCATGGCAACGGCGCTACAACGCCTGCGTAAGCGCTGTATTTGCTGTGTTCCTCAGCCCCGGAGCATCGTGGCATTACAGCAGCAAAAGCGCATTCAATATAAAACAAGATACCCACATGACGTCCTTTCTCTCCCCTGGCTTCATTAGGGGGTTCTCGTTACGCTTCCCGTCATTTTCTACATCCGACGTTTTCATCCCCGATCAATATTTCCATACGCCAGTACTCTACGAGTCAGAGTGATCTGTCCAATGGTGCGTCGACCAGGAAAAACACAGTATCCCCCTTAATGAACATGGACTAGGCGAACGACCTATCAATCTTACGCACCGAGAATCTTGCGGCAGTCCCTCAAGAGGCCCCCCCGTGCGTACGATGCTGACGGCCAAGCGCCTTCCACATTACTCGAGCTTCAAACCGAAATGGAAATGCACACCGCCCTTACTACAAATGCATACCTTGCGATAAATTTCTTGTTTTTGCGGATGATCGTGGAAATGACCCGAACAATCCACCCTGCCGGTGTGGTGTTTCGAGTAAGACCCAGGTGGCAAGCCGAGAAAGGGGCCGCAGAGTCCACTTCGTCTGCAGATTGGGCCGCTGTGATTTCTACGCTCCTTGCTTGACTGCCAGTCAAAGCCCCGTGGCTGTGGAGGATGATGGTATAATAGAGCTTTTGGCAACGCTTCGGATCGTGTAAGCCCTAGCAGCAGTAGAACTCATTCGCTGCAGTCTGGCATCACGCGATAAGCGTTCGAGGCTCGACAAAGAACTGTCGCCGCGAGACCCAGCCCCTCCTCCGTGCGGTCAGTTTCGCCGACATGCTGCCCAAACCCCATGCTGACACGCGCAGGCCAACCATGAGCGAAGCGTCTATCATGCACCAGTCGGGCCAATACATGTCGTTCTTGCCAGCAGCGGACGCGGCAGGGACGGCCGGCGAGAGTCCAGACGCGACAGCACCGCACTCAACGAACGGGAGGCCTGACGGCTGGACGACGTCGACGCTGTCGACGCGGCAAGAAAAGGAGTATGCATGCCTTGCCAAGGACAAATGTTTCCTTCAGGTGGCTAGAAGAAGCCGTTGGGAACCTCCAAGGGCGTCTATATAAGCCCATGATGCCCCGACGAGAATGGGAGGTGCCAGGCTACAGACCATCACTGGGGACCAGCCCATTGCCGACTTCTTCTTACATCTACTTCTACCGTCTCCTCATTTGGCATTTCTCAGGATTCCTCACCGTCACCAACCATCATGGAAGCTCTCCCGGCATTTGATCTCGTAGTCCGCTGCTTACGCTGCGCCCGCGGGGAAGAACTGATGAGTACGGACGACGTTCAGTGGCACGGATATGTGAAGATTGGGCACAATCTGTTCTATTGCACAAGATGCGCGGACAAGACTGGTTATTCAGAAGTAGCTCAGGTCAATTGATGAGGGTTTTTGCAGCGTGATCGTTTTGTTCTCATATCATTACTGACGTGGCTTGGCAAAAAACTTGCGAGCGGCGACGACGGCCGGTGAGCACCACAACGCGGCCGGGTATCGCTATGTGTGTGTACGTGCTGTTTGGATGGGTTGCGACCTCGTACTTCCGCCTTCAGACCCTCCCGGCTGTCCATTAGCTCGCGACATGCGAGGAGACTCAGCATCTTGTTGGCTGGCTGGCTTGAGAGCAGCTCGCGTTGTAAACCAACTACATAGTCTATCTTGGCCATAGTGTGGCCCGTTAATGCCAGATGCTTAATGGTCGGCGTAGAACACATGTGATGCGTGCTGCACAGCACCCTACCAGCGTGTGCCAGACCGGTCTCCTCCACGCTAGAGCTGTTACTTGAGACTATTCGTCCAGCGCAGAGGCGACGTGGCCGCTACCTTCTGTGTGAGCGCTGGCCTTAGAATGGCATGATCGCTGAATCGCCGCGGTGCTGCTTGCCCGGACAATAGCTGCACACCTCGCAACGGCAATATGTGGTCTCGCAGAGGACTTCCAGAGGATGACTGCGACCGCTGGCGAGTAAGCATCGAGGTTCAGTGGACGAGTCAGTGGCGACTGTCTGCTTCTTCCCGCCGCACCCTCGAGGCTGCAGGTGGTCTGTATTGGCTTTGCAGCTGGCGCAGGCCTGCAAAATCTGGACCCTACGGCACGCGAGGAAGTTGCGGCCTTCGAGCGTAACATCCGGAAGAGGTTGAAGGATCTCGTGTTGGCAGCTATCCATCACTGGCCGTTGTCCGCTTGTTGCCGGCATGGAGCCGCTGTTCTCTAACTTCCCCCTCATGGCTGCGGGTTTCAGGTACTGTATTGGCTTCTCGTGAATCTTTCAAATCAGGAACTGGACGACGGACGACGCAGCAGCGCAAGGAGCTTTTGCGGTCATCAAGCATGGCTGCCAGAGATGGAAGCCCGGGGGGTGGGGTGGGGTTTGCCGTGGGTGTCGGGGGGGTTGCCCACCCCACGCCTACAAACGGCCACAAGTGGCCTTGCATGATCTTTACGTAAACGGTAAGGATCGTCAGGAACTGGCCGACGCAGCTCTGTGGCCTGCCGTGACCGATTCTGTCGCGGGGGTGGCTGGGGCATGAGGGGCGATTGTCCACTTCATGCCAACATGGGTCCGCTATGACAACCCCCTCCCCCGCCGCTTCGGGTGGTCAGTTGTGGCCTTGCATGACCTCCTTCTGTACGTCATCAGAACTCATCAGGAACCGGACGAAGCAGGTACGCAGGGACGCAGGGAGCTTGTGGCCTTTCACCATGGCTTCCAGGAATGGGAATATCAGGGCCTGCTTTGGCTGCGCGGATGAGTTTCTGGGGGGTGTGGATGAGGTCGCGGAAGTTCACCTTTTGCCGCCATGGGGTGCTATTTCCGCACCCCCAACCGACCGGGCTGCAGGTACCGTAGTCGACAAGATGGCCACTTGGGAGCTGACCCGCCCTTTGCCCACATCAGGACAGAAGGCTGGTTTCTGCTTTTTGGTGCCACTGGCGTTGCAATGTCTCCAACTGGGCAACTGGCCCTTCGGACGCGGCGGCAGCATACCGCACAACATCTAGACATCCAGAATCAGGTCCTGCGAAGCCATAACATCCTGCATAGAAGTGGACACACCCACGTCACGACGAGAAGGTGACATGACCTGTAGCAGCCAACAACATGCAGAAACTAGACGGCAGGAAACGATGGACGCGGCAGCACGAGATGCCAACAGACGATGTCGAGAAACCGGCTTTCAGCTGCGATGTAAACTGTAACCTTTGCCCACTAAAAGGAAGGCTGCTTTCTGCCTTTGCCTCGCATATTTCCGGTTGCATTCTCTCCAGCTGGACAAGTGGCCGCAACAGGCGTGATTTTGCCGCGAGGCCATCGCATCCATTTGCCACTATGGCGGCTTGTTGCCGCAAACTATTCTGGCCTTGGGCCTCTTACGATCGTAAGAGCCACAAAAGCGTCATGGTCGAAGCAATGTCCAAATACGACTGCCTCCATCACCACCCGGTCTTAGACCAGCTTCTGGACACATCAAAAGAACACCGTATCCTCGTCTTTACCGTACCTGGGCCATACCGGCCGTGGCAATAACTGTAATTGGATAAACGGACAAGGCCAGAAGATGGTGTGGCTACCGTAAGTCCGTAATGCAAACGTACAGTAACGGCTGAGTGCTCAACATTGTGACGTTGCTGGCCCTACTCTGGACTTGCGTGGTCACCATCGGGCGCGGCAGCAGTTTATCGACCTAGATCTGCACATCCAGAATCAGGCCCTGTGGCCCCATAGCGTCTTACATAGAAATGGACACAGCTCCACGCAACGACGTCGAGAAAGGGACATGACCTGTTGCAGCCGAAGACAAGCAGAGCCTGGACGGCAGGACGCGACCGAGCTGCCACCAGACAACGTCAGGAAACCGACTTTAGCTGCGACGTAGCGTGCGGGCGAAGATGTTCCAAGACCGCGTGTGCTACACGGTGATCTGCTTGTCAAGCTCTGGACAATGCCCGCCATTGCCATAGTCGACAGTTAGACGGCACAAACCCCTGCGACTGCGTCTCGGCACAGGCTCCACATCAGCGAGCGGCATGTCTGGAACCGGACGACGCTGTCCACATGAAGGCATTGGACGAAGCAGCACCTTTGTCCGTCTTCGCGCCTACATGGCGACCTTCGTCCGAGTCTGAATGCTGATGGCCCGGGCGGCCGATGCGGTCCCCGCCACTCCACAAGGATCTGCACGGCGAAACTGGCCGTCGCCATGCAACCACGTTGCGAAGCTGACATGTACTGTAGCTGCCTCACCCAACGCAACAACTGGACGAAGTGGTTTCCCATTCTTCGCAATGATCTGCACGACAAGTTCTGGTTGCCGCTACGTACCAGTGTCAAGAAACCGACATGTACCGTAGCTGCCAACACGAAGCAGAGAGAATTGGCCGGCGCACGTCCCTGCCCTCGGTGGTCTGCATGTCAGGCAGCGGACGAAGCGGGTCCCGGCCGCCGCATCCACTTACATGTTCCACGTCACTAATCGACCAGGTCAAGGAGCGGACGAGTGAGATGCAGGCAAACGGCGCGACAAGAACCCAACGATCGGTGGGTAACTGCCACGTGAAGAAATGGACAGTCGCACGCTCTTGAAAGAGTGATCTGCATGCCGAAAACTGGACGGCGTACCCGCAGCGTCGCACAGCACATGGCCCTGGCACACCACGCAAGTCCAAATCATGAGCAGCATGACACGAGTTGGACAACGCTCTCTACGCATGGCAGGGGAATGTCACGTTGCCACCTCATCTGGATGCAGCGCCGTATCCAACGTCGTCTTTCTGTTTGCGCGAGCCAGATTGACCAGACCTGACCACTCCAATGTGGTGGTCTGCTTGTCAGGAATCGGAAGACAAGGCAGCGGGAGACACCGCTCACCGACGCCCAGAAAGCGGCGTCTGGGTCTGGTCGACTGTCCACTTACTGTCCACTTACTCCATGTCCATACAGAACTGGGCGCGTGTTTCCGCAATGCCACAACTCGCCCCGGCTCCATGGCAATGCCCGTGTGGAATGAAAAGTCTCTACCGGACAACTGTACCACATGGGCCAATTCATGCTTCTCCTTGGCCGGGGTTGTGGAGCCCGTCTCAAAACCGTTGCTGGTGGCGCCGTTGGAGGCATGCTGCGCCGGCGCAGACGAGGGGGAAAGCAGTAAAGAGCAACAAACCGCTAACGATATGACTGCCTCTTCAGATAACCTCGACTACAACGCCCTCAAACATGAGATCAAGGTCCACACGACGCGCGACCAGGCCTCGGCCATGGCCATCCCTGGCCACCAGGACATGTCCCTGCGCAAGTTTGAGGATGGTCTCTTCGACGAGCTCTGCCAGCAGCACGTCCGCGTCGACAGGTTTGTCACGAGCAAAGCCGACGAGATCTCGAGGCGACTAGGTACGACCATGGCCACGGCTCGGTGAAAGAAGACGGCGCGCCGACAGGACTGGGTAGATCATCTTGACGCCAGCATCCAGCGATGCATTGCCAAGCAATCCAGCAACCATGAGCAGTCATTTTCTCTTAAGCGGCAGCGACGGTTCGCCAAGTACGAGAGGGAGCTGATGCGTGGCGGCGACGACATACGGGCGCTGACGCGTTTCGCTAATGCGCAGATAGTCGCCTTCCGAAAGATCCTCAAGAAGTACAGGGTGCGTACCTTGTTGAACCGACTAGAACTCGCCAGCTTCCATGGTGCTGACAACCTCGAGAAATGGACAGGATCCACTACCCTGACTTCGCGCTTCAACGACAACGTGCTGGGGGATCCGAAGAGTTTCACCAGGCGTGACTTCTCACCCCTGCAAACACGATACGATGAGCTGCTCTCGGAGCTTCGGTCCGCCGCGCCGGTCCTCAGCGACCCTGGCTCGCCATCGTAGGACGAGCAGCCGCTGCCCGAACCTTCAAGTCCAGGGACTGTCCGGGTCAGCTTCGACCTGCTGCCGCCGACGCAGATGGGTGCCCAGGTTAAGTACTGGAACGAGTACGAAGATGGCAGCGATGCCGGAGGCCCCGAGGACGACTACGCCATCTATATCAACCCGGACGAGGACACCAGCTTTCCAGGCATGGCCTACATACATGCCATCGTCTCTCTGCCCTACGAGAAGGCGAAGCAGTGGTTCCGCCCTCGGCACAGTGGCGAGATGCGGCCGCTCCTCGCGAGCGCGAACACCAGCCAGAGCTACTCTTCGACAGCGGTCGGCTCGGAAGAGGAGGGCTACGCCAGCTCTGACGGGCTCCCATATCAGGGATACATGACGCACTATGCGCTGCCCAGTGTCAACGAGCAGAGAGCCATGCGATATAGGGAGAGGTTGCTGCTTTGGGGTACGGTGGGCTCCTTTGTCGCGTCCTTTATCCTGCTGGGCATCGCTGGCGTCCTCATCTCGACGGGCAAGCGCGAGCTGCGCGTGGAGGTGGACGCCGGCGTCACGGTCGGCGTCATGGTGAGCCTTTTCTGCGCGTGCACCGGTCTCGGCATAATCTTTTACCGCCAAGATCGGCTGTCGCCGGTGTACCGTCTCACAGTGTGGGCTGCCTTTGTTGGTTCATGCCTGCTCAACGGGATGCTTCTCGTGCTTGTGCTGGGCAACACCGCACCGGTATGATGCGACTGAACAGTTATCTCCGCAGGATAGGAGCAGCGGAATCGGGTCTGTGCGATTGCGGACAAGCGACAGAGACGGTAGAACACTTTCTTTTCCGGTGCAAGAACTGGACAGCACAGCGGGAAATCTTGCTGAAGTGCGCACGAACAAAGATTGGGAATCTGTCCTTCTTTCTGGGGGGCAAGGCTGCCTCGGATGACGACAAATGGGAACCGGACATGCAGGCCGTGCGTGCGACGATCAGATTTGCAATGGCGACAAAGAGGCTGGAATCGACCGGCGTCGCTCAGGGTGTGGATCATTAACATGCGATAATACTAACAAAACAGCCTCGGCTGTGGCAGACCGTGCTTCAGTTGCTGAGAATAGGATGCTGAACACTTGAAGAACTTGGCCTTCAAGCAGGCCTGTCATGGGATCAACAACAACGAGGTTGGCTCACAGTGCTGTGTCGATTTTATCTGTGGGGCTTGGGGTGTTACGTACCAAACGAACCAGATTGTCAACTAGGTAGCGTCAAGGCCCTATAGGGACTTCCCTCCGGGCGTAATAAAAACCATCCATCCATCACGAGTCGCTCGCCCGGAACTGTCGTATGCGGAACACGCGCAGCTATGATGAGTAAGACCTTGAGCATCTTACAACTCAATGTGCGAAAGCGGGAGCCGGTCCAGCAAAGCCTGATGAATGACGTCGGACTCAAAGACCATGGGGCTCGGAGGATGAACACGGCGGCGGGAAAGGCGGCCCGGGGTTGAAAGCGGGTCAATGTGCCTCGGCCCTCCATTAAGCATAGGCAAAGTGAGGGGCAGTTTGCCTCTCCTTACGGGTAGCCCAGCCTTTGATGGCCAGTACCACTACTTCCCAAGCCATCAGCATGCCCACGAGTCCCATCGTCACCGTGTACATGAACATTGCGTCCAGGTCATAGCGAATCATGCTGTCGACCGTGTCCGAACTCTGCCGTCACCGTTAGACGCCACTCTTTACGTGGGGCGGGAGCAAGGATGGTAGGTGCAGCCGACTTACACTCGCCATGAACATGATACCGCCTGCAATGAGCCCGAAGGACGCCAAGAGCTCGGTAGGAGGCCGCGACGGCAACACCGACTTGGGCGGGCGCAGGTAGACGAGAACGTACGTCAGAGCGCGGGCAAAGGAAGCGCCGAGGAGGGAATTGCCCCATTGCTTGTGGATCATGGTGGAAATCATGGTGGACTGGTGGTGGGAGCTCATCATGATGCCCAGAAGCAAGATGACGAGTGCAGGGATCGGGTTCAGCGAGAACTCATACGCGGTCGGTGGGCTTCGCAGCTCGTGCTCCTCGTCGAGAAACGTGTCTGCCGGCGCAGCGTCGGTCACGGTTGTGTTCAAGAGATCGCGGATGCGCGTCGATTCAACGAGAATCCCGCACTGGACGACAGGTAATGTTAGCACAATAGGCCGCGTTTACGAATGCGAAGGGCCGCAAGACTTACCAGTCCGCCACCGATAAAGAGGACAGTGATGGCCATGTGCTCCAAGTCCTGAGCCGACCACTCGCCACCCCAGCCACCGAGGTGCTCGAGAAAGATGTTTGTGGAGCCGTAGAACAGGATTAGAGCGCTCTCGACGAACTCAGCAGACGGGCACCACTTGCTCCTCCGGTGGTGCCGCGCGCGAGGTCGCACATTCCAGGCCCAGCCGAGCTCGCCGAAGCTGCCGGACCAGCGGGCCAGAGTGAAGAGTCCAATCCAGAAGAAGACGCCTCCCTTGATCCAGTGAGCCAATCCGCTGAAAACGCCGGCTCCTTCCTGTCGTTGATTGAGGTACAACGGTTAGCGATGCCGTCACGATGATTTCATCACCAACGACTCACAAAGAAGCGGCCAAAAGTAATGATGCCAGTGGTCAACGCAATGAAGCCAAAAGGCAGAATGATGCGATCGACTATCCGATAAGCAAAGTCGAAGTAGCGCCACGCACTGGACGACATGACCCGTGTGGCCCTGGTGGCTGCCCAGCTGGTGGCGCCAGGAGACGGAGAGCTGTCGGCCAGCTCGTTGTCGTGCGGATATTCCTTGCGCCGAGCGTGCAGAGGAAGGTCATGCTCGTCGTCCCCGACACCGTCGAGAGAGGACAGGGAATTGCTGCGCAGCGATTCGGTGTTGGGCTCGGTGCCCTGCCTGCTGTCGTTGGACATGCGATACTCATCATCAGTCAACTCGGTTGAAAGGCGCATGAAGGCCAAGGACTCGGGCGACTTCCAGGCGTGGCGAATTGTCACCGCGCCGGCAAGGCGGCCCACCAGACCGACAAAGACTTGGGCCGAGACGACGGACGTGACGATCCATCCAATTTTGTGGTGGGCATTGTTGGGGTATAGGTCTGGCGTGTTGGCGTTGTAAATGACTGAAAAGACAATGCCGACTGCGTTTATGATGGAGAACAAGAGCTGAGAGGCGATGGTATACCGCGACTTGGCGAGCGAGAGCATGACGGCTTTTTGGCGCGAGCGTCAGTTACAAGAAGCCGAAAAACGGGGGTCGTCTGCGCGCGGCGCAGTGCTACGCTGTGCTGTACATACCGATGGGAAGCACAAAGACCCACGCAAGTACCATGAGAGCGATGTGAGCGTAAATGATTCCGACGTGGCCAGGGTGAGCAAAGTACTTCGGCGGATATTGAGATGCGGATTGCTCGTGGCCGGCCTCGCCCAAGGCCGTGTCCATGTCCATGGCCGTGGTCGCGCCCGCGGCGTCGCCATGAGCGTGCGCCCTGCTAGCCAACACCGTGGTGAGCAACAGAGCGCTGGCACTCACCCGCAGCGGCGCAGCGATGTTCATGGCAAAGCGAGGCAGCGCGCCTACAGGGCAGTGCGCGACAACGTGGATGGCCGAAAAGGGATTGAGAATTGACGGCGGCGACGTGCCTTCTGAAGTAGCTGCCCCGGCGAAGCAGCGAGGGCAAAGCGTTCGGAGTGCAAAGCTCAAGAGGTGGTGGGGGAGGGGCCGATATCACCGCAGTGTCCACGCCCCCGCCGCCAACCCCGACAGGCGGACGTCGCAACGGCACCAGTAGCAGCTTTGGATATGCGCGACCTGTATCGACGAGAGCTTGCGGGCTTACAGCTGCCGTGATTCGTGACGGCGTCTGTCCTCCTCGGCTTGCCGAATGCTGGATGTACGGGCACAAGACGCCGACGTGTCGACAGTGAGCGGGCAATTACTAGGTGACGGTCAATGCAAACCGCGCTTACGCCAGCCGCCAGCAGACTGGAGCTCAACCGGCGGATAGGTCGTCAAGCGGGCAACAAGGCAAGGCAAGGCACGACAAGGGCTGTTAAGATACGGCGAGGGAAGGAGGGCGTCAAGATCCAAGATTCCAGGTCTGGTCACGGACATGGCTCGGTCTCTTCTTATTTCGCCGCCGGCGCTGGGGCAGCTGCGGTCACGGAGGGCCGAGCCTGCCGCAGACGTGGAGCCACTGACTGAGGTGGACGGGGCCGGGCCAGGCATGGGGAACATGTTACAAGCACGTCCACAGGGCATCGAGAGCTGGCCGGCGGCCATATGCAGTACATGGACGGCTGGCGCTCATCGGCGCAAGCTGCGGTTATTGACCGGCGCCGGGGGTGGGCTGCCGGGTGGCCGGCGCGTACCTCGAATTTCTGGTACTGGTGGAGGCTCGGAGCTGGAGCTGGAGCTGGAGTGAGTGGGTGAAAGTACGCCGGGGGGGGTTGGCAGGCGGGAGGCGGGAGGCGGCAGCTGGAGCTGGTCAGCGGGCGGGGAGGGGGTGGTCACGCTGAGCTACCAGCCATCCCACGGGTCCTGGGCGGCTTGCCCAAGCGAGGAAAAGGGCGATCGAGGGACTCCCGAGGCTTCCGGAGAACGGACACACCGCCAGGCAGGCAGTGCGGTGCTGCTGTAACAAAAAATTGTGCACAATACCAGAGGTGCGTCGTGTGGGAGGGTCCCGTCGGCAGGCGGGGCCAGGCGTCATCGTCGGTCGACGATATCCGGGTGGGACGCGCGTGGGTGAGTCAGGCGCGAACCGCCTCGCCGAGAAAGATGACTTGCCTTGTACAATAGCCAATAGCTCTCCGTTGTAGTGCTTGACACATTCGGACTGCACGGAACCTGACAGGTGTCTAGGTGCGGGCGCGGCAAGAACGACGGCGAGGTACTGTACTGTCTTGTACTGTAACAACGCAGGTAAGGTCCTGACGCTTAGATACCGACGCATCAAGGCACACCTTGTAGTACCCGTTTATGCGTCTCTCGGCCTACCGCGGGCAGTACTTGGGGGTACTAATTACTGCCTAGGTAGGTAGAGTATCTACAATATTGCCGCTACTTTGCTTGCCGCGGCCATCGCCTCAGGTACTACTAAGATACCCTATCTATCTAAGGTACTTAAGTCCGAGCATTTATAGCGTCCAAGGTCAGCGCATTGGCATCAAAATGCAAACGCAACGCACCTACTGCGACGCGCCGCAACAAGAACGTTACCGCGGCCAACCACAGCCCGGACAACAAAAAGCGGCAGGCGGCGCCGCTGCACGTTGCTGCACGGCGATCACAGGTGGTGCGGGATATCGACGGCTGCCGAGGGGCGCTAGCAGGCGAGGGGACCCTGTCTTTCCCGACAACTTGAACCAAGCCCTAGCTCAGGCAGGCATGGGTAGGCAACCTGGTCGCCGGGCCAGCAGCCACGGGAACCTTGGAAGGGTCAGTGGCCGGATGCTGGTCGCTTCCAGTGAAGGATGTCAGCGACAACGCGGTGATAGGCCAATTAAGTCCGCGAGCCGGCAGTGACAGTCCGTGGTGCTCAGTGGCTTATGCTAGAGCGCACGGAGTGGTATCCGCCTCTGCCCGCCGCCACCAAATGTCAGTCGACCTGTCCTACGTCAACGCCAACCTTGGTTTGTTAAAACCGAATAAAGGCGCGGCTAGATGAGGAAATCCGGGGTGTCCGGATGAACCGCGCCGCAGCCTGACGCATATGCAATATGCCGAAGCATGTCGGCCAGACCGCCATTTCTACGCACAAAAGGATCACGAGGAGATGAAGATACAATCCTCAAGAATCCTCAAGCAACTCAAGACGACACCAATAATAACCTCCGTCTTGATGATGAAGATGATCTGAATGCCTTCATAATGATGTGTGCGCCTTCATAATTCCTGTCGCGGATCCAACACGGTCTGAACCCACAAGAACTTCAGGTTTAAGCAATAGAATCAACAGTTCTGGCCTCATCGTTGACTACGGGCACCCCATCGTGATTCGAGTGCTGCATCGTCAATTTAACAGACAGGAAAAACAAACTTTCACCCCAAGGTGCCGTGTTATCAGCTTTATTGTAATGACGCCCGGCTGCTGTTACAGCAAAAATAAAGTTTCAGCTCCGTGGGACCAGATACACTATTTACCCACCATCAGTTCTCCGCCATCGCGTCAGAAGGTTCGTAAGTTTGCGTGATAGGAGTCAAGTTATTAACAGCTGATCATGCCCTGCTACCAAAGTCCAAAGTCCCTCAAACACCAAGAGGGCATCAAATCGACGTCAACATGGCCTCTAGAGAGCTCATCGTTGTCTTCCTAAATCAGACCAATGAGGAATTAATCCTTGACTCTCAGTCGCTTAGCCTTGAGCATGGCGAGTGGATGACTGATGCGCCCGAGTCACAGCCACCGCAGGAGATCCGAGCTGGGGAGAGCGGTGTGTGGCGCTGCAAGTCACGTCACGTCGGCGTCGGCATCAGTGGGTCCGTTACCTACCGCATTGCCAGTTACGGACCGGGCGATGGAGTGTGGTTATCTTGGAATGTCCACTACATGGGGCCAAACAAATTTGGCCACAGCTGCGAGTCGGGCGAGTTTACCACACGAGTCTTGGGTGGAAGCGGGAGGCAGGCTATTACAGTATTTGTCTTCGGTAAGTGAGCCGTCTGTGACTCTGTGGATGGGGGAACGATAGCCTGAACGAATGCACGACTAACCAGTACAACGCAGAGCCAGCCAACCGCCGTCTTGATAGCGTTGAGGCGACTCCGACATGAAACGGAAGGATGATGAGAGGAATATGTTTTGCCCGAAGGGAGGTCCATATTTGGCTTGGAGATCCTCTGCAGTATCGCTTGCTACTCGGCCTCATCGCTGTTCGTTCCCGTGCAGCGGCTACAACCGAGCAGGAATACAGTTTAGCTAGGTTCAGAAGCGCATCATCAGTCCAATTCATCCTATTCCTTCTCATGCTTGCCACGCGAGTCATGGCAAATTCTCCCAGCGACTCTATCAGATTCACTTCGAGTGCTTGAGACTACGAAGGAAGCAACCGAGATCACAGCCGAACCGTGGAGATTAGCGAACATCTACTTGCAATGTCGTCTGCTCATGTGCACACAATACCTGCTTCAAGGAGCGTCGTATTGACTGATGCTTTGGACTGCCTCGCAACGATCTTGAAGTGCTCGCCAACTTGAATGCACTGGCCGCCAGCGCTGCCGTCAGATCAATCAAATCAGATTTGCGTCTAAATCTGATCTGATCTGTTAGTCCTCAGCACATATCTGATCTGATTGATTGATTGGTTGATATCTGATATCCGGGTGCGACTCAACCTAGTATAACGTTCTCCCCAGCTTTGCTGTTCCAGCAGAGGCCGCCTAACGTCACACAGCCTCCTCTAACCCAGTTCTTCAAGAGCTGCAGTTCCTCGACAGTCGACCCAAGCAAAGAATGCCTTTGTGATGTGACAGTAAGCTTCGCCAGGCTGAAAGCTCTCTCGCAGTCGGTCGCCATGGCCGGAATGGCAAGCACATCCAGTGCAAACCTGCTGAGCTGCGGGAACGCACTTCGATGATCTACCCACCACTGAATCGGATCTGTCACTTCTTCCGGTTCGAGCCGGTAATATCTCTCAAGCTCACAACCTGATGCGGAGAGCTTCGGCTGTCGGCTATGCACCCACTGCTCAAACTTGCTTGGTTCCGGTCGACGCGCTATGGGTGGCTTTCGGGAGACGGGCTCCCCGGATGCCGTCTCGTCGCTCGAGTACCAGCGCTCAAAGTATCGCTTGACCCCATCCTTGGCGTCCCGAAGCCAGCGCAGCTGCTCTGGAGAAGTCCAGTTAGCCTCCAGCCATCGAAGGCCAAGATCCGGGTTCAAGATGACGGCGGCCGCGAAGAGTGGCGATTGGCCGAGGGCCGTGTAGTACTCGTTAAGCTTCACCCAAGCATTGTTGATACTTGCCCTAATGCTCGCCCGCTCTCGCTCTTCCATGCTCGCAATACTGGTTATGGACTGAGCGTCATTCTGCACGTACTCCTTTCGAGAGTGCTCAGGCAAAGCGGCTTCACTAAATCGTGTGACAGTTGGTGAGTACGGCCAAGCGTCTAGCTGGCCATGACGACGCGAAGGCGTGAGCACCTCGCATCCTTGCAGTCTCGATGGCAATCGTGTTTGGCGTGATGGTCGCTCCCGGTTCCGACTCGGTGTTGCGGGCTGTGGATTCTGGCTGTGATTGACGGAATCGAGAAGCCTATCTTCATAGAGCGCCTTCCAGTCTTCCAGGTGGTCTAGGATGAACTCCATCCCTGCCATGACCTCCCACAGTCGGCCGTGACCACTGCCAGTACCCCATCCCTGTGTCCTCATTGTCATATGGTAGATAGGCTCCAAGATGTGGCGAACTTCTCGCAGCACTTTCCAGTCGTCAGAGGTCAGAACATCTGCTGACGGCACCCGCTTCGATGCATCTGCTTCGAGACCCAGGTCTTGAACAAAGCTATTGAGTTCAGACTGCTTCAGTAAGGCTCGTTCGATCATCATATACGTCGAATTCCACCTAGTACTGTTGTTCTGGAGGACTTCAAGCTCCGCGGTCGACTCCTCCGCAAGCTTGTATTCTTGAGACTCCTCTTGCTCCCTAGCGTGCGCTTTGAAGGCCTCGGTACGCTGTGGCGAGGCCCGTATAAATTTGACGATGTTATGCAGCTTGCCGACTGGACCCTTCGTTCGCCAGTGTTCGAGGTCTTCTTCTACCTGTTCTAGCATGCCGTAGGCTTCGGAGCGGAGTTCAAAGGAAGCAGCATCTTCGCCGTAGAGGAAGGACTGCGCCACCAAGTTCAGAATATGTCCGAAGCATCGCATTCTTCGCGCCTCAGTGTCGGCACGGGTCATCGAAGCATCGAGAGTCGCGTAGAGGCTCCGCAAACACGTGTCGTTACTGCTTGCATTGTCGCAAATCGCCACCCCAAGCCTGGACTCAATCCCCCAATCGCGGATGACACTCTTCATTGTGCATGCAATGTTCTCACCCGCGTGCGGCCCAACCTGCCGCCGGAAAGCTAGTAGCCGATTGCGATAATGGTGCTTCTCGTCAAGGAAGTGGCCGAAAATTGAAATAAAGGAGAGCCTGTTGGGAGAGGTCCATAGATCAAAACTGATATGCACTTGCGTGATGGCGTGGTCCAGCTCCTCCTTCACGGACGCTTTCTTCTGGGTGAATACGTCTCCGACATCCTTTCTTACTGTTGTCCTGCCCCACGATATTTGCCGACCAAAGTCAGGATCAAATTGTCGAAATAGCTCCTGCAGGTAGGCGCTTTCAAAAGTAGCAAAGGGCAAATTTGAATCGACGATGTAACCAACCGACAACTCTCGTATTCGCGTAATCTTCGCTCGGGGAACAATAGCACCGTTCGGACTCGGTCGTTTCAGCGAAGCCCTCTGCTGGAGATCAACCACGGAGCAGTCGTCGGACGAAGCCAGCTGGGGGTTCTCGGTGACCCTGTGAGCCCTGAAAGCGTCAGCAGAGCCCTGTAGTTATGTGATGGGATGCCAACTTGCGGAGATGCGCCTGTGCTAAGGAGGTGGATTGCGCATTAAAGAATTGCGGTGTACCCTTATCATCACAGAGCCTGCAGCACCAAATATCGCCGCCCGGTGTGCTGTCTGCATTTAACTCCGCCAGGAACCATCCGTAGTTGCCAATCCAACTGCGCCTACCCCTGCTCTTTCGCCTGTCTAACAAAGTTCCAATCACAAAACGTCGCTGGCCCCAAGTGATCTTGTATAGGTCCTCGACCGACGAATCGTTTGTTGAGGCTCGTGCAGAAGCTGCTTCGTACTGTTTGGCAATGTTCTTTGATCGGGAGCCCAGCGATGAAAATGGTGAGAGCAACGGCTTCGACGGTGGGCTGCTGGCCCAGCTGGCCGCTGGAGGACTATTCGACATGACCAATTCAGGGTTGGTCGCCGAAGGGGATTCAGGAGCTGACAGTGCTGCAAGACAGTGGAGTGTTGGGTGTTCAGCCTTTGTAAACAAGTCCGCGTCGCGCTAGACGCGTACCCTGGTCGGGGCTTTGCAGACGTGTTAACTGTACTTCTAAATTTAGATCCATCGAGTGGCTTAGGGTAAGTGGCCGGCCAAAATCGTAAGGGATATCAGATATATCAGATCGTAGGCCCTCTGAATCTGATCTGATTGATCTGATAAAAATCCGTATCTGAATTGAATTGATTGATCTGACTGATATATCTGATTGTTAATCTGATCTGATGGCAGCGCTGCTGGCCGCATTCTCACCATGTCGATGTCCGGTATATGTGCTACTCCGCAGGCGCACCTATTTCCAGTCTTTTTGCTAAGGATGTTTGCAACTCTCCATTATCAGGGACACATAGCGATGAAGTAGTCCGAGTCGTATCCAGCCAGATGTGCACGCATAGTAATAATCAAGCTCCTAACTATATGAGAACTAAGTCAAGCAGTCTATTGTCACGGGCAATGACGTAGCCATTGAAGCAGCCGACCTAATTCTCCTAGACAAGTTCGACTGCATTTTTGAGGCTATTGGACTGGTACGGCTCGTGTTCCCTTCAGTCATCGCATACGAGCTCCCTGCTGGCGGTTGGTCCGAGATTTGGCCTGTGCTTGTAAGGGGGGTTTTTTTTTTCTTTTTTTTTTTTTTTGGCGTGCCCTTGCCCGAGTACCTTCCTCATGATCATCATCTGCGTCTTCACCGACGTGTTCCTCTCGCCGTCCCTGATCATGGAGAAGGAGGAGTTTGATCTCCTTTCCCTGCCGCCCCGCAACCACAAGCGCGACCGTCTCATCACGGCAAAGATCTACATCCAGACCTACCTTTTCACCGGAACCATGGAGATGTGCACGACTCATGCCATTTACTTTCTCTACTACTGGAAAAAGGCCGACATATCGATTAGCCAGCTCTTCTTCTTCGAGGGATATACGGAGAGGTTCCACGGATACTCGCAGGACGAGCTCAATAACTTCAATTCCGTCGGCCAGTGCGTCTACTTTGTCACTGAGGTCATCCTGAAGTGGGGAAACATCTTGTCCGTGCGGTACCGTAGGCTTAGTATTCTCCATGCCGATCCATTTACCGAAAAGAGAAGGAACCGTGGCTGCTTCTCAGCATGGCCGTCAGTCTGTGATTGCGGTCTTCGTCACCGAGGTCCCGGGCATCCAGAGCCTCTTCGGCACTGCTTCGGTGCCGATCGAGTTCTGGCTCATCTCGCTGCCTCTTGCTCTGGGTATTCGCTGCATGGGCGAGATCCGCAAGTTGGCTGTTCGCTTGTTCCCAAAAGGGCCCATTGCGAAGATCGCATGGTAAAACACGCCGTGCGGCCGGGGAGATGGCTGCACCTAATAACAATCTGGATAGAAATGGACTTGACTTTGCGGCATACGGCGGATTATAAGAATTGAAATGATGATTTGCAGTCCGTATATCAAATCGGGTGGCTTGGGCTAAACCTGCGTGTTCCAGTGATTTACCCGAGAATAAGCTCGGTTGGAGCCGCCATCGACATATCTTTCACCCATGTGCTCAAGATTCGCCAATGACGAGAGAAAACTGGTCTGCAGCTGCCCCTATACCGAAGCTGGAGCTAGAGTACACTGGCGTGCATAAGATGCTTCGTCGCACAAGCTGTACAGTACTAACGTATAACATATTATAGTGCACAATTAGGCCTTATTACGTGCCATACGCGCAAAGCTAGGCTGACGACCGAACCAGGCTACACTTCAGTCTTATTGTCTTCAGTAATCCTCCCATTACCCACAGGCCAAGCCATGATTTCAAGCTAGGCTCCCCGGTGGGTCTTGTTCGACGGGCGCAGCGGCACTCCCTTCCGTGTTTCCGGTCGCCGGCCGTTCCTTGACTACCGGAGAAGGCGTCATGTACGTGTCGTCCCGAGTGGCGTGCCAGAGAAAGCCCTCAACGACAACATTGCATAAGAGGAACCAGCTGCGTTGACGCCATTAGCCTACGGCGAGTAAACTATTCGTCCGCGTTTGTGCCAAACATACAAGGCAAGAAAGTTGAACGCCTCGACGGTCCTCTTCTGCGAGCATCGGCCCGTTCCTAGTGGCGTTTGGGCGCAAATTCGACCGCTCCAACCCTCCGTCGAAAAGATGAAGGACGTGATCCATAAGTACGAGAAGATCCAGTTGACAGGCACAAAGTAGCCGCGGTACGACTTGAACACTGGCATAAACATGGCGAAAATGTACACGACCAGAGTGATGACAGCCTGCGTAAACGTTAGAGAGTCTGCCGCGGTTTGACTTGCAAGGAGTGAGGAGAGTGCCAACAACGACTTCCTGATAGACAACCCTGTACCCTCGGAAAGACCATCTGTTGAGGAATGAGGACACAAGGCCCGTGACGATGACCGACGACGCAAACACCATGAAGTGGCAGAAAGCTGCCCCGGCACGTAGGGCTCTGTGCGCCATATCTGCCTAGGGGTTCCTGCGTGTAAAAGGCAAAACCAGTACAGCTGCTGGATATATTAGATTTGCTAGCGGGAGCCGTCGCCGGATGCTTTATACGTTTATTTGCGGTTGCTGACTCTTCTTGAAGGATAATGTAACTCTCGTACCCCCGGATGTCGAAGCGGCTATTTCGCAGAGGACTCCAGCAGTACGGGGGATCTAATCCTAGCAAGCCTCTTCATAGGTCCAGGCCTAAATGGAACGCATTCCCTTTCACTAGAGTCCGACATGTAGCCAATGTCCCAGGCGGACGGCTGTGTAGCTGGAGTTAAGCTTCATAGCTGGCCGTGATCAGCTTAGTCACAGAAAGCCTGTCAAGTACTTGTAAGTTCTAGCCATGCTTAAGAAGACGAATCAGCCCACCGATCATGAACACTGTACATGAAGTGGAGCGCCGTCCAGCTTTGTGAAGTCAAACAATCCACACCCATTCCGCATAACGTGAGTGGCGCCCGAGCAGACAGGAGACGCAATGGTCTTACGAACGTTGAGCAACGCAAACTCAATTCTTCAGCTTAGACACCGGTACCCACATGACACACTGGACATTCCCATCATCCTGTGTTGTAGACGCCACATCGCGGCTTGGGTGCTCTGATCCAATTGCCATGGATGGGCCACGCGACCGACAAGCCCGCGGCCGTCGCGCAGCAAGATCAATCTCCGGGAGGCCAGCTCTTTGAATAAATAAAAATTGCGCCCTTGATCTATTGCCTCTGCTTACAGCCGCAAACACAATTCTGAACGTACGCAGAGCATCCGATGTTGAACCTCGTATTCAACTCGCGACCATCATGGTGCAATTTTGTGTGAGATTGACTCTGGGCTTGTTGTGTGCACTAGGCGGTATGACAATGACCACGGCAGTGAGACGCAGTTCGGCTGATCAATCCAGCTACACACCATGTTAACGAGCCACGTGCGGCTCCCGTAGCCCCTAACGGCTACGCGCCTGCTTCGGTGCCGTGCCCGAGTTCCCGCCCTACGATCCGCGCAGCTTCAACGCTATCAGACCAGGAGACATCCTGGCTGCCGCTCCGAGGCAACGAGACCGCACCAGCGCTTGAGTCACTTCTTGGGCGCCTCAACATCAGTGGCTTCGATGCTGAGAGCTACATCAGAAACATTGCTAGCGGAGGGAGCGGCAATGCCAGTTCGCGACTGCCACGAATTGCTGTCGCCGTGTCAGGTGGTGGCTATCGCGCACTCATGAACGGTGCGGGTGCCATCGCCGCCTTCGACAACCGCACCACCAACTCGACAAGCAAAGGCCAACTCGGAGGTCTGCTCCAGGCAACAACCTATTTGAGCGGACTGTCTGGGGGCAGCTGGCTCGTCGGCAGCCTATATGTTCAAAATTTTACTACCGTGGATTCCATCATCTCGTCAACAAGCGGATTTCTCAGCACGCTCTGGCAGTTTAACAACTCCATTCTTGAAGGTTTGTCTCGTCTAGACGGACCTCGAAAGATGCGAGACTTATAACAGCTTGCAGGACCCTCCGGTCTTCGCCCGGGAGAGTACTATAACGCCCTCTACCAGACGGTGAAAGACAAGGTTGATGCCGGCTTCAACACTACAATAACCGACTACTGGGGAAGCGCGCTATCGTATCAGCTGGTGAATGCCAGTGACGGTGGACCAGGTGCGCCTCGCAAAAGACATGAATACCTGTACAAGCAATAGCTAAGCGTCACATTACAGCGTATACGTTCTCGTCTATCGCAAATGACACTGACTTCACACAAGCTCTCGCCCCTATGCCCATCATTGTCGCCATTGAAAGGACCCCTGGCCAACTTCAAGTACCTCTCAATTCGTCAGTTTTCGAGTTTAATCCTTGGGAAATGGGTTCGTATGACTCAGGCGTCGCCGCCTTTGCTCCATTGCAATTCGTTGCGAGCAACTTCAGCAACGGCTCAATCCCCCGACAAGGTGAATGCATCGCAGGACTGGATAATGCTGGATTTGTCATGGGAACGTCCTCCTCCCTGTTCAATCAAGCATTTCTACAGATCGGAAAAGTCTCTGGCGTCCCAGACCTGCTCACTGGCGCTCTCAATCGTACGCTCGCGAATATTGGCGAGAACAACAACGACATTGCCAGCTGGCCCAATCCATTCCAAGGTTTCAATAGTGAAGCCAACATCAACGCTAATGCGGACCTGCTGACATTAGTCGATGGCGGCGAAGCACTTGAGAATATACCTCTACACCCGCTCCTTCTTGAGGGCCGACATGTTGACGCCATATTCGCCATTGATGGCTCCGCAGATACATCCACCTCCTGGCCCAACGGGACGGCTCTTGTTGCCACATTCAATAAGTCCGTCAGTGGAGTTTCCACCAACACGAGCTCCTTCCCGACGGTTCCAAACCAGAATACGTTCGTGAACCTCGGTCTTAACTCAAGGCCGACCTTTTTCGGCTGTACAAACATGTCGACGCCCCTCATCGTCTATCTGCCTAACGCACCCTATACGGCGTTTTCGAACGTGTCCACATTTGATCTTTCGTATAACAACTCTGAGAGGGACCAAATTATTCAAAACGGCTACAACGTTGTGACAATGGGAAATGGCACTATCGACACGAGTTGGCCCGAATGTGTGGGATGCGCCATCCTATCACGCAGTTTCAATCGTACCGGCACTGTTGTGCCTGCAAAGTGTGTCGACTGCTTCTCGAGATACTGCTGGAATGGCACAACAAATTTTACCGAGCCGCCTCCCTACCAGCCTCAGCAAGTCATTGCTCGGGCGGGAGGGATGAAGATGGTGCAATCTGATGTCATGGTCATGCCAGTCCTAATTCTCATGGCGACGTCTTTGATGCTGCTCTAGCTTCTTTGCCGCCTTGAACTTCATAGCTATCGTCGTCTCACTGAGTAGCATGCTGCGCGCCTCCGCAGAATTTGATGATAGGATTCACTAATAGTACTTATCGAAGATATGCCAGCTCGTCAGAGCCGGTCCCAGTAGCTGTTGGTTTGCTTCGTATTTGGTGAAGGCGTGTTGATTGTGCTTGTGTGAGGACATCAATCGGGAATAACGTACGATCAAGCATTGAACCATAACCCTCAGTAAGGAGAGTTATCTTTCCCAAACGGTTGCAGCAAGTTCCGTGTCTCGTGGAGGGTCTGACAATCCTGTGGTACCAAATAATCATCCATAAGGGCGTCGTAGCAATTGTCCTGATACCACTCGATATGCTCATCCTTGTCAAGGGCAGTATCGAGCAATAGGAACTAAGAGTTCCATCGTGTGTCACTGTAGAGCCCGAAAACTTTCGCCAAACTGCTTCCGAAAGAGGTTATACCTGTACTCATTCCTTTTGATGTGTATGGCAAGGTTATGCAGCTTGCTCAGTGGGCCCAGCCGGCTCCTGTCAAACGATATTTCGTTCCAGGCCGAGCGTGTGCCCCGACCCACTTAGGCACCGCTGTCGTGTATATGTTCTTCGGACCTTCGTCCTCTTGACTTGAGTAGTTACATAACCATAACCACCTTGACCGCCTCGGCCGCCAAGTCATCCTGGTCATCTCTACAAACGTCGGCCCCGGCGCGACTGCTGCTCCGGATGACGAGGCAGGCATCCTTACGAAACATGTCCCCGTATGCGTTGTTGCCCGCCCAATGCTGACTTGAAACCTCTGGCCACAAGTTGGCTTCGCCAGCGGCGCTCGTGGCACAGTTTACTGCATTGACGGGGCATCTAGCGCCGACCCCATCCGAGACCAACCTTGTGCAATCATGGTGGGATTTGACGAATACATCTGGCCCGCATTCCTGATCAACGCGGATGGTGGGAAGCTCGTCCCGATTGGGGCAGTGCACCGGATTAAAATCAGCTAGTAAATTTTTCAGCTTCCCACTTTACGAACTCAATACCAGATTCTCGCCAACATCATGCCACCGCCACTTTTACTACCATCTTGACCAGTTTGACCCTATCTTCAGGCCTTTCCCATGATCTCTTGCGAGTGGTTTCCGCATGGGGTTTAGAAGGAATATAAAGGACCCCAGTTGGTCCTCAACGTTTTACAGTGCTCCTTCTGTATCACAACAACCGACTTCTCTTCTTATCATCATTGGAACATCTGGATTTGTGTCGAAACAACTTTGAGGCTGAGAGAGAGAACCGCCTGCTACGAGAGCTCAAGAATATACCCTTTTGAAGATCTTTTCTCAGATCGCGAACTCCAAAGAAAGAAAAGAAACTCAGCCGTTGTAAACATGCGGGAAATGCTTTCCTCGAGGAGCGTGCCTCCCACCTCAGGAAAAGCCGATGTGAATCGTTTGAAGAAATACGCGAGCCCTCAGGAACTGAAGAGTGAAGAAGCACTAAGGAAACGCGCAGATATGCTGAATCTCAAGTCCAGGTCTGATTCTTTTCACCATATTAATCTGCAAACCGCCCTGACTTATGTTTTAGCAATTCACCTAGAACCCCTCAGCCTTCTAACTCAGAGGGTTCAGTGTTGCTAATACACTCACTAGTTGATTACGCCCGGTGGCCGGCTAGCCAATAGAGCAACTATCTGCTTTACGTACACGTTCGCTTCCAAAATTTGACAAAGTCTCAAAATAGCCCGTACCTTCTCCACCTCCAGCTGTTTGTCTTTCTCGTTCGTCATGAAGCCCTGTTCCCGTGTGATTTTATTAACAAGCAAGCTTGAAGGCGATTCTTCAAGTGTTCAGAGTCCTATCTACGGCGGCTGAAGCGGTGCCTGTTGTTGGATGCACGGGTGATGTGCAAAGGGGTTAGTAATGAATGGCTGATCCGTCAAGGACCCCTCAATGTCGTATGTTCTCCAATCGCCCTGTTGCTAACGCGTAGCGGATCGTGGCCCGCACTGCTTCCATGTTTGGCGCCCAGTTGTCATTGTCCGATCGTTGCTTGCCTCCCAGGTAGAACGAAATGTTCCCTCGCTGTTTGTCTGTGCATTGAATCATCTCCGTGCGAAATGCTGTCCATCTGGTGCATCGAAAAAAGGAAGTGATCTACTGTTTCTCGGGCGTGTCCGCAAGCGCACTGTTGTGACGCTGTTGCTTTGATGCGGTACAGGTAGTCGTTGAGTCGCGCCATGCCTGTCCTGAGCTGTGCCAGCACATTGGCCTCCTTCCATGTCAATTGGTCATACAGTTGGCGAGTGTGTTTCCCTGGTAGCGCTCCGTCGATTCTCTTAGTGAAATCGCCGACGTTGCTCGGGATTTTATTGTCCGCACGCTGTTTCGCCCTGGCAATGCCTAGTGTAGTCGACCGTGTTCTGGGAAACTTCGCTGCGGGAGTCGCGCCCTCGCGCGTGGCGTCCCGTGCCTCGTCCTTGGCCAGTCTGAGGAGCTCATGTTCACTGCTGACGGGCACTCATGTAACTGTCACCGCGTTTCCCTGGTCTCTTAGGGCGCCGATGGTCTCGTGTATCGAGTCGACATACTGCTGGCCTGATTGTTGTCGTGGGTTTCGAAGGGTAAGAACGGCTGCCTTGTTGCTTGTCAATACTTCCACGCTCCGATTTCTCATCTCCGGTAAACACCTGAGCGCTTGCGCAATGGCCGCTAACTCTCCGGAGAACGGGTTCTGTTCCGTCCTCAGGCCAAGGGTGAAGGAGTGGCGTTCAAGTCCCGCTCCTTGTCCACTTGTAGGAGGCAGTTCGATCACCGCACCAGACCCTACAAGGCCATTACGGGCTGAGCTGCTCACTGCTACATGCATAACCCCGTCCGCGCCCGCTTCTGTGCCTGTCGCTGCGTCATCGTCGTCAGTGATCGTCCGGATCCGTTCGACCCACGGGGCCAAAGAGAAAGGATTGATCGTCTCCAGTTCGTCGACCGGAATGTCATTGAGTGCTGTCGCCAGCTCGTAGAAGGGAGACCGACAGAACCGCTTGAGCTTTCGGATGCTCTTCGTCGCGTTACGCAGTGGATTTGTCGTAGGCAGAGTATGCATGTCAGTCCACATCTTGACCGCTCGTCTCCAAAAACGCTCCTGGGCGCTTGGGATATGTGCTTCTGCTTCAGCTATACTGGTGGCAACGGTCATGAACATCCCGACGATTGCCTGCGCCCCAGCCCTCTGCACTCGATTGATCGGGCCGGCCCGGTTGTATCGGCACGCATGCATCCAGACATTGGAGGCATAATCTACGATTGGCGCGACCATAGCCGTGAACAGCTGTCTCGCTGTGGCTGGTGAGAGGCCACGAAGCCGCTGGAGCTCCATGGCCGACTCCAGGCCCTTGGCGGATGGTCGCGCCATATGCTCTTTGTATTTCAGGCTGGAATCCATGATCATCCCCAAGACTTTGACGTGTCTCTTCGGTTCGACGACTTGGCCTTTGATGACGAATGCGTGAGTGTCGAACTTGAATGCCTTGCGGGTGAAGTGGATGATGGACGTCTTCTCGGCCTCGAACGTTGCTCCACTGCGTCGTTCCCAGTCCAGCGCTCGTTTGATGATGGCCTCGATTCCGACGCGATTGCTCTGCGCAGTCGGGCCAGTGACCCAGGCTGTATAATCGTCCACGAACGCCACAGAGCCTCCGTGGCAGTCGATTTGCTGCTGCACGAGATCAGCGTTGAAGAAGAGAAGAGAATCGGCGACAGCGGAGAGCCCTGCGGCAGGCCCGCTTGTGGAAGGATCCGCGCATCTGTTGACTGCCCGTTAACCTGCAATGTGGCCGTGCGGTTGGAGCAGAATGCCTCCACCCATCGCAGCAAACCCTCCGGGAGGCCTCTGGCCCTCATGCGCTGGATGAGTCTGGCCTTGCACACTCCGTTATACGCTCCTTTCACGTCAAAGCTAACCAAGCTCAAGATGCGCCGACCACGCCAGGCGGCGTAGATATGTTCTTGTAGCAGCATCAAGGCTTGTTCAGCGGACCGCTGTTTGCGTGCCCCGAAATGGTTCGTCGGCAACAGACCGTATGTCTCGACCGCGTGAGAGATCCTCTCCGCAACTACCGACTCCAGGACTTTGCCTAGTGTCGACAGCAGCGAGATCGGCCTCCACGCCTTTGCTACTGCATAGTCGGGCTTGTCTGGCTTTTTGAGGGGAATGATCTTGGCGTGCCTCCACTGCTCGGGCAGGGTCCCTTGTTCAAGCGACGCACGGAACAGCGCAAGACCGGCCGTCTGGCAGACCGCAGACCGCCAGACCGGCCTTTCTCGTGGCTTGGCCGGTCTGGGATGGTCTGAGTCGGTCTGGTTCGCGTAAATGGGGGCCGTTTCAGCGCTGCCATTGGTCCACTACAGGGGACCTATGGGGGCATGGTGCATTCCAACTACGGTACCGACGCGACAAAGGTGTTCGTTAAAATACGAATTAATTTCTATGTCTTTGCTAGTTATGATGAGGGACATCGACGTCT
This sequence comes from Purpureocillium lilacinum, assembly GCF_023168085.1. Taxonomy (NCBI): domain Eukaryota; kingdom Fungi; phylum Ascomycota; class Sordariomycetes; order Hypocreales; family Ophiocordycipitaceae; genus Purpureocillium; species Purpureocillium lilacinum. Next base: position 6,907,484 of record NW_027072112.1, read on the forward strand.
GGGTGTGGCATAGATACATAAGAGCAGGGACACTACCGACGCCATCTTCACAGCCCTGGCTCGGTTTGTCGCACCTGCACGAATTGATGCGTTTCGTTGCAAAGTCGATGAATTTTCCAGTCAGGCAGCTCATGTATGGGTTTCAGAAGCGCAAGCTGCTGAGGATGTTGTGGAAGTGACAATGCCTGAGGCCTAAGATGAACACCTGGGAACCTATCCGGAGTATGGGTCCCGACAAAAAGGCAAAGCCGGAGTTGCGAACCACGATGTTATGCGAAGTGCATCGACAGAACACCTCCTCCTGGAAGGCCCCGTGCAAGGCTGACGGGTGCGGCGCGCAAGGTTGTGTGCCTACAAGCCTAGCCCCTTCCTTCCTCGCTAGTGACACGCGGGTTGCCCCATCTTGCCTTGTCCCGTCGTAAGTTTACGCCGCAGCCCCAGAGCTTCCGAGCGTCAAGGCGAACGAGGCCAACGTGATATGTAGCCTTCTCACAGGATCCGCTCAAAGCTACCATACACAGTACTGCTGGTTCCCACGAGGAGAAACGCAGCGGATTGTGTCCCGAGTCTTGGTGACGACGAATTCGGTAAGGTTAGTGGATCCCAATCCAATCATTCATTTTAGCTATGCGCCCACGGGCAGTTTGTCAGTCGCCAGAGGGCGCTGTGGCTGTCGCCCAAGAGTGTGCACAAGCGGCACTTCTTGCCGTGACCAGACCTGCACCTCTTCTGCGGGGGTCGAACATTGCGTCTATGACGTGGCAACAAGTTCGGCCAGTACAGACGAAGAGGCAGTAGGCAGCCCGTCGCTGCCCAACATGGCGCGACCTCGCTTGCGATGTACACGCAATCCTTGGGTTGTAAATTAATTTAGCAGCCCAGGTGTTCTTACTTTGGTAGCGATTGTACATGTCATTCCCCCAGACGGTTTGCCCAGGCATCGCCTATCATCTGTCCTGCCCCTCTACAAGTTCTCGGGACAGAATTTGGCCTACGGTCGCAGTATGGGGCCAAAGTATTCATTACGGGATCCGGATCGAGACAGCGGTTACTGCGCGCAACACGTTGGAGCTTTGGCAAACGTCCTGCCAGAGTCTGAAGTTGTATCAAGCGCATCAAGCTGCGCGTCCTCCGCTTCCGTCAGTACCTGTCTACCCCGGCGTACTGGGAGGCCGACTCCTAACCTGCAACCCCGGTTCAGGTAGCTTGCGAGGCCGCGACAGAAACTAGCGCTGCGCCCATAAGCTTTATACAGGCCGATCCATGCGAGTTTTGGAATAGGCAGTACGTGACTGAGGAAGACTTCGGGGTTTTCCAACGGGCCGCTGAGTCAGTCCTTCTCTATGGACCAGACTCCGACCTTCCCGGGGTCAGAGCTGACGGAAATCTCGCGAGCAAACGACACGTCCCAGACACGACATTGTGCGTGGCGTTAAACTATGGAGAGACGGCCCTCAAACTGTCACTGTCTACTCTTCCCATCGGTGGCAACAATACCTGGCGTACCTGGGATCTCGTCCGCGAGGACATACAGAAAACCTGGCCGAAACTAATGCCGATTATCACTCAGGATTGGACGGAGACCACAGACCTGGATTCAGGCGCAGACAGGGTTTTCTCGTACAAGATAGGGATTCGAAACCAACCCGGACACTTCATTGGCGATTGGAGCTTCTTCACGGACGCCGCAGTTACGTTGTCAGAGTTGTCTTTTACTGATTTTGGGTATCCTTGTGTTGAATTTCGCAAACAGTCGCGGGATCAAGAGCAATGGCCAAAGCTTCACCACTGCCCCCCCAGTCATATCCGGGCGAGGAACGAAATTCTTGGCAGAAGCTGGTACAGGACTTCCCCAAGGAGAGCCCGAGAATCATAGCTAACACTGGATAGGCGAATCTGTCCCAGTAGTGCGGTCATGCCCTGGCCCATCTTCGCCTTTGTGCTTTCGCAAGTGACTCTCGGACATGATCTCGACATCGAGGAAGTAGCTAAATGCGCCTCCGTGTTTCCGAAGCGGTATGTTTGTCCTCAGTGGACGGCGCCTTGGACGAACTGGTGCTGTGTCGGCGATACAATGCTACACGCCCAGTTCCATGCCCGCTACTTATCCAGTGAGGAAAATGCCATTACTCGCTCCGACACGAATCCGATCTGTTCAGGGCTTCTCTTTGAGCGGGATTGGGGCCAAGCAGTCAAACTTGACCCCAGTTTTGAGTTTCCCATCATTGAGACGAGATCCTCGATCTCGATTATAGCATCACTGTGGAAACGGCACTACACCATGGTGACTCTGACAGATAATGCCAGTTCTGACCCAGACTGCATAGCGGTACAGAAGCATTGGAACGCGATAGGCCTCCAAATGTGTGAGAGTTTTACAGGCGTCGCCATCTGGCAAGCCGCAATTGGGGGATTGATCACTGAATGGGGATCTCAATGGACATCAGTTCTCGGACGCATCGCAGGAACGGGAAATTTAAAGGTACGTTGATACTCTGGAGCGCCCACAAAGTTAACAAAAAGCCAGATTAGGGACATTCTGGACCCAGCAAAACGACATTTGAAACCAGTTGGTTTGGAGCCAGAGATATGGTTTTCGGTACGGCAACTGCTCCTCAAGTGCCGAGTCATGATACAAGAGCTTTCACGGGACCTCCATAGTCACAGCAGTGACCTGAACCGTTCTATCTCGGTCCTGGTGGAGCTGAGTCCTGTCCTGACAGCGAATTGGAACAAAATTTTCGAGTATCACAGCAATATTGAGAGCGCTCTTCTTAGTCTTATTCACGACAAGCTCGTGGAGTTGGATACAGTTGTTCACGCAAACGGTACGACGTCCCTCCTTGGAGAACTTCCCGCGGGAGGAAGGCAGCATTGACCATCGGTAGCTCTAGAGAGAACCAGGCGAAGCATCAGTCGTGACCAGGTTGAGGTCTATGTGATTGCGATATTTGGATTAGTGGTATCAGTATCCCTCTGGATAGCGAGATGTCGATGAGAATGTATGACCTGCAACGCATGGGACCTTAAGCAGACAATATCACCGAGTATGACTGCACTGGGTAATGCAGACGCCTTTTGGTAACCCGGTCGCCCCGGACGTATACATGACACAATGGACGTCCGCCGGGTTAGCTGGTTGAGGATCGACCATGTTATCCTCGCCACGCTTATGCCGCTGCTCGTACGTCATAACCTTTACGTCAGTGACGGCCCTGATGAACTCTTCTCCACCTTGGTAAATATGCATGAGTTGTTGACGATAATGACTTTGATGGGAGACTTCTTGATGGGGCCATGCCGGAACACTTCGGTCGTCTTCATCACTTTGTGCAGCGTGGCGACACCAATGCAGTTGACATGTGATCCCTCGGGGTAATAGCACTCGAGTTGTGGACCAGGTGGGATTTGCTCTTGGACAGTACGGTTAAAGAGATGGCATGGAGCAGAGACCGTCATCACTCGTGGATTCGGACTGATCTGGAGTCTCGCGTTGATCGTGCTCCAGCACCGTTTCACCTCACTCTCCGCAGATTGCTGTCAGTGTCACCAGGCGAGAGGTGGAGCGCCAGAGTCTGTGAAGAATGGCTGGACGCCAAAGCACGAACATTCATTAGCTTCGAAGGTACCCCGTTAGGAGAAGAGCGGAGGCATCTGCGAAGTACACACCCTACGCTGTCAACAACCCGAGCGAAAGAAGGCTCGAGGCGTCGTAACAGCCCCTTCCGATCAATGACCGGCGGTGTGGATGGTCGTCAACAAGCAGAATAGGCCCAGATCTTCGTTCGCCCGAGGTGTCAATCAGTCGCACTTCTGTCGCACTACGCTGCAAGTCATCCCTGTGCCAATTTTCGAACAGTACGAAGCCCCACTGCCACTTGAACCACTCATACTGTACCAATCGGTGTGTCGTCTTCTCCGGGGCAGATTTCGTGCGAAACAGATGGCGTTCTGGCAGGCAGAAAGGCAGCGATGGCCTGACACATGTGACACGAACAACGACTACCCTTGTGAAGTCAGGTTTCGGAACTGGGAGTCCAGATTTCTGGAAGGGACATAAAGGACGGCTCGCTGACATCTGAGGGAGTTGGCTGCTGGGCGCCCCCATCATGTTGTGACGCTAGCCTCTCGCCGCGTATGCCGGCTGTAGGCCGCTCGTTGACAGGAGGGAGCATACCATCAATCCCGGGTGGCCTGGTAATGAGCGGCGATCAGTCGCCTAGGGAAGCGTCATATATGATCCAGTCCTGATGAAACAGATCCATTGGCTCGGGCTTGGTTCCATGGGACTTCCACATCCAGGCACATCACTCCAGGTGTCAGCGGAGAATGAACCGACCCGGGGTTGCTTAATAGAAGATCGTCCAAGGGAACGCGCCATGTCTACGATGGCCTTTCCCAAGCGCGAATACGAACTGGATTTCCAATGTTACAAAGGCGGCAAGGCATCGCCGAGCCCTGACGCAGTCATGCAGGTCACGCCGTCATGATAGTGGTGTAACAGGCCCGCATGGCCCTGTCGTGCTTTGGGGTTGTGTCCAGACGGGCGCTGCTGCATGTGGTCCAGGCTCTCCCGGGACTGGATGCTCCCCGCTCCGCAACATGCGCCAATGACGGAGCTGACCTTACATGTACGAGTTCGACCAGGTCCAGGACATGCCTGCACGCGAAGCACCGGCCATGTCAGGAAGGTAATGTGCCGCCTCTGATGGGTCCTCGACACGTGTGCTGGCGGGGTGGTGGCATACGGCGCACTAAACAGGCGCTTATCACGCCTGAAGCTCACGGGCCGTAGCCCGAGGCGCACGAAGTGGCTTGGACCCGCATCTCCCAGGCAACGCAACGTTTTTTCCTTCCACGCAACACTCCCCCTTCCGCGCAACATTTTCCCTTCCGCGCAACGCTTTCCCTTCCGCGCAACGCTTTCCCTTCCGCGCAACGCTTTCCCTTCCACGCAACGCTTTCCCTTCCGCGCAACATTTTCCCTTCGCGCAACATTTTCCCTTCCACGCAACGCTTTCCCTTCCACGCAACGCTTTCCCTTCCACGCAACGCTTTCCCTTCCACGCAACGCTTTCCCTTCCGCGCAACATTTTCCCTTCCGCGCCACGCCCACGCAACCTCAAGCCCCTCGCGCGACCAGCGACGCCGTCCAGGACTTGCGAGTCTCGTCCTGACCAAGGATACGAGATCGGAGCTTGATAGCTACACAGAAAGTGGCCACAGAAGTCATCAGAAGAAGGCGCACTTTGATTGCTGCGAAACTATTTTCTTTGGCGAGGAGTGGCTTAAGCACCGCAACACAACAGGCCACACCGGTGAAGAGGTTCACGCATGGACAAAGAAAAAGGCTTCTCATTGTGAGAAGGTAGAGTGCAAGCTCGGATGCGGGTCTACTCTGCAACGTGACAGGTTGAAAAGACATCACGAGTCCAAGCACTATAGGTGCACCGATTGCGATCGAATACTCATCTCCACCGGCAAGAAAGAGCACGAGCGCAGCACTAAACACGCCTCATACATGGTGGTTCCTTCGCTTGATCGGGAGCTGCTAGGTGTTGTAATGGGGACATCGACACAGAAAACAGACGAGCCCATAATGCCTCGCGAGAGCATTGAGACTGCCTAAATGCGCACCAAGTACGGTTCCATAGTTGAAGATTTGCTTCGAGAATGCCGGAACTCGAAGAATCCTCAGCCCCAGCCATACATGATAGCCTGGCACTCCTAAGCAGAACACCATCTCCAACGAAAGAAATGACGCAACGGGCGGGTTCGGCCGCACAGACGCAGAGTATTGAATTTGTCACTATGGCGGCTTCTTGCTGTTTCCTATTCCTGCCTGCTATCCTTTACCACATATCCCAAGGGTTAAAAAGCAATGGGACAGCCGATGCCCACTACCTACCTCAATATTCAGTCTTTGCCAGTCAGATGCGGCGGAACACGGACGTGAAGATTGAGGCAACACCGGGTCGCCTGCAGTACGGGGACCTGCATCATACGCCGCGGTAGGCAGCGACGGGCGGTCTGCTAAGAAATTGCAACCCGCCTTTCTGTTAGCACTGGCTCTTCTGTCGTCCCCTTATCCCGTTATTGGGACCACCTAGGCGCCGTGTTACATCTGTCACTTAGGCCGACACCTTGTTATGTACAGTGCAGTCATCTAGAAACGCGGTGGCGAAACAGATGTTGCACACACTGTGGGCACCGACTCATCTCATAGCCTGCTCCCACGCAGTCAGAGGTCTGGACAAGTACTTGCGTTCCAGGGGTTTTCCCTCTTGCGTAGCTAGCTAACCTTCAAGAGAAAGTGGACATTCAGACACCGGCCGCTGCCGAAGCGCTAGGCCCTGCATATTGATCGCCGCGAACGTCTGCCTTCTGATACTGATTCTCTGAAGCACCCACGCAACGAAGAATCATCGGCAAGCAGCCACAATATATTCTCAGGGCGGACTCAAAAGGCGGCCGCCGATTTTTCTCATGTCCTTGGTGGCCATTGCCTCCCCAACACTCTGACACTGCACATTACACCATGATTCGTTTTGCACTTGTTCATCTCACAATCGGCATCGCTGTTGCCCACACAATCATTGAGAGTAACGGAAATTCTTACAATCCGCAAGATGTCAGCGTGGAACAAATCTCCAAACACACCGAGCCCGCCAGAACGTCCAGCACATGCGGTTCGCTTCCCGTCAAGTCTCCAACCTGTACCAAGACCATCACGACAAGCACAGCTCCGTGTGTCACTATCTCAATCCCCGAATCACGTTCAACACGGCCCGCTGGTCTCCCCACACCTCTACCGCCGAATTCGCAACTCGCGTGCCATACATCGGATGAGAAGGCACCGCAGCCTGGGGAAGGGTTGAGCTTCGCGGCGCTGAACTTTTGCCGTGATAACCTTTACACTTACCTCGCAAACAACAGTTTTTCGCAGTGTTTCTGGGATAATCAAGCAAACACTACATACATATTTTCCGTGGCCAGGAATTATGCCTTTTCGTCTTGCAGCAACAGCACATTACTCACAGTCCCAGCAATACCCGGGGGAAATACAGGAGACAAAGAGATGCAAGAGTTGCTCATAAATCAATGTCGATATTTCTTCCTGAGGACTTGGGCCGAATGTCCGCATAGAGATAGCACAGGCTGCGAACGCCATGGAATAGGTGGGAACTGGACTGTTGGTTGCGTGGATTATGGTCTCCAGCTGCAGGGCATTGACGTCTAAGTAAGCAGTCAGACATTTACGATAATTCAGCACCTCTTCGATGTTCCCAAACATTCCAATCATGAGGTAGCTGTTGTTCTCATTCCTCCTCGACATTGTGACCGTGTTACCTATTATCCATGTGGCTCGACCCCAGAGTCAGTGATGATAGCGTGCTAAGCGGCTCTCAGTCGTCCTAGTGGCCCACACCCTCGTGGTCCTCGGTCCAGGTCCTCCGGTCCGGCCGCGTCAGCGTATGGCAGGTGAGATGCCACGCAGGAGCAATGCTAATTGCAATATCAAGCGCTACCTGCCTGAATATATCTTGGAGACGTGCCTTCACGCGAATCTATACCCTTGTCGCGCGTATTGTACTCTTCGTCAACAGGTCATCAATATCAGAGCTAGTACATCGACGATGAAGGAGCCACTCCGCCACAACTATCGGGCCAGCCACAATTCGTACGGCGCTCGTGGAGACTCCGTGCCGTCAGTTCAGACCTATTCTGCGTTGCGGAGACATACTGGGAAACATGTTCCGAACAAGGAAGCGTACCGAAGACAGTCGACCAAAGACAGTCCTATACTTTAGAGATCTCCTTCATGAAGCAACCTATTTCCCGGATCCTCTTCTGCTCCACTTGCTTCAACTCCCACTTCTCGATACCGAACTGATAAGGTTCGGTTGCCATCCATTTGGACCACTTTTGGATGACTGCAATAGCATCAGCAGCCGAGACCTTAAACCATTCCATGTGTGGCTTCAGACAACCTTTGCAATCTATCCTGATTCGTCGATGACTCAGTTCCGCGTGGCATAATGCCTCGACACGTCGGACATTTGAAACACGCGCGACGGTGTCAGAAGCCATAGGATACAGGACCGTGGGGGCTCTATTACAGTCAAACTCCCATTCCTTAAGGCGTTCCTCAACGGTATCGGTTGTGCATCCAATTTTGACATATTGTGGGTTTCCTTGTACTGTATATGCATACACGTAGCCGCTGCCGCTAGGGTTGTTCGAGTTCAAAGGCTTTGTGATCAGCCTTTTGACCCTAGCATAATAGTGGCCCGCGATGAGTGGCGCTGTCCTCGGTGATCTGCAATGGAGATGTGTCGTAAACCGCCGGCCAATACTTGCTGAAACTGTCTCGGGTGTTCGACATTGACAAATCTTTATCCTGCGGCACTGAACCGTTCCTGGTTACAGTCATAAACTTTCCAGAAATCTGGATACCTGCAGTCCGGCAAGTTGCTGCCCCATATCCGGACAAGGCGCTTTCGGTGGGCTTGACCAGCTTTCTCCAGATTTCCTCAATTTCCGACTTCCACTGCTCTGTCTTTGTCAGGTCTCCTTTGTCGATATGTTCGCGACAGAACATATTTGTCTCAAGGATCTTGAGGAAAATTCCAAGTTGGATGTCGTTTTGATAGACTTCTGGTCTAACAATCTTGGCAATCGTTGCTACGCAATTCTGCACCCTTTGCCCGCCAATCCTTTCTCCACACAACGGAACTATGCACTGAGTGGAAACCCGAGGCAGTATGTTCCTAATCTCTATAGCAATCGACACGGTCGAATCGATGTCGGATTCTCCAACCGGAAATGCTCTTATCCAAGCGTCGACTCGTGACTCTTTTGGAGCACCGCTGTCATGCAACCTACAGTGCACGAGCGTAGCCAGCTTATCCAGTGCAGGCCTGAGTTTTGGAGCAGACTGCGTGAGATGCAATATCGATTCAAGTTGAGGAACGATTCGCAATTTCGCTGCTGGTGGCGAGCGGTTCTTACAAGGCTCTCCCTTCTTTGTAAGGCCCCCGCACATCCCACCGTCGAGGTGAAGGCGAGACTTCAATTTTGAGACATTGTGTCTGATCTCTTCCGCATTATTGGCAAAAGTTTGCTGAGGTGGTGCTCTGGGAGGAGGCGGAAAAGCTGAGGAGACAGTTCCGGCCGGACAAGCCTCATCCTCATACGATTTCGGGACGCCAAGGATGTGTGGCCCCGTTTGACGCGGCGACGTTGGAGGACTTGGGTACGGGACGGCTGTCGAGTTCGACTTCTCCGGCTGGCGGAGTTCGTTCGGATTAGTGACCGCATTATTCTTCTCGTTCCGTGGAGACATGGTCAGGTAGGTAGTTGGTTCTAAGCTTCTAGTAGGTGCGGTTGCAATAGAGATGATGGCGAAGAGCAAACAGATGTCACAGAACGTCTAAGAGTTAGAGACAGCGGCGAGATGAAGCTCGAACATTGGCGCCAGCAGTGAAGCGACCTCGTCAGGCCCATCCAGGTCTGATCTGCGAATTACTACTACCCTTTTGGAGGCGCAGTGCTTGCAGCTTACAGCGCAGGGTGCTGCAAGATGTGCAGCATTCGAGGTAGCTGCCGTCACGCCAGAGTCTGTCTTGTGGCTGTAGCACGAAGCTGATGGTGGCTTGGGTGGAACCTGACCCCCAGTGGCTGAATACGCAGCCAACCCCTGCGGGCCACGGCCCGTCCCGCGCATGACCTTCCCCCGCCGCCCTCTTCAAAGTAGCTCGACGCCACTGGGACCTGGTCGCAGACGCAACACACAATACGAGGGAACGCGATGGTGGCTGCGTGTCCAGTGCTACATTGCTTTAATGCCGCAGGCGAATGTGAACGATGCCATTAGGGAATTGCGATTGGTGACGATAGAAAATGAACTTTCGCTGAATACAGGAAACGACACTTGTCATCGATGCAGCAAATGGTGGCATGCAAGAAACCCGAGGTGCTAATCGTCGCATCAGATTCTGCTCTTACCACTGTTTACTCCTCACCCCAACCGACCTGGCTGGGGGTGCGATTGAGCGCGTAGCGCCATCCAAGAGCACGGCCCGTCCCAATCATCGACCTCCGTCTTGTCATCGTGCTTTCGCAAACCCCGCACGCCAGCAACTTCACGTCAAAATGGCTACGGCCAATTGCTTACGTCGACCGTAAATGACGAGCGACCTTATTCGACGCTTGGGGATTATGGTCGGTTCCAGCATCAGTCGAACGCCCGGCCGCAGCGTCGTATCAGAGGTGCACAAACAGGGCGCAGCGCTTCCCCGCTTTGGCGTAACTCACATGACGCTTCAAAATTCCAATCAGGATGCAGAATGCAGCATGCAGCATGCAGCATGCATCATGCCTGCCTGAAACCTTTGAAGCTGGCCACGCCTCGGCACCGTGTACTGCACATTGCGGGAAGCTATTGACCGTAGTGGCGGCTAGAGCACGCGTGTGACCGGGTGCATGCATTACTGGCGAGGGTGGTCAGCCCTCTCATCAGCCTCGCAAAAGAGTCGCAGATGTAGCGCGCCTCAAATCATTGTTTCCGGTTGCCTCAACATTGGTTAGCGAGAGATACTGTACCCATCGACGCGTTTTCTGGGTCTCGCTCTACACACCAAAAATTCCCTACCGTGGAAAAGGCCAGGGTCTGGTCGGAAAAAAAGGAGTAACGGCACGCAAAGAGACGACCAAATATGGGGCGGGAAAGTGTACACAATCAGGAAGCCAAGCCTTCTTCCCGTTAGCAGACGGAGAAGACCTGGAAATTACCCAATATTGTTGGGAAGAATCTTCGGTTTGTGCTCTGGAATGGTAGCAAGTATCAAGACATAGTAGAGCCAAGTGCTCGAGGAGGCGGTTAATGGGCGGTTAATGAAGTATGCTCTCTGACAACAATGTTGCCGCAGAGTGGATGAGTGGGCTGAAGCACTTTCACCACTTTAAGGAGAGGGAACGCTTGCCATTTCTTAGCCGTTTCCGGAGGTGCCGACCGGTGTGTGTCAGACAAACAAAAGTGCCAATCACCAAGAGTGGCGATCTATCCAGGACGGTAAATAATGCACCTTGAACCAGCCACAGCAGACGAATCTCAAATTCTATATGTCCATGAAGTATATCATGGGAGCCCGCTCCCGTGGGGGCGTCTAGACGGGACTCATACAACGTATCTGGGTCAGTCGAAGTAGCTTGGAGTTCATCCGGCCTACTGTGGATCCGTCTGCCAGGAGTCTTCAGGGAACAGGCGGCGGCGGTGCTGTCGTTTATGTAGCTCACTTCGCTGATGTCAGAACTTGTCCAATTTCCAGGTGACTGCATGACGCTCTACGCACTTGATTCTTCTTGGAGCTTGGGTTCCGTTCTTGAAACTTGGGTTCTGTATTTATTAGCCCATCATTATAGGGAAGCTGTCGCCGCTTGTAGCTGCCTTCAGTGCTCGTTCTTCGCTGTACTTATCGCGAGCACATCCGCAAAGTCCAAGATACCTGCGCACAGTGTTGAAAAGGAAGATCGAAGGGACTACGACTTCCATTGTCACAAAGGCGGCCGCCATGATGGATACGGCGCGGCAGTTCAGCGATTAGCTTATTTACTTTTAAATGGAGTACTGCTGAGCTAAAGCTGTTGCATATGACCTTGCAATGAGCCTTCCCAAATCCAGTATAAGTGCTGACTGGCGTATGCATGTGCAACCTGAATCTGCGAGCGTTACGGTACTAGAGGGGCCAATAGCGTCTGGGCCTTTTTAGCAGCACTCTTAAGATAAAGTCCAGCTCGGGCTCTTCAGAGCGACTAAGTATATAATCGCATCCTCATCTGCATTTTAGATCGTTTGTGACCATGGCTGAACTCGGTCTGGCCACGGCTATTATTACTGTCGTCGGTGCGGCATATCAGAGCACGAAGAAATTGAATCATATAATTAGCAAGTTCCGGACCGCGTCGCAGACCCTCGCCGACCTTCATGCAGACCTCGCCGATGCCCAACGTCTCCTTCAAAGCTTCGAGGAGACTCTGAGCAGAATCGATGACGAGTGCTTGCCAGACCGTGTTAAGACATGCCTGCGAAACTTCGAACTCTCCATGGAAGCTTATAGGAAATGCTGCGATGAATTTGGGGCGAAGGTGGCGCAGGTAACATCGCACTCCACCGAGGATAGAATTCACTGGGTCGACCGAGTGCGATTGCAGTTTGAAGAGCAGGGCGTTCTCGCGTTCAAGCACAGACTTCGCAGCCACAAAATAACAATAACAGTTGCTTTGGGGTTGATCAATGCGTACACCATACTCCTCCTCGTTCTCTGGAAACAACTAATGTAGTCTACATGCAGTGTATCGTCTGATGAAGATCGACAAGTGATCGGAGATCTCCGAAATAACATCACATCGGCTATAACCGGAATCGCCGGACAAATCGAGGGTCTAGAGATCAGCCTCCAGTCACTGTCGGGCACAATCGTTGCTGGAAACTCAGATGTACTTGTCGATGCCCTGCGAAGCCATGAGCTCGCTCTACGGCAGTGCCTCAAGATGTGTACCGTCGCAGTGGACGCAGTGCCCGCGGCAGCCTATACATCGATCCGAAGCATGGAAGTTGTGAACGAGGCGCGACAGTATGTAGCAGTCACTGAAGGAAAGCCAGGCTTGGTGGACCGAATGATCGCTCGTGATAAGGCTAGCCAGATGTTCCTCGAAACCAAGGATGTTTCCGCAAGTAAGTTGGCAGAGGAGTTGTTCAGGGTTTAGTACAGGACACATCGTGTGCCTCCACCAGGGCAGCTTCACCTTTCGTGATGTGCGAAAACATCCAGGTTACTCATGCAATCACCATGACCGCATCTATCCCTTTAGCTCAGTACGATATCATGTAGGGTATTGGCAAATTGGAAGAGGAGTCACAATGCACGGTGATAGACGTGCGACCCCGAGGCATTACGAGACTGGCTGAGCGTTTGAACGGCCGGGGGGCATGCCCCGCTGCAAGATTGTCGCCCCAGCTCATGGAAGAACGGCCACAATCGCGGCAGCGGCGCGTTGCTCTCCGGAATGCATCGTTACATACTGAGAGATGTTAGAGTGGGGGAAAGGATGCCTGGACGGTACTTGGGTGTGTGCCGAACCTGGCGCTTACAGGCTTACGGAGACCTGTGCAATGCGGTGACGGATGTCGCACACACCGCCATTTGCGCACATTAACGCGTAAAACCAGCGTAAAGATGAGGCTAACTACACAATCCTCAAGAACCTCAAGCATCTGAAGAGGAGATCAATAGTAACCTAAGTCTTGATGACGAAACCTTCGTAAGCTTCTTCACAAGTGCCAACGCGGATCTAGTCACTACCACAAGCGACTGCCCCACTCATCCACCTGTGGCGGCCTTCAAAGCTTGGAAAGCCGCATCACTGGAGGCCGCCACACATCGGCCGACTCAGTAGGGTTAGCACGAAGTTGCAGCTGGACGAGGACGCAAAATCTTTTGAGGTCCGGCGCGCCCGCTTACACGGCCCCGCGGCCAGACCGACGAATGGGGGCCGATCGACCACGTGCGGCTGACCCTGCAGCCTCATGGCGCCGGCCCTTCCGCCAAGCACCTGCCCCGCTTCCATCATGTCCAGAGCCTGCACGGGCGTAAGAGCCGTTTTCCGGTTGTACAAAAGACCCCCTTGACTTTGTCCCAAGTCCGGGCCGCTCCACCTCCGTCACACGAGCCGCTTCCTCAATAAAGGAAACACAGCCACAAATTGGCCGAGATATCCCACAGCCCATACTCATAGGAGATTTCTGTCACATTCGTATTTTGCAGTATCCTCCAACTCCTGGGAAGCTTAGCCGACCATCAGTCGAGTTAAGCTGCTGATGGGGATGGCCCACCGTGCTGCCGATCTCGTCTCCAATCCCACAGGAAACATTTTCGTGGCCACTGATCAAAGCAAACAACTCGTTATTGTGAACGGTTAGGCTCCCGGCAACAGTCCTCTGATTGGATTGCCTAAAAACAGAATGCTGGCGCCGTTCATGTCCTACTTATGCTAACACGTACTCAGGCCAGGGAACCGATCGCTGCTTGCAAGACTTACGGACGACCGACCCTCGGGACGACAAGAAACGCATCGAGAAATCCAAGGGCGGTCTTTTGAAGGACTCATACCGCTGGGTACTCAACCACAAGGTCTTCCTGCAATGGCGCCGCGAGGAACATACTCGGTTGCTGTGGATCACAGGGGACCCTGGCAAGGGCAAGACGATGCTGCTCTGCGGCATCGTGGACGAGCTGTGTCCAATGACCATGCTTTCCATGTCTGGTGCTGATGCGCTGCTGTCCTATTTTTTCATCCAGGCGACGGACGAGCGTATCAATAACGCTAACGCCGTGCTGCGCGGCTTGATATACCTGCTTGTGAAGCAGCAACCGTCGCTTATCACGCACGTCCAGGAGAGATATAAAGACGCAAGCGGGGCACTCTTCCACGATACTAATGCCTGGACTGCGTTAAAGGATATATTGGCGCGTATGCTGAGTGACTTGAGACAAGCGATGGCATACCTGATCATCGACGGCCTTGACGAGTGTCAGTCTGGGCTACAACAGCTCCTAAACCTCGTCGTCGAGTGCACGCGCGTGTATCGTGTCAAGTGGATCGTTTCAAGTCGCAGATTGCCGGATATCGGGAAGAATCCAGTAGCTGCCGCCAGCATAGCGACCATATGTCTGGAGCTCAACGACAAATCTATCTCATCAGCTGTCAACGCATACATTCAGTATCAGGTGAATCGATTAGCGAATTTGAAAGGATACGATGGCAGGACAAAGGGTGCGGTCCAGCAGCATTTGTCGTCAAATGCAAACAACACGTTCCTCTGGGTTGCATTGGTCTGCCAAAATCTAGAGAACGTCCGCCGCAGTAAAGTGCTGGCGTCGATCAAATCTTTCCCACCAGGGCTCTATTCAATGTATGACAGCATGCTGGACCGTATCCGGGCTTTGAAGGAGGATGCGGACCTCTGTTTTCGGATTCTTGCTGTCGTAACTCTTGTCTTTCGGCCACTGACTCCGGCTGAGCTCAGCAGTCTTGTCGACACTTCAGAAAATTATCTCGGAACCGGGCTACTCCAGGACGACATAGACCTTTGTGGGTCTTTCCTTACTGTGCGTCGGGGACACATTTTCATTATACATGAGTCGGCCAGGGACTATTTGATACGCCACTTCTCATCTAAGCTCCAGCCCGCTGGGGTTGATTGGGGACATGGGAGCATTGCCAGTCGCTCTCTTGAAATGATGGCATCACGTCTGGCAAAAAACATGTACAAACTCAACGACGACAGCCCACCACCAATCACAACCCCCCCGGGCTTGGATCCACTGGACCCCATACGGTACTCCTGCATTTTTTGGGCCGGCCACTTTGTGCGGAGCTGCGAAAGCGTCACTTTGAAGAGGACACTGGCAGACGACGGACCTGTGCATTCATTCCTGAAGAAGTATATTCTCTACTGGTTTGAGAGTTTGTCTCTCTTGCGAGAACTCCCCGAAAGTATACGGTCTATAAAGTCGTTGCTACATAATACTCGTGTACGTTCATGGTCGTCTTCACGGTCCCCAAGGTCTAATTGTATCAGGAATGCGGTACTGGTCCACAGCTGGTTAAATTCCTCGAAGATGCCGAGAAGTTTATTCACAGTCACGGATCAATTATCGAGCGGGCCCCTTTGCAATTATATAGCTCGGCTTTACTGTTTAGCCCTACCACAAGCATAATGAGAAACACTCAATGGGACAAAAGACTGCCCCTCATAATGAGTGTCGTAGGTATTAGAAGCCAATGGGATGAGCTTCAGCAGACTCTCGAGGGACATAATGGGTGGGTTACCGCGGTGGCTTTTTCACCGAACGGCAAGACTCTCGCCTCTGCTTCAAGCGACACGACGATCCGGCTCTGGAATTCGGCGACTGGAGCACACCGACAAACACTTCATGGACATAATGATCGGATTAACGCCATAGCATTCTCTCATGATGACGGAACTCTCGCTTCCGCTTCAGCGGACGGAACAATCCGGCTCTGGGATACGCTTGCTGGAACACACCGCTGGACGCTCGATGGGCACAGCGGCTCGGTTGCTTCCGTTGCCTTCTCACCTGATGGCAAGACTATCGTTTCCGCGTCAGCGGACAAGTCCGTTCGGCACTGGGATACAACCATGCGTGCTTGCTATCGAACTTGGTGGGGGCCTGATATAGTGACGGCCGTGGCCTTCTCGCCCGACGGGCAGACGCTTGCCACCGCTTCAGGCGGCGCTGTCCAGCTCTGGGATGCGGACAGAAGCAAAACCCATCACACGCTCGTAGGGCATGAGGGTACAGTCATGTCCGTCACCTTTTCACCTACCGGCATGATTCTCGCCTCTGCTGGAAGCGATGGGACAGTTCGTCTTTGGGATGTGGTCAAAGGGGCACACCGCCACACGGCCGTAGGACACCAAGGTACGGTCACGTCCGTCAGTTTTTCACCCACCGGCACGATGCTCGCCTCTGCTGGAAGCGACCAGACTGTCCGTATTTGGGATGGAATTATGGGAGCGCACTGCCGTATGCTCGAAGGACACCGCAGCTGGGTTACGGCCGTTGTCTTCTCGCCAGACGGGAAGACGCTTGCTTCCGCTTCCGACGACAAAACCATCCGGCTTTGGAATGCTGTTGGGGGGCAATGCTGCAAAACGTCTGAGGTAAATGACGATTCAGCTATGACTGCCGCCCTCGCTCACAATCGCAAGCCGCTTGCCTCTAGCTCACACGACGTCGTCCAGATTCGTGCACCAATCACAGGGAAGCACCGCTGGACGCTCGACGGGCACGGCAGCCCGGCAACTTCCGTAGCCTTCTCACCTGATGGCAAGACAGTTGCCTCTGCATCGGAAAACAGCAACATCCTGCTCTGGGACGTCACCACGGGAGCGCACCGTCAGACGCTTAATGGGCACACCGATTCGGTTTGGGCTGTGGCCTACACGCCTGATGGTAAAACCCTCGCCTCCGCTTCGAACGACAATACTATTCGGCTCTGGGATGCTGAAACAGGTACATATTACCGATCTATTGATGGACACGGTAACCCTGTCTGGGCCGTGACTTTGTCCCCCAACGGCAACATGCTCGCTGCAGCTTCGTATGGCGGCACAGTCCATCTTTGGGGTACCGCTGCAGAGTCCAGTTGCCAGATACTTAATGGACATGAAGACTCTGTAACAACAGTCGCGTTTTCGTCCAATAGCCGATTGCTCGCATCTGGTTCGGGCGACAGCACCGTCCGAGTCTGGGATGCAAAAACGGGAGAGCACTGCCAAACCCTCACTGGACACACTGATGCAGTCTGGGCTGTCGCTTTCTCACCGGACTCGAAAACACTTGCATCTGCTTCAGATGACGGTTTCGTCCGCCTTTGGGATGCTTCCACGGGGACACATCGCCAGATTCTCGAAGGACATGGTGGCCCGGTTACATCACTTGCCTTCTCTCCTGACGGCAAAGCTTTCGCCTGTGCATTAGATGACAAATCCGTCCATCTCTGGAATGTCGCGACAAGAATGCACTGCCAGACGCTTACTGGACATGCCGACCCAGTCAGGGCAGTGACCTTCTCACCCAACGGCAAGACGCTTGCCTCTGCTTCAGGTGATCAAACCGTCCGGTTATGGGATGTTGTCGTCGAGTACGATGAACCGCCTGAGGGGCATAGTGGTTCAATAACAGCCCTTACCTTCTCTCCCGATGGCAAGACGCTTGCCTCTGCTGCCCATGACAGCACCGTCCGGCTCTGGGACGCCACGGACGGCAAACAACGGTGGACACTGCACGGCCATGAGAACTCGGTCTGGGCTGTATCCTTCTCAGCCGACGGCAAAGTACTTGCTTCTGCTTCATACGACAGGACTGTCTGTCTCTGGGACGTCGCCCAAGGAACGCGCATTCAGACGCTCGATCGGTACGGTGATGCAGATATCGTGTGTACGCCGGAAGGAAAGGTTCTTTGCTCCGGAAGAGTGTGGCCACCAAGATTTGACCAGTACGGCTGTCCGGCTCCTTGTCCGCACGGTAGGTGTTTCAAGACCGACAAAGGATATTTCCAACTGAGGTCCACTCCAGCCTCAGCTGTTTTGTACCCCAATGGCACTCGTCCAGATTGTGCAGCGTTTGTCGACAATGACTGGGTCGTTTTGATGGATATAAAGCGCATTTGGCTTCCTAACGAATATAGGGCGGTTGCGGTGGCTCTGTATAGCAATATGCTAGTCTTAGGACATGGCTCTGGCGAAGTAACATTTCTCCTGGTCAAGATGAACTGATCCCTTCATCAAAAAAGTTGAGTTGTACCTTCCAGCATCTCGTTCTGTCACAAACGGGCTCTGTGAGATGTGACATGGGTGCTGGTTCGTCCAAGCCTTTCATGTGGACGGTGTCGTCCGGTCGCAACCTTGCCGCTCGCTGCTGTGTTCGCGCAAATGGTATGTCGCGATCTTCCGGGAATATCCGTTGGAGGAGCCGACGATTACCGTTCCACCTTGATTCAGTAGGCAGGGCAGGGATTGCGCTGGTCTGGCACTCGTGAAGCAAGGTGCGAATGGGAACATCATACTTCCTGCGCATCTCGGCGGTGACATTGCTCTCGCTCCACGTTACGGAGTCCCTCATTGTAAGCCGCGTTGAGGCGCCCGGACCGGCAGCCAGTTGCTCCGGGTTTGGCAGGTTCACCTCCGTGTAGTGGTCGTGTGCAGTTTTGTATTTGCGCTGTATTCTCCCCTTGAGCAGGAATGTTAAACCGCACGAATCACATTTATTGTGCTTTGATTCGCGGTGCTTAGGCATCCTGTGGCGTTCGAGAGTCGACCCGCATCCGAGCTCGCAATCTATTAGATCACGACACCGACCTTTGGATACTTGCTGTTTCTTTGGTTGTGGACGGATCTCGACGCCGGAGTGACCAGTTTTTTTTCGTGCTTCGACCAGTTCTTACCGGCAAAGTAAGCTAGTAAGCTCCACAGCAATGGACATGCTTGATTTGCCGATGATGCCAGTAGCTGCGTGCGGGAAACGACGGACCGCAGATGCATTGGATGGGCGGCATTGGAGCGTACTTCGGTTCTTGAGACTATGGGACCGAAAGGACCCTGGCACAAGCTGATTGTGTTGAAAATGTATCGCTGGAGGGAACGCGTCGCTGGGAAAATTGTGTCGCTGGAGGAAAAAGGTGTCGCTGGAGGAAAATTGTGTCGCTGGAGGAAAATTGTGTCGCTGGAGGAAAAAGGTGTCGCTGGAGGAAAATTGTGTCGCTGGAGGAAAATTGTGTCGCTGGAGGAAATGTGTCGCTGGAGGAAATGTGTCGCTGGAGGAAAAAGGTGTCGCTGGAGGCCATATGTCATCCAGTGGGGCGGAAGGTCAGAGCGTAACGGCCCGCTTTGGCATGATGGCACGCCTGTAGAACTGCTTCTTCGTCCGCGCCAATCTGCAGTGTGACAAGTAGCGGCTACCTCTCTAGCGGTGCTGACGCTGATCGATCGTAGGGCGAAAAGCCAGTGACACCAAGGCAATGCCGCCAGTTCTAGATCGGAGAGTACGCTGGGACAGAAGCTTTGGGGGTTGGATTTTCGTTTTACAGCATTCCGCTGCCTGGGAGTGGATGGCAGGCCTGGTCGTTATCTTCCCTTGCTGCAGCACCGCCTCCCAACGCAGCTCAAGCAGCTGCAGCACGCCGACAAAGTAGTTGCACTGGTCCTCGCGCACGAAGAGTCGGCGCCCTCGTGTGCGGCTCCACCACCAGCTACGTCTGCTCGCCCGGGCACGGACTTAATCCCGACGTACTCCATGGCCGCTTCCAGTCGTCGCACCACCGAAACTGCTCGTTGGCGATGCGCGCCAGCACCTCGGGCGAGTATGCCAGCAACTCGGCCTCAAGCTCGTGCAGCAGCGCCTTAGGCTTGGGGAGCGACCCAGACGCCGTCCATGTGTGCGAGCGGCGAGACTCGACGATGTACCATAGTCAGACCGTTGAAGCAGATGAAGTGAAAGTGAAATGAGGGGTGTTGATTGCCAACAGCGTCGAGTGAGGCGGTCCCTCTTTGTTGTTCGGTCCTCCGGCTACCTTCTAGCGTCGCCCGCTCGTTAGGACTTCCAGGTGGTAGCAGGAGGCGCCCATTTGTGCTGTGGCCAGCTCGCAAGAGACAATAGCTTTGCCCAGACAACAGCAGTACTTACGCAGCGGGCGTCTCTCTATCTTCATTGCAGAACTGGACGTCCACGCATGGTGGTATGAGCCACATCGCAAAAGCTGGATGCGAATGTACCTCACCGGCTCATGGCAAGGCGTCAACGACCTGGCGGTGAGTACGAAAGCATTCTGCCGCCACAAAGGGAGGCCACAGACAAGCTGTGCAAATTTCCTTTCATGAAAGAGTCAACGCCAGCGCCAAAGTTCGGCATTACTAGAATCCAGACTACAGTACAGTAGGGTCCGTATTGAGCGTCCCGTTTTCCACTCAGTGTAAGTTTACAACGGCGTCCCATTTTGGCTTAAAGTGGGGTAATGTCACTTTTCGACCGAGGCTATCTTGTACTCTGCCCAATTGCCCCCAGAATCAGACCAGCTAGAATGCGTCATGTCAGGCGGAGGGAAGTCAATGAAAAGACGGAATTGAGGAAAAAAAACCATGCATACATACTTCACACCTCTACGGGATGGCATGGCCTCAAATGAGCGAACTGTCGATCGAAACTCGACGACCTCGGTGGTTAGAGATACACGGAACTTTGGCGTAAGCCAGGCTGGGCCCACTTTTCAGCCAAAATGGGACGCCGTTACAAACTTACACTGAGTGGAAAACGGGACGCTCAATACGGACCCTACTGTACTGTACAGTACAACATCAGTCTTAGCAGAGCAGGCTCTGCCGTGGAAGGCTGTGAGCAATTGGCCATATCCTGTGCGCCCTTGCGCACCGAAAGTGCGGAGACAGATGGGACAGATGGGCTCCATAACCCCGGCCAAGGAGAAGCATGAATTGGCCCATCTGGTACAGTTGTCCGGCAGAGACTTTTCATTCCGCACCGGCGTTGCTATGGAGCCGGGGCGAGTTGTGGCATTGTGGAAACACGCGCCCAGTTCTGTATGGACATGGAGTAAGTGGGCAGTTGGCCCAGACCCGGACGTCGCTTTCTGGGCGTCGTTGAGCGGTGTCTCCCGCTACCTTGTCTTCCGGTTTCTGACAAGCAGACCACACGGTTGAAGATTGCTCGAGTGTGGTCAATCTGGCTCGCGCAATCAGAAAGAGAAATTTGGATATGGGGCTGCATCCAGATGAGGGGGCTGCCTGGCACTCCGTGCCTTGCGTAGAGAACGTCGTCCAACTCGTGTCATGCTGCTCGCTGATTTGGATTCGTGTGGTGTGCCAGGGCCATGAGCTGTGCGACGCTGCGGGTACGCCGTCCAGTTTTCGACATCAGATTACTCTTTCAAGAGCGTGCGACTGTCCTGTTCTTCACGTGGCAGTTTCCCACCGATCGTTGGCTTCTTGTCGCGCCGTTTGCCTGCATCTCGCTCGTCCGCTCCTTGACGTGGTCGATTAGTGACGTGAAACATGTAACTGGATGCGGCGGCCGGGACCCGCTTCGTCCGATGCCTGACGTGCAGACCACCGAGGGCAGGGACGTGCGCCGGCCAATTCTCTCTGCATCGTGTTGGCAGCTACGGTACATGTCGGTTTCTCGACATTGGCGCGTAGCGGCAACCAGAACTTGTCGTGCAGATCATTGCGAAGAATGGGAAACCACTTCGTCCAGTTTTTGCGTCGGGTGTGGCAGCTACAGTGCATGTCAGCTTCGCAACGTGGTTGCGTGGCGACGGCCAGTTTCGCCATGCAGATCATTGTGGAGTGGCGGGGACCGCATCGGCCGCCCGGGCCATCAGCATTCAGACTCGGACGAAGGTCGCCATGTAGGCGCGAAGACGGACAAGGGTGCTGCTTCGTCCAATGCCTTCATGTGGACAGCGTCGTCCGGTTCCAGACATGCCGCTCGCTGAGGTGGAGCCTGTGCCGAGACGCAGTCGCAGGGATTGTGGCGTGTAACTGTCGACTATGGCAATGGCGGGCATTGTCCAGAGCTTGACAAGCAGATCACCGTACTGTAGCACACGCGGTCTTGGAACATCTTCGCCCGCACGCTACGTCGCAGCTAAAGTCGGCTTCCTGACGTTGCCTGGTGGCATCTCCTGCTGCCGCGTTCGAGCTGCCGCGTCCGTCGCTTCCTGCCGTCCAGTCTCTGCTTTTCGTCGGCTGCTACAGGTCATGTCACCTTCTCGACGTCGTTGCGTGGAGATGTGTCCATTTCTATGCAAGACGTTATGGGACCACAGGACATGGTTCAAAATGGGCAGATCTAGTGCGGTAAGCTGCTGCCGCGTCCGATGGTGACCACGCTATTCCGAGGACACGCATGTGGACGCAAGTCCAGAGTAGGGCCAGCAACGTCACAATGGCGAGCATTTAGCCATTACTGTACGTTTGCATTACGGACTTACGGTAGCCACGCCATGTTCTGGGCCTGTCCGTTTATCCAATTACGGTTATTGCCACGGCCGGTATGGCCCAGGTACAGTAAAGACGAGGATACGGCGTTCTTTTGATGTGTCCAGAAGCTGGTCTAAGACGAGGTGGTGATGGAGGTAGTCGTTTGTGGACATAGCCTCGCCCATGACGCCTTTGCGGCTCTTAAGATCGTAAGAAACCCGAGGCTAGAATGGCTCACAGCAACAAGTCCCCATAGCGGCGAATGGATGCGATGGCCCCTCGAATCACGCCTGTTGCGGCACTTGTCCAGCTGGAGAGAATGCAACCGGGAATGAGACTGAAAGGCAAAGGCAGAAACCAGCCTTCTATTTAGTGGGCAAAGGGTTACAGTTCCCCAGTGGCCATCTTGTTGACTACCTACTGCCGGGTCGGGGGTGCGGGAATAGCACCCCTTGAAAGGCCACAAGTTCTCTGCATACCTGCATCGTCCAGTTCCTGATGAGTTCTGATGACGTGCAGAAGGAGGCCACAACTGACCACCCGAAGCGGCGAGGAGGGGGTGGTCATAGCGGACCCATCTTGGCGGGAAGTGGACAATTGCCCCTAACTCCCCAGCCACCCCCACGACAGAACCGGTAATTGAATGTCACAAAACTGCGTCGGCCAGTTCCTGACGATCCTTATCGTTTACATAGCGATCATGCAAGGCCACTTGTGGCCGGGTTTAGGCGTGGCGTGGGCAACCGCCCCTGACACCCATAGCAAACCCACCCCCACCCCGCTTGGACCTGAATTTTTGGAAGTCCTGCGTGATAGCCCCTGCGCTGCTCGTCGTCTGGTTCCTGAAGATTTGCCAGCTTTGCGAGACGCTCATGCAAGGCCAATACCTGGAATCCGCAGCCATAAAGGGGAAACGGAGAATAGCGGCTCCATGGCGGCAACAAGCGGACAACCCGCCAGTGATGACCTGTTTCTAACCCAGGTGCTTCCACATCCGCTTCCGGAAGTCACGCTTGAAGGCCACAACTTCTATCGCAGCCCTTGCCCCTTGTTCGCATGACGCTGGTGCCCGAAGCACGCATGGAAGTCAAGTTTACTCCCCTGCAGGAGTCGGGCACACCATCATGTAAAGAGAGAGCTCTTGATGGGGCCGTTGGGAGATGCGGCACGGCCTTGAAAGCTGGTCAAAAGTTGGCCGACCTATGACCGGTTCTTCCTCAAAGCCACCCATCACGGTTTCGACGTTTGGCAACAAGATGCCATGTGCGCGGGTAGTTGCGGAACATGGTGATGCCAAGTGTAGACGCATACTTGGCTACTCCAACACCATTATGCTGTAGTACTGGAATATCGTCATACACCCGTGTCCTCCAGGATGTACCGAACCAGACACAATGGGCAGGCATAGTGGTGCCTCAGATACCACTGCGCAATACATGGGGCATGGAAAATGTGCCCACAGCGTAACAATCGGACGGCATCGTCATCCTTCATAGCGTCCAGGCAAATAACGCTGATACAGCAGCCGTACCACACCTATTAGTAAAGTGACTTCAACAGCCATGTCGTCAGTGGCCAAGTGACCTACCACTCATAGAAAGAATCTGGCCATGCAAGATGTTTCCCCGGTGCATTTTTTGTCTCCTCCTTAACTTCTTTGCACTGTCGTACCGGAACGACCACGTTGAGCTCGTCGAGTTGGCCTTCGTCAAGATCCGAGTCGCTATCCGTCCATATAGCTTCTGGGTCGTCTGCCTGGACATTTGGGTATATCCATCGGAAAAGCATGCTACTACCGTCTTGTTCCTTAGAACCTCGGCCGTACAGAATGGTGTCCCGCTGCTGGCTGAGGTATGCACGTACCTTATTGCGAAAATAGTGAGAGAGGGTACCAGAAGTATCAAAGTAAGAACCGCCGCGGATGGCGGCTCTCCAGTTGGAGGAGGCGGTGCTACCACCTGTTGATCCATCACTGAGGCTTAAAGCCCCCAAATCTACTGTCACAGCAGGAAGTATGGACAGCAGGAAAAGAAAAGGGGCCCTCTCAGTTGAGGCACGTACTACGTACATGAACATTTCCATAAACCTTGGATCAGCACCACTTCTGGGGAACGTCAGATTATAAGGTTGGCGCCAGTCCTGTCAGCAGGCGGAGAATGACTTCCAGTCGGAGCGCCGGATCTAGTTGACTGAGACAGTAAGTGGCGTTGAGGCTCCACTCGCGCCCGCGCTAATGTGACCAACGAAATTTCACGCCGCGAGTGCCAGGAACTTGCTAAATTCATGAATCCGCTGTATCACAATGTCGGTAATCGGACGCCGTAACAATCTTAAACCCGATAGCCTTGCAAACAGAGCCCCGTCCAGGCCAGCTATAATCAATCACAATAAGTTCTATAAAACTGGAGACCTGTTCGCCCTTTGTTACTTCGTTCCGGGTAGAAGCCCAAACAGCTGCCAACTACTGTCTCCTCCGACCAATCCTCGTCGTAAGAAAAATGACTGACTAGCATGTCAGGATGTTCTGGCGTGTTGAATCGCCCATATGACCAGTCTATCACTGTATCGACACGGTTGGATTGCTTGTGATGTTTGCCACTTCATGTTGCGACCTGGTAGCCCACCATGCATTGACACCCCCACCACCCAGGGTTGTTTGCTTGGCATGTCTGTGCATGTGTGCCCGTGGAGGCATTGGGTCGGGTTGCGGGTGTGGCTATTCAGCTGGGAGTCTAGACTTTACGAGTGGGCTGACCCGGTCTCACCACTTGGGCTCCCTACGAAGTGTGTCAAGGGCGTTTGCCACCTCTGCAATTAGGGGCACGTACCGTAGAGATATGACGATGATTTCCGTCCGAAAATGCGGGTACAGATCTAGTATTATTGATCGCTGAAATGTGTGGAGCACAATCATGCATCAATTTTCCCGATACCATTGCGAACATCAACCCCTAGGTACATTATACCAACACTCCTTCTCCACCTGGCGACCGCCCAATATCACCAGAGCTTGAACAGAAAGCACAAGCAGCTATAATGCATCATCCCGGCGCAAATATACGAATACCGGCAAGCGACGTCCCGCCCGTTGGTGGTGACATCGGGATTAGTTTAGCCAGCGCCCCCAGCAGTTGCACTGCCTCCACAAGGTCATTTTGTGGTATTGATTCCGACAACTCCCAGCAAAGCAGAGCTGTCAAGACCAATTGCGATACTGTGGGACTGAAAAGGCAGTTTTCCTCCTTTCTCGCCTTCCTTTTCCCCTGCGGAGGGAGCTGGTATGCCGCAAGCGGTTCATCTGGTTTGCGCGCAGCCGCCCAAGTTCTGACAATGGACTGGCATATCGAAACACCCGAGGTGATATTCTACGGAGATACAGACGAGAGCTCTGGGGCCTTGTTCAGTGGAAAATTTCTTCTCGATATCAAAGGTCAGTATGTCAATGTCGAGTACCTCAGAATCAGCCTCGTCATCCACACCGACTACAAGCACCCATACCGCGACCACTGTCACGATTGTCAAAATCAACACCGCCTGGTAAAATCCTGGGAGTTCGTCAAGCAGCATACGGCTCTCTGCAGGGGGCAGCATGTTTTCCCATTCTCCTGGCTGCTCGAAGGCAATCTCCCTGCATCCGTCGATACACCAGTTCACCGCGTCTCGTACGAGATCGTGGCCGATATATTTGCGGTACATCCTGTTACGGGTGTCTCTTCTCCGTGCAACACCAGCCGCAGTGTTGTAGCAAAGCGTTCCCTCTCCGAGCCCCTCTACCCTCACCACTCGGTCCGCGTCTTCCCACCGACGAATATCGTCGCCGACGTCTACTACAAGAAGACCGTATACCCAAATGAAAAGAACGAATTCATCTTGAAGTTGGAGGGGCTAAAAAGTCACAACGAGCAACTCAAAACAGTGGACCTGTGGAAGCTTAAGGGTGTCGCCTGGACTTTGGTAGAGACAACAAACACCACCTCTCCCGCTTGTCACAAACACGCTCGCATGGGACCCGGTGCAGCCAAAGACGTGCAAGGGGCACCAGTAAAGGGCATTGCTCGTACGACTGCACGTGTCATCGGCTCCGAGTTCCTGTATGACGGGTGGAAGTCGGACGTTTCCATCGATGGTCAGACGGCATACGTGTCTTTCGACTTTTCTGCCAATCACTCTGCTCGCAAGAAACCCAAAAATGGAATAGCCGAGCCCCAATATGCTTGCAGTTTTAGAGCGATTGACGGTACCGAAACAACTCATTTGTTGAAAGTTGAACTCATAGTTGCCAAGGAGTGCGCCCCAGAGAATGCGCAGCAGCTCATGGCTCGAACAGGTATCCGACGCACCCTTGGGATGCACTTTCCCGTTACAATAACTGAACCCACTGCTGGTGTCAGTTGGGACAATGAAGCACCGCCGATATATCGGGACGTGCCACCGAGTCCTCCGCAATACGCGTCAATCGTGGGCTTAACCCCAAGCTTATAGACGCATTTCTGGTGCCAATGTCGAAGAAATCCATCCTCAAGAAAATTCAGAGATACATTGCCGAGGAGGTTGCTGTTGAAGATAGCATATGCCGTACTGTGCGATAACACGATAACATGCATACATGGCATCAGTCCCCCAGGAACGTTCCCGCCATTCGAGGCTGCCGACTGGACACTGAGCACGACAGCATAGTATGGCGTGGACTTGTTACGTGCGGGGAAGCCCCCCAGCTGTCTGTGTCTTCCTTTCGAGAGACCCGACGATTGGCAGCGCAGTTTAAGTCCAGCTTGAGAAATACGGGCTGTATCAGGCATCAGCAACAGCCTCGTTTACGAGGATTCTACCTACACAGCTGATCCCTCCTTGCTGTATAGTGGGCCACATATTGACGTTCATCTAGCCTAGATCCCTTCAGAATTCCCGTCAATTGACTGATGCCGAAAATGGACCCCGTGGACCTAATTGTCGCACAGATAACCGAAGAAGCTTATTAGGCACACCATAGTTGCCCACGCAATTGTTCGAGGTGTTGATTCAAATGTGCCTGTCTTCCACACACAGACCCTCCTCTGTCGTGGCTCACAACTGAAGCGCGCGTGATGTGGAAGATGCTCATGAATATGTTGATATTCGCACATGGTAGAGTTAAATTCTTGCAGTCTGCGTTAAAACGGGCGCTGCCTCTGCCGCAGAAGCGACCCCTTAAGTCGCACACTCGCAAATAGTGATTCAGGAATAGGAGGCGATGCTCGGCTGGAGATACCGTCCTGAGAATGCATACCCTTTTCGTTTCCTCGAGCCCCGGGGATTTTGATATCCGGATGGCCGGCCAACACTTCCCAAGCCATTTTTGGTGCGCAATGCCATTAGCTTTGGATCGTGATAGAAATTGTGTACGACTGTGGCGACATTGAAGCTCGTTCCCCTTTCCACCATTATCTCATGTAGGCGGTGACGCATCCACTCCACCGGCGTGACGTCCAGTTTGAACCTCGAGAGCTCGGACAGCGTCTCACATAGGCGGAACAGAGTGTCGTAAGAAGTGATGCTGCCCTTTGCCGTATGTATATACTTCTTGGACACAAGCTGATACGGACTGATATGTCCATGTTCCAAAAACTCAAGAACCTTGATGCCGCGTTGTACTTGCCGCTTACTTCGGTTTATTGCGGTACCACGCTCGCCCACGATTCCTCCGCCGACAGTTGTGACGCATTTCTCCCGCCATGCGGCCAACTGTGCTTCAATCTGTGGTTTCAGTGGTTTCCAGCCGGGCTCCCAGTATGGATGGTCCTGATCAATTTTAGCTAGTGGAACTCCTGCCACAAGCTCTGGATACGTATACACATTGCCATCGTGTCTCAGCACTAGGTTATTTTGGGTGATGTCTTCACATGGCTCAGCGGCTAGCTGTGAAATCGGTTTCGAAAAAGTTCCGGAAATATCGAGGGGCCCAGAGGCACCAGGCGACGGTGTCAAGCTATCAACCCTGTTCAATGGTGTGCCAGAAGTTGCTCCAAAGGATCTTCTCGTTGACTCATATCTGCTCTGGACAGCTATACCATCGAAAAATTTGGCATTTGAGCCTGTAATATGAGAAAGAAATGTGTCGACCTGTTCTTCTGCTTGCTTCGATGTCGAGATCCGTCGGAGATTCGACAAAGAAGGTCTCGTTTGCCGCAACGGTTGACTTCGTTTGAGGTAATTAACCCTTGGCTTCTGGCTGCCTTCGAGGGGCGATGTGGACGTCGAAAATCGCTTCGAAGCCCCCTCCGGTATCTGTACCTTATCCAACTCATTCTCTCTTGCAGTAGCTCTCCCTAGGTCGCACACAGAAGTGTGTTCATCGGGATTGAGGATCGGATCGCGCCAGTGGGGCCCATCGGTAGTCATTTGGTGCGGTTTTGGCAGCACTGGTTGTGAAACCGAGCCAAGGTCAGTCCGGGGGGGCATGCCTCGCCTACTTTGGAAAACTGTCTGCATCGCTTGAATGACCTGATCCTGCCTGTGAATCCTGTCACGATTGCGTTGCAGATGCTCATGTTGCTCTTTGGCAAGACTTGTAATTTTGTCATTGTACTCCTGGGCAAGACGCTCAAGATCTGCGTCGACTTTGCATTTCTCCTTCGTGAGCCGATCTCTCATCTCGATTAGTTGTGTTCGCTTGCTTGAGATGACGCCAAGCTCGAACTTGATCTCGGTGGTCGCGGTGTTATAAGCATTCTCGAGAGCAGCATAGATAGCGTT
This sequence comes from Purpureocillium lilacinum, assembly GCF_023168085.1. Classification (NCBI taxonomy): domain Eukaryota; kingdom Fungi; phylum Ascomycota; class Sordariomycetes; order Hypocreales; family Ophiocordycipitaceae; genus Purpureocillium; species Purpureocillium lilacinum. Next base: position 6,936,798 of record NW_027072112.1, read on the forward strand.
TTGCCCTTGCTCAAAGTCAAGCCAAAGCTTCCGTTCTGCCTCATCCCAAAAAGTGGGCTGTTGCTCGGTAGAAACGACAACGCGGGGCGCCTCGCCCTCCATCTGGCTGTTCGAGGCAAAGAAACGTCCTGTAGCAACGACTCAGTAATGACGGTCTATGTCATCCCCTCATCAGTTACATACCACGCACTGTATCACTGGGCTGCCCAGGGTATAGTCTCTGCTGTTTTGTTGCTCAGTACAGCGGTGTGACTGAAATGGAGGTTCTATCATTCTGCTGCAGCGAAGTTGGCCAGTGCGCGATGATCATTCTTGTTAAGGAAAGGAGAAAAGGGGGTTGTTGAGAGGCATCCTCAACATGGGGTGATATAACCCAGGTGATTAGGTTCATATTTGTTATGACACTTAGTTTCTGAAGACATAAGTGATGCGTATAATTGACCCATGTCTCTCAGTGGCGCCCAGTCTGAAGTTAATGCCCATATAGAGTGTTCGCATAATTATATCCGCGAAATGGCGTGGCAGTCCACCACGCACGTCTCTGATGGAAAATGGCTCATACTTGCCTGCACATAAAGCCCTTGTCGCACAGTAGGCCACCCTGCTCCCACTACTGCCGCAGCCGCCTACTGCGCCGCCGTTGGTCTAGACGGCTCACCAAGACGCTTTGTAAACCAGTTCCCGCAGGGCTGGCGATCTCTTCGAGCGCGCTGCTGTGAAGCCAGTGGTCTGATGCAGTATGGGCGGCCGTTAACTTCCGCTATGCTGGTCTGAATTTCGTTGACCGCTACGCCACTCTCATGGTCATTGGCCGTGCAAATTTCAAAGTTGCACTCCCTGGGCGCGGCGCGTTGACGAGCTACATGTCGACACCTGTCTACCTGCCTGCCTTGACCTCGCTACGGCCAGTGTCGTGAACCGCGCCACGAGAAGATTTGTCACTAGCTGAACAGCCCAATAACAGCCACTGCACACCATAGGGCGTCAAGGTCGTGGAATCCGTGGATAATATTGTAACCGTGGCTGGCATGGTGCTGTTCTATCCGTTGTTGAGCGGTTCAAGACCTGAGCACGGCTGTTTCATGACTTTCCCATGTCTCTGGTAGGCGCCTAAGCTCCTACATGGCAACTGCGAAGTCAGGCCCTCCCGCAGCTGACGCAAGCAATACAAACCAAACCCCCCCCACCCACCCCCCCCCCCCCCCCCCCCCCCCCCCCAAAAAGAAAAAAAATTTCTTTTTAGTCCATTGACTGATACCTCGCTGAGTGCTGTTGGCGGCTCAAATAAACGGACGCAACAGAAATCCCCGAACTTCCGGAAGCGCGATATGCCACTCCGCGTTGGATTCGTTGTGGGCAGAGGGTTCAGATCAGCCCACAATTTCACGGCTTCTCGCCACAGTTTTGTGCCCTCGCGATGTGTTCCGCTGTTTCGGATGCTCTTGGCGCCACTGTCATGAACTTGCGGGCAATTCCTTGGGCTCGTATCCTTTGTACCCAGCCAATTTGGCTAGCTGTTGCGCAGCTGCGAACGCCCCTTCGCACATTTGGCGCACGGCCGATCACAGGGTGGTACCTCGGCCGTGATAAACCTCTTGCCTTGGTTGCTGTGGGGTCTAGGAGCCCCCCACGGCTCTAGTGCCATTCCCGACTTTCGGCGGCCGGTCGTGCAACAAACTTCGCATAGTGAGAAAGCAGAGTTCATGAGCAGTCCCAAGTCCTTGGCATGCGCTTTCGGTTACAGGACTTGTCCCTTGATTATGACGCATGTTACTCAAGTATGTTTGCCTTCGGGCGAATGGGATGATCCACCCGATTTGGTGCCCAGATGCCACTCCACTACGTCGTCCCCGGTCTAATTAATGCTTAGCAGTGTCATCGACTTCGGCTCTGTTGCATGACGACGAGTCGCCAGTGATACAACCTGGATAGTCATCCATAAGAGCCGCCGAATACCTGCAGCGATCAATATTTGGCTGCTTAATGTCTACATCGAGAAAAGAAGATTTATACTGCGACAACGGATGGCCTAACGACAGCCACGTCTGCGGTCGGAACTGCGAGTCTTTCGCCGCCCACCGAAACGTATCACGGCCGCGCAGCGGGAGCAGCAACCACCTATCCAGATAATGCGCCATACCCAAGTTGCTAATCCTACAAGGAATCCGGCTGGCTTGGATTCACGACGCGCTTTGCGGGAAAGTGCTAGCTAACTACAGTCCGCAAGGCCATTCGAAGTACTCCTGGGCTCCCTCTGGGTGCTGTGCTTCCAATTCAGAGAGGTTGTCGGTCCTGTCCGTCCAAACATGGCCGTCGAATTGCCCTGGCAGAATGACGGCTGAATCATCTTCTCGGCGCTCGTGTAGCACATTAAAATCGGGTAGCTCCTTCGCCACATCTATTTGCAGGACATCGCCAACGTTGGGCTATAGATCCGAACGGCCCACTCGTTCGGTGCCACGGCCTCTGTTCGATTGAAACACGAGCAGCCATAAATGAAAAATTCCACTCATTCAATCAAGTGACAGCCTTTCTAGGAGCTTTAATGATACATGCTTTGCACAGAGGGCAGGTATTGTGTTTAAGGGTCCAGCTATTGAGACATTTCCAGTGGAAAACATGATTGCAAGGTAATGGGCGAACAGTGTCATCATCTTGCAGTATTTCTAAGCAAATGGCGCTGCATAGAGTGTTATACCGGGTCAAATAGCGATTCGGGGCTACTCACCACACAAGATTCCCAGTTGACAGATGCGTTGCCGCCGAAATCCTCATGGATTTCCATTCACCAAATGTGCTATGTATGTCTTTATCCACCTCAAGAGGTTTCCGCGGATATAGAGTGGTCTTCAAATCTGCGCTGCAGTTCTGTCCTCGACGACGGAAGGACCCCATGAGGTAACTGCTTGGTCAGCGGCAAACACAGTCTTGCACATGTGAAGGTGGCTAACCGAAGTAAGCTGCCGATCAAGATCAGCAGTATAATGCCGGTTATGATTGCAACTGGGATCCAAGAGACGGTTGGGGAGCTTGCCGGCGTGTCAGGGGGTGCGACAGCTGGCATTTTAGCAGCCTAGATACTAAACCAGCTCAGAACGATAGTGTGTAATGATGTCCAGCAGCCGGCACTGTCGAGCATATTTCGGTGTATCACAATTCATGATCATCAAGCTTCATTTGTGTAATATATTCATTGACGCTCCGCGAGTCGCCCCTGCCTCCCAATATATCGACACCCTCACGAGTCTGGTCATTGAATACACGCACAAGAGTCAGCTGATACTACCACCATGTTCGTCATCGCGGCAGCCCGGTTCATTGGCCGCAAACTAGGCAATCCGGAGCAGCACTTGCAACGCTGGGGGCTGCAAACACGTGGATGGCGTCGCAGAGTCGGACGATTTTTTTCAATTTGCATGCTGATTCTAGATCGGCCATCGAGCGCCGTGTTCGGTGTGGTTGGATTACTCCCACGATTCCGGACCTCGGTGGGTGTGCACCATACCCAGCGCGAGTACTGCCGCTGGGCCGAAGGGTCGAGAACCCCTCCGCAGAGTAAGTTCAGCCACGGTCAAAAGTCGAACCACCCATCTGTCGGTGAAGTAAGGGGTACCGACACCACCTCCACAAGAGCGTGCTGCACCTTCGATGCCGCGACTTTTTTGTGCCGACTTTCCGTGTCGCCACACACTCTCTACTAGGGGCATATGCCGTGTCCTTCGCGCCGAGAAGACTATACGCATGAAATGTCTCCGCGCGTTTGCAGTTCACCGCGCACGGCTTACCGGGCCACGCACGACCCAGCACTGCTATATGTGGGTATCTGCATTAAATTGCTGCTCGGTGAGCCAGCACCTGTAGGTACCGAGAATGTGACGTTCTCTGCAGAGGAGCTAATTTGACTCTAGGGATTTTGGATATCTTAATGCCAGCTTGGCTAGTTCTAAGGCCTGCAAGGGCAATTAGTGTCACCATCTGATGGAACTACCGATTGGGCCTGAAAATTCCGCACATCCTTGTTTTGGCGGTGTTGGATTGCATTCACGTCATAAGTCGCCAAATTGAACCATGCTTACTATACCTTCCTGCCGATGAGTGCCGACAAACAAAAGGAATCTAAATATGGGTTGGAAATGATTAGCAGGAATGAGGATACTCTTACCCAGAGGAATCGACGAGCATATACGAAACGTAATCGAGTCGATGCCAACGGTGTCGGGCCTTTTGCGTGGACCACGTATCTCCATTGCGCTTACAATCGTCTTCAAACATATCGTAGTCAATATATACACCAGATGGGAGCGCTTGACAAAATGGGACGTCGCCGATGGTAGCCTCTGCCCACTCAACAATCTGGGGTTCACCTGAGCGCCTAAGACATACAAGTCCACGGGCTTGGCTGATATCGACGGAGTTAACGATCAAGAAGTTTTGCCCGAGATATATGTTCGTATCCCAATCTTGTCCGCCACGAGACCTCGCAGGGGAACAGATTCCTGCAATGTGCCGAAGCCCAATAAGGCCACTCCCTCATTCAACATCAAGAATCAAGGACAACAAACGCCACCATTCATCAGCCAAAATTACTACTCCATTCACAACCTTGGCCGCAGTGATAGCATATTCTCAGCATGAGAGTAACGCAGGACGAACAAGCTGTGTGTGGATGGTATTAAATCATGCTCCAATCCAGGCTCCCTCGAGCCCATCAACTTGACGTACGGGAACAACTTTGACCAGTCTTTCCACCTTTGCTTTCAGAAGTTCGTTTTCTGTTCCCAGAGCGACAATGCTTTCCTTGGCCAGACTCAAGACAGCACCTTTGCTAAGTGTCGACATCTCCGCTCCTGGGCCGATATAGCCGTCCCACTTTGGCGCCGTTGTGCCGAGAACGGCGATAAGGTCCTCAAACTTGTGGTTGAGCCCCTCTCGGTACCTCTTCTCGATTTGATTGTGCCTGTGTTGCTTTCCACTTGTTCCGCCCTGTTTCTGCGCCTTGAGCTCTGAATCTGAAGCGGAATTCCGTCTCGACGATCCTCGTAATTTTAACGTGAATCTGTCACTGCTTTCGAAATCGGTGGAACTGTCAAAGTCCACCCGCTGCTGTGATGCCTCTGTTTCAGGCGAATATGCCCTGCTGTGAACCCTGATGCATTCCAGGACGCCTTGATTTCCGTTTCCCGGGGCCTTGCTTTGACTATCGGGACTTTTGCCAGACACAGCGGTAGTCGTCCTGCCGTGGCCCGAATTTGGCGACCCGATATCGCTGAATTCGCATCCATCTGCCATGACCTTACTCTCCTCGGATTTCAGGTTCCGCGTATTGTGAAGTGTTGATGCTGGGTTAGGAACCGCAAAATTGTCGGTTGGATACATAGGGTGCGCCAGCCAGCCATTCGATTCATTGCCCCACGACATTTCACTCTCAGCAGGGCTTTGCAACGACGAACCTTGCTCGTCGAAAGAAAGACTGACGACGCACTCTGGTATGGACACGTTTGACGAGCTGGATTCGTACGGAATCGTGTATGAAACATCATCGAATGAATCGAATGGTCCGTGCTTGATGTATGGGGTTAGAGTATGCTCTCACTGAACGACGTTGCAGCATCGCCAGGGGACACACTGAGTCTAGGCCCGGGCAAGCCACGCCCTGTTCTCGCAAGTGCGAGATGCTCGTATAGTTGAGGTCCACGGTCATATTCTCGAATTGACAGCTGATTGGTGCTTCCAAAACTACTAGACGCACAATCCAAGCAGCATTAAAAGCGGACTTCTCGTAGTGTCCTCTGTCTTGCCTTTTACACTTCTTTGGGGGCACAGGCAGTGGTTAAACAAAACTGGACGAAATTACCGAGGAGGAAAAGGTGGCCACCACCTGGTTCCAATCGCGATGCCATTGGGTACAGAAAGTTTAACAAAGTTTCTCAATTTTTAACGGTGTCCCAGAGCCTGGATGGGATTTGTCGATTTTGGCATGTAGAAACGCAACTCTGGTTGTGGCTGGAAATCGACGCACTCGCCACCGACGTCACTCTCAAATTAAATTAAGACGAAAGATGACGGTGGCTGGTCTAGATCTCCAATTTCTCCCACCTGAATGCTAAGAATGCAAATTGCTACGGCAGCCATTGGCTCCCTTCAGCGCTGTTACGGGTTAGCAGCAAATAATATGTGGTCCACTGCACGAAATGTAACGTGATTGCCACCCGCAGAGCGGAAGCGGCGGTGTCAGCTGTACGGTCAAGTCTTCACCCGATGCGGGGCCCCGTAACCACGGCCCAACGGCCCCTCTTTGGACGGCCCTATTTACATACAGTACTGACAGTGTGGTTAGCACATGGTGCTTGTCGACGTTTGCGTCAACGAATACAGAATCCCTCCTAGGCCGGCTAAGAAAAGCTCCCAGTGAAGACCGACCCACACAAACATCTCCGCTCGAGCTCACGTGGACTTTCAGCCTCCAAGCACTGCATCAGGTGAACCTAGCAAGGCATTCAACACATGCACATATAATGCTCCAACATTCTGACATCTACAAGAGTTCAACATTGCAGAGTCAATGTTAGGCTCGAAAATTGCATATAACGGAATTCTCCTACGGCGTCAACAGTTGCTAGCATATCTCCCGGCTTGACAATGACCGGATCGAGAGTGTTGATGGCTTGGTTAGGGGAGAGAGCGGTAGATTGCCGTTTGGAAATGTTCGAGAACCATTTTGGCCTCACGGTATCACACCCTTGCTGAGTTCTGTGCGGTTAATCGTTGTCGATGATTAACAGTCCCATTGTAGACGCTTGATGCAGCCGACTGCAACGAGCTCAATTCAAAACTTGCGGCCATGGTCCGTAGGCGTGGTCCGATCGACGCATGCGTCTTTCTAGTAGACAAAGCTCACTTGCAGCCACTCAACACAAGCATTTTCAATCCTTGCTTCGCAGCTGCCGCCTCATCGTGGCGGTGTCTCCTGGGCGCAAGGCGCTTACCCTTGAACCCGGCGACAGCGATACTCCGGTTGCGAGAGCCGAAGCTGGGATCGAAACGGCTATATCCTTCGTCCTAGCAATTGTGGGGGAGTCGTGTTATTCTGAGACATTTGCCGGCGACGAAATAGACCAGAACATCATAGTGCCAGATCACCATAATCTGGTGTTGGGTATCATGGGCATGGGAAGCATCGGAAGGTATCTGGCGAAGAAGGCGGCATTGTACAAGGTCCGCGTCAAATATTTCGACTTCCACCGCTTGAGTATTGATGATGAAGCTGCTTATCAAACCTGGTACTGCGCTTCGCCTCAAACTCTACTCGCAGCGTCGGATATTGTGCCCAGCTGCCCGCCGACGGAGCCACCCGACAGCTCGGCTGGAAACATCAGCGGGACGAGAAACCCGTTGCCGATTAGGAATGTGGCGTCACAGACAAACCTGTCCGGCGACTGTGTCTTAAAGTCGCCTTACTAATGAGAATTCAACGGGACATCTCTGACAAGACTTCCTCCCGCTCTCCTAGCATAGATGCACTGGTCCGCTAATCTCACTCCTGGCTGCATCGCGCGTTGTGGATCTGTTCATGGATCCATCGTGGTAGCTATCCCTACCACAACTTCAAGGGAGAAATGACCCGTTCGCCAGTATCGAGCAATAACTACTTCAGCAAGGTGGGCCCTCCAACAGATCGTTGGGTGTCCGTAATCGGTACGATCGTGAGGTTCTAAGTCGCCGGGCGACGTGAGCGAGTTCCACACAGGAGCCTAATCTGCGCGCTGAAGCACTGTGTAATGGTGTGCCGATCACGCCACTAATTACACTGTCTTAACTTAAAAGATCTCGATATAGAGCTCGATTTTGGTCAGCACCAATCCGACCTTGAAAACCCTCGGCTGCTCGCTCGTGACTAGAAGTTGAATGGGAACGATAGAGAAGCGACATGAGCACACTAGCCGGCAATCAGTTCAACTTATCGGGGCGGCCAAGCCGAGATGGCAGCTTCTCCTGTGCAGCCTCCAGTTCGTCACGCAGCTTCTCGACAGAAATGGGCACGAGTATGGCTGCTGGCGCGCCCACTCCGACCCGCCTCGACTCTGCTCTCGACGGAAACGCACCTGACTATGTCTTCAACGACCTAGCATCGCGCGATTCACCGTACGACGCTATGAGAGTACTGCCCTCGACGTTATCGTCCAAGTCTACGGGGCCTTCGCTGCTCTCGGCGAACGGGTTGCCGCAGGAAAACGCGACCCAATTGGACGATCTTTTGAAATGGGGCAATGATGAAGCGGTGCAGCAGAGCACTTCTAGCACTGGAAACTTTTGGTTCGACAGCAACGATCGTTTCGTTGCAGGATTGTGGAATTTGGGACTGGACCACGTAGAACAAGGGCATGTGGAGGGAACTGCCGGTAAGTCGTCTTACATGCACCAGCGCGCTGAGAGAAGCTCATCGCAAGATTGCAGTGTCAGGCATTGTAACTCTGCGCAGTTTTCCGCTGGCATGCGTTTCTTGCACTGCTCATCATGACGCCGTTTCACATCATCGGTCTCCCCCCCCCCCCCCCCCCCCCGGGGCTTCTCTTTCCTTCGCTCGTGTTGCCCTGTTCTCGCCACATGAATCATTCCGGATTGGCAGTTGTGGAACCACTCAGCCTGAATAATGGATGAAGAGGGGATACTTGCGCATTGATCCTTGCCAAATTGCAGTCGCGAGGATACAGGGCTCGGCTCAAGTTTTGCATAGACCCTTGCTGTCTTTATTATACATGCTGACCTTAGGTTACATAGACGCCCAGCGATATACAGCGCTCTACTCCCGCCCATTTTTAGACGCGCTCCACGACCAGTACTTCATACCGGCACCTGGTGCGGATGCTGCACTGCCTCTCTACTCTCCTAGATTCAATCTGGATCAAACCCAAACGTCCTCGCCATATGAGCTTAGCCCTTTTAAACCTGTTTCGGACGGTAATTCCGACACTCCCGGCCAACGGAGAGGGGACACTGTCAGCACAAACACTAACCTCGCCTCCAAATCCGTCAAGCAGTCTGATGGATGCAAGGAGCAGAAACGGGGAAGCGCTTGTCCTGTCTGCGGCGGAATATTGAAGGACATTGAAGCACACTTGCTCACTCACCTGGACGAACGACCACAAAAATGCCCTATTGAGACATGCAAGTATTATATCAGAGGCTTTGCGCGCAAGCAAGACAGGAACCGCCACATTCTTACCCATTTCAAAAATACCATGGAGTGCGGATTTTGCTCTGACGGAGGTCCAGACGCCAACAAGTTGTTTAATCGAGCAGATGTCTTCAAGAAGCACTTAATTACAGTCCACGGCGTTGGCCGGCCTAACCGATCCAGGCCCGCATCAGGGTCAGGAGCCAAGATGAAACATTTGGACAATTCTACCAACACCCAAAGCAACTGCAACGCTTGCTCACAAATATTTTACAATCCTCAGGACTTTTACGAGCATTTAAATCAGTGCCTGCGGCGGAGTTCAGTCAAGGCAGAGCATGCCTTGGTTGAACGGACCGATAGCCCAAACAATAATGACCGAACAGCGGACCCGCCAGGCCAACCCAGCAAACCGGCCACTGTAAATGCCAGGGAACTTTAAGGGCAGCAAATTCAGAAGACCAGAAGAAAATGCGCTTGTGTTCAATCAGCACCCAAGATACACCGTCGACAGCATGCATAACCCCCTTGCCCCAAAAGCAGGCCGAAGCAACTGTCATTCGCCAGTGATGGCTGATCCGGAATGCGCAAGGCTTTTGCAGCAGATTACTGCGCACAAAACTGCGACCATTCGCTTGTACCGCCTGGTGCAGGAGTTCAGAGAACCCAGCATGTACGTCCCTCAGTAGCTGTTCCGGACTTTGCGAATATGTAATATGGTACCATGCAATGCTTCTATAGTTCAACGGCTAGTCGTTGTATGGATAGGCGTCGTCCTCCAGACCGGCAGAACGGCACGCATAGTGTTGTGAAGCGATTTATTCATCTTCCGCAGGACCTGCTTGTGTTCAGAGACAGGATGGATGGATGGATGGATGGATTTTATTACGCCCGGAGGGAAGTCCCTATAGGGCCTTGACGCTACCTAGTTGACAATCTGGTTCGTCTTTCAGAGACAGGGGAAGGCGCAGCAAACGGTGCGCTGGTGGAAGGCCGTCCCAGCGGTGGTCATCAGTGAGCACATGGCGCCGCGCCTGTCCTAGTTTGCTACAGCGCCTGGGAAGGTCGACGACCCTTTTCGACCGTTGGTTCTCAATCGATGTCTTATCAGTTCACGTACCTAAACGCCGTGTTCTGCATCGCCTGAACTGACCCAGATGATGGTCGAGGAGTGCGCTGGCTGGGAGGGGCTCCAAGTGCGGACGCCTGGCGGTCCAATGCAAGCCTGAACGCGTGAGACTGATTGGCATTGTGTAGCTTCGTGGTATCAATGCCGGACTATGACAGTGACATTACTACCCTCCAGAGTTGTCGCCAGGTTTGCGCCGTGGACGAGGTTGTGGCTCCAATCAAGGTGTTAGCGATGCGTTTCGGGGCGAGGACGCTCCTCCAACCTAGGACCCATGTTGTCAGGTTCAGGGCGCATGTCGTGGATTGCCGCCACGCGGTGTTCCATCCGCCGCGCCGCTTGATTGGAGCCTCGACTTGACTCGGGACTCTCGCGGCCCAGCTGCAGCAGGCGCCGTCACTCCTTCCTTTTTAGGGCGGGCCAATGCTCGCCCCTGGTTGTTATGGTACCGTCGCAGCTGCCTGGCTGATCGCTTCGCCGACCGCAAACGTTCCGTCTTCCTTTTGCCAGTCATGACGTCGAGGGCACATGTACGAGGAGAGGGCAGGAGCTCACCGAGGGGAGCTCCTCAAAGCCAGGCTGGAGCATGGTCCATTGTGGAGGTAGCCATGACGCATTGCTAGTATAGCATGAAACCCGAATCTCGGAGTGCTTCACCCCGGTGTTGACATAAATTTAGATGCCCCGCAATATGCCTGACCTGCGCCCCCCGCATTGCCGTATTAGGTAAATATAAGCCAACAACAATGCTCAGGAGGCCCAAGGGATGACCACCTTCGACGCCAGGAACTAGTCCGCTAGTCCGCGGCTTAGAGTTGCGTGGACTCGTGCATCCACTCATCGTTTCACGTATCCTTCGCATTACCTTCCATACGTTCAATCTCCGCGGCTTGACGTGATGCCAGGAGGCGCAGTCACGTCAATGCGGAAACAGTAATCATACCAAACGTTCGTGTGGAAGAGTGGCTATAGAAAAGGCCTAAACGAGGGCATATGCTCGCCTGCATCACTGCAAGAATGGCCCTGATGATTCAACATAAATGCAGCAACCTCCGCTGACCCAGCTTCGGATTTCTCTCACACCATTCGGACCAATAAGATGTACACAACTCCAACCTGCCTGAAAGCCGCTCTGTGCCTGGCCCTGGTGGCCATTTCAGTATCTTGCACTGAATTTCCCACTGCTGAGACTACATCTGGGACTATTCGCGGGTACTATCCCGAGCCTGGACTTCGCGCCTTCCTTGGAATCCCATACGCCCAGCCACCAGTAGGCTCACTGAGGTTCAGAGCGCCAGTGTCGATCAAACAGAAAGCAAGAGGGGTGACCAATGCCACGGCATTTGGACTATCCTGCTACCAACACCGTGCTGCAGTCCCTGGCGCCCCTGCTCTTACTCCGACGACTGGAGAATCCGAGGACTGCCTCACAGTAAATGTATGGGCGTCCGAGAGTTCCAAGCGCCCGAAGCCTGTCTTTATATGGATGCACGGAGGCGGCTTTACGGAAGGGTCATCATCCGTTCCAAGTAATCTTGAAACTATCCTCTGTCGAGCATTGCACGCTTTCTGACACGTTGACAGTGTACGACGGACGATACTTCGCGGCGGCCCATCCAGACATTGTAACTGTTACAATCAAGTAGGCTCGAACATCCGGTATTACGAGATGAGCTGACACAGTTCCAGTTTTCGAATCAATTTCTTCGGATTTGCCAATTCACCTGCGGTGCCGGAAAAGAATGTTGGCTTCCGTGACCAGAGACTCGCGGTCGAGTGGATCCGGGACAACATTGCTGCCTTTGGGGGCGATCCAAATAGAATGGTACTCGGCGGACAGTCTGCTGGGGCGATGAGCACAAGCGCCTACGCCTACGCCTACGCAACCGATCCCATAGTTCGGGGGCTCGTCATGGAAAGCGGAGAGGTAACGGTGACAAGGCCTGACGATGGCACCCAGTGGCCCAGGCTAGCAGAGGCAATCGGCTGCCGGTCAAAGAACTCGACAGACGAGCTCGTGTGCATGCAGAAGATTGATGCGTACAAGCTGAAGCGGGTTCTGAGTCCAGAGGACCTGATGCCGCTTACCTCTGCGCCCGTGGCACGCGCAGCCGTTGATAATGTTACATATTTTGCACCAGCGGAGTACGTGGCTCGTGGCTCAGCAGGCCACTTCGCGAAAATTGTAAGTCTAGCAAGCAACTATCTTCGGAATATAGAAACTAACTGTTGCAGCCTGCTCTTCGGGGCTTAACGAACGACGAGGGCAACGGCCTCTCTCCATTCACACCGGCTGGGACTGTGAACCAGACCTACGCTGACTTCCTAACCAATGCTTTTTTCAATTGTCCTGCGGCAGGTGAAGCTAGGTAAGGTTTACTTGGAACTCATGGCTGCATCTCTTGCTAAGTGGACCACAGTACCTGGACGGCGCATAAGATCCCGTCTTGGAGATACCGTTACTTTGGCGAGTTTCCTTCTCTTGCACTTTACGGTTGGATGAAGGCCTACCACGGAGGTATGGCGATTTTCCATATTTCTCTTAATACGTACGCTGATGACGTATCAGCTGAGATTCCGTTGCTCCTCGGGACGATGGAGAAACTCCAGCTTCGACCCCCACAGCTGCATGAGTTTGCGGCCCAGGCGTATCTGCAGAAAGCGTTTGTTGCATTTATCAAAGATCCGTCCCGCGGCCTGAACGATTTTGGGTGGCCACAATACAATCCAAACAGTGAGTCAACTACACGGCAAGCAGCTCGTTGTCGCACTAACGGACACTAGCAACGAGTTTGGTTGCATTGTTCAAGAACAACTCCAATGCTACATTCGTGGACCCTGCGCCTTATGACACAGTATGCCATCAGATTTGAGATTCATCTGTAGATGGCCACCGTACGATCCAACGGTGTACGGCCTGCTCCGGGCTTGGAGATCCTCAAAGACGGCGCATGTCCTGCCGGGAAGAAGCTACGGTTCCTTCTATCCTCGCTTCCTGTACACTCACTCACTAGTTGATTACGCCCGGTGGCAGCTTGGCCAATAGGGCTACTATCTGCTTATTTGACATTCTTGTTAGGCAGTCCTTCCCCGGCTGCCTGAGAACCCTTGTCATGCTCAATTTCTCCTTTGATCATTCCGCCTTTCTTGCTGCATTTCCATCGCACTACGGAATCTCGTGGGGTTGTATTATTAGCAAGCAAGCTTGAAGGCTATTCTTCAAGTGTTCAGAGTCCTATCTACGGCGACTGAAGCTGTGCCTGCTGTGTATGGCACGATGTGTTGGGTGTGGATTACGTTAAAAAATGAGGATAGGCGGGGGCCGTGGCCTGTTCAGTTTCGTTTGTTGTCAAGCCGTCCTGTGGCTAACGTAAATCGAATCGTCGCGCGAACTGCCGTCATGTTTGGTGTCCATTCTGCGTCGTCCAACAGTGACTTTCCTCCGAGGCAGAAAGAGAGTTTACCCCTTTGCGCCTCACTACTCCGTAGGATTTTAGCGCGCTGTTCTGTCCATTTTGCGCAGTGGAACAGGAAATGCTCCACTGTCTCGTTCGCGTATCCGCATACGCATTGCTGCGATGGTGCTGCTGCGATCTTGTTGAGATAGCCATTTAGCCTCGACATGCCCGTCCTAAGCTGTGCTAGTACGTTGGCCTCTTTCCATGACAATCCGTCGTACAGCTGCAACGTGTGCTTGCCTGGAAGAGCAGCGTCAACTTTCTTTGAGAACCTTCCGACATCATCTGGTATGTCCCTGACGATGAAGTGAACCGATCGAGCGACGCCGAGCGTCGTCGATCGCATTCTTGGGAATTCCAGCGGCGGGTTGGCGCCTTCCTTGGTGGCATCGCGCGCCTGTGCCTTGGCGTTCTGCAGATGCTTGTTTTCCGCGCTGGTCGGTATCCACAGGACCACCACCATATTTCCATTGCGTCTGAGTGCCTCGATGGAGTCATATATGCATCCAACATACTCTTGGCCAGACTGCTGGCGAGGGTTGCGAAGCGTGAGAGCGGCCGCTTTGTTGCTCGTCAGCAACGCAACGCTACGATACCGCAGCTCCGGGAGGCGCCGAAGTGCACATGCCATGGCTGCTAGCTCCCCGGAGAACGCATTCTGCTCCGTCCTCATGCCGAGTGTGAAGGAGAACGGTTCGACCTTCGGTCCTCTCCGCGCCGACGCTGGGAGGTCGACCACGCCGCCGACTCCTACTAGTCCGTTGCGTGCTGAGCTGCTCACTGCGATGCGAACTGCCCAACCTAGGTCTGCCCGCGACACCACGGACGCGTCTTCGTCAGCCATTATGGCTTGTACCCGCTCCGCCCACGGGGCTAGGGTGAACGGATTGATCGTTTCCAACTCTTCCATGGGGATCTCATTGAGCACAGTCACCACTTGGTAAAACGGCGAGCGTCCGTATCGTCTGAACTTCTTGACTCTGGAAGCCGCGTTGCGAAGTGGGTTCGTTGGTGGCAAGGTGTGTAGGTTAGTCCACATCTTGATCGCCCGCCTCCAGAACCGTTCTTGCACGCTGGAAATGCTTGCTTCCGCTTCCGCTACGCTCGTTGCCACCGTGAGAAACGTGCCGACAATGGCCTGTGCCCCGACTCTCTGGATTCGATGGATGGGACCGGCCCGCTTGTAAACGCATCTGTGCATCCAGACGTTGGAGGCATAGTCAACCACTGGGGCCACCATGGCTGCAAACAATTGCCTGGCGGTCGCTGGAGTGAGACCCCTTAGTCGCTGTAGCTCCATGGCTGCCTCCAATCCTTTTGTCGCTGCCCAGGCAATGTGTTCTTTGTACTTGAGGTGAGAGTCCATGATTACACCGAGAACCTTGGCGTGAGTTTTGGGGTGGACAAGCTGGCCCTTGATCACGTAGGGCTGCGCGTCCAACTTGGACGCCTTCCGAGTGAAGTGTATGATGCACGTCTTGTGTGCCTCAAAGGTTGCGCCGCTTCTCCTTTCCCAGTCCAATGCCTCCTCGATAATCGCTTTGATGCCATTGCGGTTGCTTTGCGCCGTTGGGCCTGTGACCCAAGCGGAGAAGTCATCCACGAAGGCAATCGCCCCGCCGTAACAGTCAATCCGGCCTTGCACCAGGTCTGCATTGAAGAAGAGGAACAAAACCGGCGACAGAGGGGAGCCTTGCGGCAACCCAGCCTGTGGCAAGCTCCGCACCTCCGACACTTGTCCGTTGATCTGCATGGTCGCTGTGCGGTCTGAGCAGAAGGCTTCCACCCAGCGGAGCAGAACCTCTGGGATGCCTCTCGCCCGCAGTCGTTGAATGAGCCTCTCCTTGCACACTCCATTGTAAGCACCCTTGACGTCGAATGTCACGAGGCTGAGGATTCGTCGACCACGCCACGCTGCGTAGATCTGTTCTTGCAGCAACATTAGTGCTTGCTCGGCGGATCGTCGTTTGCGGGCCCCAAAATGGTTGGTGGGCAGAAGTCCATATGTCTCGACAGCATGTGAGATCCTTTCTGCAATGACTGACTCTAGGACCTTCCCCAGCGTGGAAAGGAGCGAAATGGGCCTCCAGGCCTTCGCGACCGAGTAGTCCGCTTTGTCTGCCTTCTTGAGCGGAACAATCCTCGCGTGCCGCCACTGGTCGGGTAGTTCGCCGGCGTCAAGTGACGCCCTGAACAGGGATAGAATTCGTAGCGTAACCGCTGGCCAAACTTGTTTCCAAAGCATGGCAGGAAGTCCGTCTTCACCGGGCGCCTTCCACGAGTAACAACGGCAGCTAGGCTTGAAATGAAGGATATATGGACACCGGCCGCTGCTGCGACGGTGAACATTGCGTGTAGGTCGTCACGACTTGTCCGCTCATTGACTACTCGCGCTGCTGCAATTCCCCGCTTCCTGGACTGATACAAATGGTGACGCACACATTCCACTTTAGACCATTGTCCCTTGTTGGAGCCGTGACAGCCCACACTTGCTGTATTTTGTACAATGTTCCATCTCCGGCCAAGGACAGCATAGGGACTTGTGCATGTGGCCGGCTCTGCTGTGGTGTGGAAGGCTGTGGGCAATTGGCCATATCCCGTGCGCCCTTGCGCACCGAAAGTGCGGAGACAGATAGGCTCCATAAACCCGGCCGGGGGGAGGCATGAATTGGCCCATGTGGTACGATTGTCCGGTAGAGACTTTTCATTCCACACCGGCATTGCCATGGAGCCGGGGCGAGTTGTGGCATTGTGGAAACACGCGCCCAGTTCTGTATGGACATGGAGTAACATCTTCAGCGGACCAAGATCCGCGGAAATGTCTCTAAGTAGTCGGTCTAAAGCGTAGCTCTCTTTGCCGGTTCTTTCAAGGCTCAAGATTTCTGCTTCGGTTGTCGAAGTCGTAAATGTATCATGAAGGCCAGCTTTCCACACGACGGGTCCGTTGAATAGCACCATCACATATCCTTGCGACGATCGGCGGGTCTCGATGTCGTCGGCGAACGACGCATCGCTGGCGATTACAAGTGACTCCCCAGTATGCAATCCGTCATAGACGATGGCAAGGTATCTAGTCGAGTAGATGTAGCGAATGCATTGCTCGGCTGCCGCACGATGATCGGGTGATGGTTTTGTCAAGAATCTTGCAAGTTGAGCGGCAGCACGCGCTATATCTGGTCTGGTCATGACCGCAACGTACATCAACGACCCAACTCGTTCCTGATACGCCTTGACTCCGTCCATGGTGGCTTGCCCACTGGATTTGGTGAGGGGAATTATTGTGGTCGGTATCGAGGGCACGCGGAGGTTTGAGTTCTCCGGTCGATTTTCCGTGCGATCTTCTCGATGTACGCATCTTGGCAAAGATAGATCTTCTGATTTGGCCGGTCTGTCGCACAGAGAGCCAGCTTCACATCACATACCATCTGCGCTCAGAACAGTTGTCCGCGGAAGCCGATGCTATAATCCGCGTACTAAGGTCGAGCACCTGCATGCGGTGTGCTTTGACTGCGTTGAGGTCAAAGCTCAAACACTGGTTGCATAAATCGGAGCAGCAGCCTCAATTACGAGAAACCTGCACCACAAAGCAGAACCTGTCATTTGTATATAAGAGCGGCGCACTGTCGTGCACCTACAGCTAGCTCTTCAAGATAATTCTCATCAATTGGCATGATGCCAGCTGTGATCTCTGTGAAGCCAATTGTCTGACAGCATGCTTTCGCCTAGTTGCGGCGGTCTCAGTCTCGACAGGAAAGGTTCAGTCGTGCTTAACGATATCCTTGCTTACAAGAAGGATGGCTTCGTCAAAACGCGATACTCGACATAGTCCTCCCCGTCAATGTTAATGATCGTGCCCCGCGACGCGAATCTTCCCACTAACGGCCCCTTCGTCCTACGTTCATACTTTATGCCATTCCATATTTTAGCATCTTCAACTCCAGCATTGTTGTGACGGATCCCCTGGCTAGCGCACACCCTACTCAGATGCTGTAACTCCGCTATGTGCAAGGGAGCCTGACCTGTGCTCCGCGGCGACTGTGGGGGAGCAGCGGCGCCAGGTCTGTGATGCTGGTTCTCAACATAGCACTGAGCGCGAGCTTCGGCAGGCCCCGTAATATCACGATGAGAGCGGTGAGTGGGAGGTTCCAAGAACCGGACTCTTTTGGGAGGCCGTTGACTTGAGTAAAGAGAATCCTCGTCGGGTGAATGATTTGGGCTCGGGCAAGCCGGTTGCCACCCACTCTGGTGAGACGTTTGATGCAGCCCATGGTGACGGGAATAGGATCGAGGGGTCGCACGCTCCGGTTCTGCGTCAGCGAGAGATGTTATGGAGACGGTCGGTAGAGGTGCTTCCTTTGGCCGCGGGACATATCCCTTATTCCCCTGGCGAGTCCGCGGAGCCTGCCAGCGTGCCGCTGCATGTCCGTCCATGACGTACCCAGTGTCGTGTAGTCGTGGGGAAAGTGCCGGCGACGCATGGGCAGAAGTACGGTTCGGCGCTGATTTTCCCCACACAATGGTTGTTTTAATCGCAGGAGCACGGATTTTGTTTCATCCGATGTCCCATTCGTGTGCTCGAGGATGGGACTGAGCCCTCAGTCCTTTTCCTTGTCGACATGCTGGTCCTGCTGCTCTCCTCGATTTAGGTTGTGGCTTTTGCCACTTTGCAGTCGATTCGCACAGTGGCAGCCAGTGTCTTGGCCCCGCTGCGCTACGACAAGACAATGGCCAACCCACACTGCAAGCAGGCGGCTTTATTCTGATGTGGTCTCCCGAAAGCGGCCGCAGCTATTCTGATCTTGACCCACATGGTGCTGGCAACCTGGCAACCCCCGAGGAAGTGCGTCGCCGCCAAGGTGTGTGTCAACGCACTGCCACTGCTGTCAAACCCACACTGGCCAAGTCTTGTGCCTTAGCCTTCGCCACCGTCTTCTTTCGACGTCGGCCACGTCGTCAGCCTTCAACTCAGCCTCAGTCGGTTGTTCTCCATCGCTGGCCTCGGTACTCATGAGAACTAGCCGTGGACTCAGGTCGGTAGCTTTACGTCGAGTCCCGAATACGAATAGTAACTTACTGTTGCAAGGTCAGATCACACTAGTCGCGCACCTCAAACAACCTACTATAATACTGTCGCTTCACCGGGAATTGCTTAGTCTCCGTGTGCCTGTGAATCTCGGCGACCGTTGTTGCTCGCGCGATACAGTGTAGCCGAAATCTAACTTTCGCTGTTATGTGCGACACGGCTCCGGAATTCCTTTCACAGGACCAGGTCCACAGCCCCATACTTTTAACCTGCGCTCGTTCGATTGCGGGGCGGGCACTAAACGCGGTTGGGACCCGCAACCACCTGGAGGAGGCGGCGGCTGATACTGATGGTAAGTCCCTGCACGGGGACAACCCCTCATTTGGGACACCCTCAAAACCTCGCATCGCCAACCACCCCACTAACTTTGACTCTCGATTGCTTCGTGAAACACAGCTCAATTCTGCTACAATTTGGTACCTGCATTCTTCAGACAATGAAAGCCTCATATCTCCCATACAGAAACTCACACGACCATTAGAGAGCTGGTGCTCGACCAGCCAGTTCCGTATTTCTGCCAGTTCATTCCATGACACAAGCGAATCAGGCTTTGTCACATCAAGCCGCTTCTTGATTATGTGCCTTAAAGGTCGCCACTCGGAGATCTCAACCAGAATAACCCCGAGAGAGTACAGATCGATATGCATCGCATACGAGGTTGATGGGGCACCCAGAGCCTCTGGGTGCCGGTATATCTCCAGCTGAGGGTCGTCTGGCGCCTGGTCGCAGATCTCAATAGGAGAGTTGGCACGCGAGAATGTGGAGCCAGCTAGGTGCTTGTGCCATGCTTATGTGACAGTGGCGTTGTCTCGCAGGGTCTTCCCTGCAATCAGGCCCATGCATTCTTGTACGAAACTGGTACTCAGGTTATGATCGACCACGGGCAGACCAATCGAGCATTAATTATCAACTGTATGGGCTTGACTGGAATTGCGTCCCGAGGAGGCATTGAGAGGCTCAACCGTGGGGTCACGACCATCGTCATTTCCTGTCCTCTTGGATCGCGTCAAAGCGCCATAAGGTATACTATGAGCGGAATATTTCATGTTCCGTACCGTTAAGCCCTGCCCGAGGTAACCCCCACGTCCGATGATGTCGTTCAAAAAAATCCCGTCTTAGCTGCAGTCAACCACCACACAAACCATCTCAAGCTAACGCTTGAGTCAGCTGGCCATAGGAGTCTCTCATGTGTCTATTTAATCCTTGCTTGTTTAGCCAGTACGCTAAGCGCCTCCACGGGAACGGGCTTCATAAAAAGTCGACTGGACCCAATGCTCGTGTCACGTAGACAGTTCCCCGGTAAGTAACACCAACCCAAAAAGTGGCGCACTTGCCGAAGCCTCCCTAGCAAGATGTGGTAGCTCTCCTGAGAAGTGGTCACTCCCCACGATGATCTGTTGGGCGTTTTCGTCGCATAAAACTTTGCATCTCAGTAAGGTCGTGGAAAACACCGACTGCAATTTGTCGCTGTCGAGTAGACGAGTCGGTGAAGTGGACACGATGACATGCCATTGGACGGAGCAGTCTCCCAGGACCTGAACTGGAACCAGAACTGTTGATAGGCCGATGAATATGAGCCTCCCTTTTCGGACAACAGGGAAGTCTATGCCGCAAATCTGGAGCAAATCATCGAACGAGCATTCGAGCCCCTTCTGAGTTTTTCTTTCCGGAGTAGCGAAACCAAGAGCAACATGAGCATTTGCAAGTGGTCGCCAACAAGAATTTGAATCTGTCACGATTTTGGCTTCGCGGAGCTGGAATTGGTATGTTGGTTCAGACGAGACAGTGCTCACGCGACGGCACTGAATGAACCAGCCACGTAACCCTCGGTCTGGCGGGGGCCGGAGGGCGGCGGTAATGAAACCCAATTGCTCTGCAAGAACGAGGAGCTCTTTGCGGTCCCCGGTTGCCCGCAGGCTTTCTATCCATACTCGGATGGAATAAGTGATGGAGTATGGAATGTTCCATACTCCATACTCCATATTCCATACGGCCTGCCGGTATTCCATACTTATGGAATACGGTAATATTCCGGATAAACAATGTCCTCGCTGTTGTAGATTTTTCCAGATGATCCTGAACCCATCGTTGCATGCAGCTTTGTGCTTCAATTTCACCGCCCTATGCAGCCGAGGGTCGGCATACCAGTGTACAATTGCCGATTTACAGATCACCATAGCTTGGCGCTTCACGATAGTGGCAATTTGCGATATGACGTCATTTTTTGTATTCCATACGTATGGAATAAGCTTCCATACGAGGTGCATTCCATATTCCATATTCCATACGGGCCTGTATGGAGTATGGAGTATGGATAGAAAGCCTGGTTGCCCGCATCGACATTCCGAACAATTGGGGTGTTCCGACAATATGGACTGGGAAGATGAAGTCACCTTTACGCAACCTCGACCTTCGCCACGGCGCAATCTGTTCCCAAAAGCTGAGCGGAAATCGCATTGCGGCGGTATCAAGCTGGGCAAATGCTTATCAGCTCTTTGCTGAGAAAACGAACGGGGTCACGATGAGAAGCGACACCTCGCGCGGCCAAATGGCAACATTTTGCGGCCCAGTGGCTCCTCGCCCAGTTGGAGATGATTTGGAGAGAATATGGCACCGAAAGGCGAAAAACAGACTTCGTCCTAGTGTGGGCAACACTGGGTCTGCGGGTGTGCACAACCACATTCTTGACATTCCCGGCGGCGTACTGTGTAGCGCGCGACTTTTCGTTGACTTCCCTCCTTCTGACATGGCATCCCATGTATCAACTCCCTTTTGCACGCCAATGGTCCCGAGCTAACAGCCACCACCTTCTCGGCGCACACAACCCTCTTCTGACGTGGCTCTGCTACATCGGCCTTTGGCCGTACACGTTTGTCCTGCGGCAACAAGGTCAGTCTTGAGACATGCCAGGAAAAGCAGGGCATAGGCGACTCACATGAGATAGTACGGGCGAATGCGGGGGTTCCGGATGGACTTGCGCATCTCCATGACAAATAGTTGTACCTCCTCGTACTTCCAACCCATAATCTCCTTGAGGATGAAGAGGGCGAACCCTTCGAGGCTCTCGTCCATGAAGGCGAGGTTGTATGCGCCAATCTGCTTCATCTTGGGGTCGCTGCTCCAGGAGCCGACGGGAACCTGGTAAGTGTGTTCGACGACGCCGGTGAAGCCGGCCTCGAGTATGAGCTTGCGCATGGTGCCGTTGTTGGCGATGCGCAGGGTGCGGTTGATGCGGTCGCCGCCCTCCCAAAAGACCTTTGCCCAGCGCTTGAAAATATGCTCCGGGTTGTCCCGCACCTCGGGGGCGTCGCTGTGCAGGTGGATGCTGATCTCAAAGTCCTCGAGCCAGCCGCCGGGTTCGAGGGCGCGGAAGACCTGGCGGTAAAGTTCCCCCCAGTCGCTGATGCTGCCGTACAGGGCGCGCAGGTGGACAAAGTCGAAGCTCTCTGGGCGGTAGGTCCACTCGAGCTGGGCATCCTCAATGTGGAAGGTGCAGTTAGGCGGCACCCACGTGCGCTGGACCGGCGAGATGTCGGTGCCGATGATCTCGGTTGAGGGGTAGGCGTCGGCCATGTCGATGGCCCAGATGCCGGTGCCGGTGCCGACGTCGAGGACGCGCCTGGGGCGGTCCACGGGTGCGGCGAAAAGCCGGTCGCCTTTGAGCATCACCATGAAGTGGTGGGCGATGTCGAGCCCGTCTTTCTGCCGGTCGTCGTTCGGGCCCCAGTACTCCGTCGTCTTGGAATTTTGAAATGTGCGGCCGTGGATGCTACGGTAGTCTAAGATGCTTTCTGAGAGCGACGCGGTTGAGGACAAGACGCTGGAGGACCACGTCAGCCGGCTGCAACGAAAGCAAGTCCAGGTGTCTCCCGCTCCTCACCTTCCACCATCAAAAAAAGCCGAGTCGCCGTCGTCGTCTTCGCACGGAATCTGGGTGTTGATTGGAGCGTCTGGGGACGGCTCCCAAGCCGGGTCGGCGCAGGGAGGTGAAGAGCGAGGGGCCGGTCCAGGCGACGGGTCAGCGCCGCTTCGCTTGGGCGATTTATGCTGCATATGGCCGGCGCGAGCAGTGGGCATATCCTCCGCAGCGCTGCATTGAGCCGGTAGACAGGTATGGTCTATCAACTTTCGTGAACAATCCGAATACACTTTGGTCGACAACAAGAAATGATCGAAGGCAAACTCTTTTGATAATGCAGACGAGGTCCCAGTGCTCTGTGACCTGACAGAGCAGTTGCCATTGTGTACATATAAAGACGACGTGTCGTTTCGAATTGGGTCAAGTAGGAGTCTGCTTTTTGGGTGATGAAGAAGGGCTCTTTGGGAAGACATCGACTGACTACGGTACAAAATCAGTGTTCAGTTCCTGGGCAGGCAAGGGACAAAGTTACCATGTCAGTGCAGCCAGGAGCAGATTGATCGCGTTTGTTTGGCGGTCCAACATAGCTTGAACATCGCTAATCGATCTGCCACTGAGACATGTCTTGAGACGCGCTTTCATGTCTGGGCGCAATGGTGCGCCGCTGCTCAATTCCATGACAGTTTTCTCCAGTCTTTCCACGAGCAGCTGACAAAAATTGAGGCAGTCCCTGAGATCGAGTACTAGTTGATGATGCTGCTCGGTGGAGTCAGCGTCCATCCAATCGTTTATCTTACCCAGTGCGACCTTGAGAGCACCTAGTTGGACGACCAGGCCATGTAGGAAAAGCTCTGCTCCTTTATATCGGTCGCGTAGGTCACAAAGGGCTTTGATTACTCTCGTGGATCCGTCAATAATCGCAACGATGGACATTGAACCTGCCACACAAGATACAACAGGATCCATCTTCCAGAGATGTGTGGGCGTGTTGTTGTCAAAGGCAGCATTCGATCTCGCGAGCGTGATTTAAATGTCGGGAGTCCACCCAATCATGTGTATAGTGCAATTGCACATTGTCGTCGTCTTTTAAGATTGACGACTTGCGGGCTGGAGGTTCGCCTACACCAGGAAGTGTTGGCCGACGGCTATGACAAGCGTGCACAACGCCAGGTCAAGAGGGCGCCGTTGTACAGGGGGTGACACTGTCTACCTTTTACCATCTGTAATTTTGAGTCTATCAGTGGCAGGAAGCTGTGACGAGTCAGCAGCACAGCAACAAGTGGGAAATGATTTGCTCATAGCCATTACCAGCTGACAGCTGAGCCTGCAGCCCGAGACAGGCACTTCGCTGGAAAATCGACTACTATAGGTTCGCTGTCGGGCAGAGGCAGCAACTCTCCCGAGCCCCATGTCAAAAAGGCGCTACGACTCGGGTCCCATTGGAAGTCAAGGGCCTTGTGGTAATATGCAATGCGGGTCAGGTATCGTCACTGAAGTGCTGCTAGTAACGGAACAACCCGCCTGTTGCGCTCGCCGCACAGCTGCCAGGTTCTGGTGATCCGTTGTTATGCGGCTGGTGGGTGGTGAGTGGGTACTTTTCCGCAAAATCGTGCGGAACACATATCGGCAATTCATGAACCGAGCTTGGCGCCAAATGCTCATCTAGGCACGGTGAATACGGAACACAGTTTCACTGCCTCGGTACGCAGCTGCTAATATGCCGGGACCCTAAACGTCAAAAAGGCGTCCCACCAAGGAAGTAACTACAGTGGGCTGCCTCGTTATCCGAGAGTCCGCGCACTCACCCCTTCCACTGCTGCGGCGGTATTTCACTTCCCTTGCAGGATTGCGAGCAAGTGACACGCTCTGCGGCAACTCCCGCACGACCCCTGTCAGCCGCGTCCTGGACTGCGGCCGCGACAACATGTGATGTTGTCACACCGTGCAAGGCATCTTCTCTGGGGCACCAACTATGTAATCCGTCCTGGCTGGGGACTCCCCGGTTGTCGCACCATGATACATGCGGGAGGATGTCCCTCCCCCTGAACCGTATATCCTGGAGAGAAATTGATGGAACAGTGGAATGGATGGTTGGCAAACACGAGGCGATGGTGGCGTCGTGGTGGCAACGCTCCAAAGGTCAATTGGATAGCCAAGTGCCCATCGCATCGCCCAGTGCGACGTCAGCATCATGGCGACCCCGTGGCCGGAGGACCAAACCTGGCCTATCGACTACCGAGAGCACGCCACGAAATTGAGCACCTACACACGGACGGCATTGGCGTTAGTTGACACCGCAAACGGATCACCCATCGACCCTCGTAAGGTCAGAGCTGCGCTCTTGGTACCTTGTCCCTCATCCTTAAAGTACAAGGCAGACCGGATTTCGGCCAAGTCGAGGACGAGATTCGAATCGCGCAAACCGAGTCCAAAACCACAGCGGAGATCACCAACAGAGCCATCAACGACATACGAGACGAGCTGAAAACGCGAACAATATGACCCAACGGGCCGTCGCAAGCAAACAGGAAAACGACACCATCGCGAGAGCAGCTAGTGCCGCCGCGAGGGAAGCTATGGAAGTCAGCAAGGCAACCATGAAGCGTCATCAAAGAAGATTAGCCGTGTCCAAAATATGCAGAGGGATGGCGCCACTTTTGCATGACTAGTTCTAGGCACTTCATAAACGATTGACCGTACGTACCGTCTCGACACATTTTCGCGCGACCAGCAGTGCAGGGAGCGCGCTTCATGACCTCGTCGATGATTGCTCCAAACGTGCTGGCTCCATGCGCAGCTGTACCGGAAATCTCTATGCCGCTGGATAGTACGAGCGGCCAGTTCAGCCTGGCGCACTGGTCGTTCAAGCCACGAGGATGTCGCATCCTGTCACATCAAGTATTTTGACAAGGTAGATTGGGCGCAGGCAGCCGTGGCGAAGAGAATTATGACGTCGTTGTCAGAAGGGCCAGCTACTTAGCTTGCGACTAGTCGCTTCGGAGGCCAGAGCAATGCGGCAGAGAAGACGCTGTGTCCATATATTTATAACCTGGAATGGCACCGATCTATTATTGTGCCTGGACTCACTCGTTCGTCCCTTCGCCATTCGCCATCGTTCTTCAATTTGTCGCATTTCTGGCTATAGACAGTACCTGCAGACGATATGCCGTTCCCATTCCACCTTTTATGCGATCTCCTGAGTGAGCTCGAAAAAAACCACACAAAGTCATCCAGTCTCATAAAAGTCCAAGAGCTCGATGCCCGCACCCTTGCGGGCTGGTTCGACAAGCACGATGAAGCCATTCTACGATGGGGCCCGGAAGCTGTGGCTTTCTTGTCATGTCTCTTTCCTGAACGCCGGCCGGACCGGGTTTTCGGTTTATCACGGAGACAGATCCAGGGGATTATCCAGCGGGCTCAATGTCTTGGATCATCCCGAATGAAGGAACTCCAGAGATGGCAAACTAGCATTGGCCCAAGCCTCGCAACTTGCGTCGAGCGCGTGATGGCTATAACGGACTGCGAACCCCGGATAGGCCCGACAGTGACTCTCCGCGAGCTGGATCGTATCCTCGATCGGCTTGCAGCCCTGTCGCCATTCTCATCTGATGATCTACGAAACGACTCCGAAGAAGAACAATGCAATTCAACCAGCTCGGCGGAGCTTCTGTCTGGTGTATTCCGAAGACTGCGCAGCAACGAGGCTAAATGGTTGGTACGCATGCTGTCCAAAAATTACAGCCCGGCTCGTATCCCAGACATGTTGGCGATGCGCAGATTCCATCCTCTTCTCTCGGACCTCCTTCGGTTTCAGAACTCAATCCCGGCTGCGACAAGGCTCCTAGGGAGATTAAACACCCAGCAAACGCCAATCCAACCAGTGCAACATACTTGGGACCACCTGTGGGACGTGCTACAGCCACAGGTTGGTGTGATGATTGCGCGGCCTGCCTATGAAAAGGCAAGGAGTATCAGACATTGCTGCCAATTAGCTCGCTTGAGGCGCATGAGCGTGGAGCGGAAGTACGACGGCGAATACTGTCAAATTCACGTCGATCTAAGCAACCGGGAGTCCGGCATCAAGATATTCTCCAAGGGCGGGAGGGACTCGACCAGAGACCGCATGGGGCTTCATCGTGCATTACGAGAAAGCCTAAAACTTGGCACGGCAGACTGTGCTATCAAGAAGCAGTGCATACTGGAGGGAGAGCTCCTTGTGTGGAATGATGATACTCGGGCAATCGCGCCTTTCCACCGGATCCGCAAGCACGTCAGACGATCAGGGCGGCTTCTTGGTGCAGCCCAAGAGTCCCCAGTCACTGCGAATGAGCATCTCATGGTCATGTTTTACGACCTCCTCCTCCTTGATGACACATTTTGTGCTAGGGAGAGTCTCGACAAACGGCGACACAGGCTTCAGTCTCTTGTCTGTCGCATCCCAGGCCATGCCGATATAGGATCCCGCGAGGTGGTTACATTCTCCTCGATGAACGCGGCTGAAGAGCTGACTGCGGTATTCGCTCGAGCTATTACTCAACGGTGGGAAGGACTGGTGCTAAAAGGCTGCGACGACCCGTACTTCACTTTTGACAACAGTAAACTATTCATCAAACTCAAGAAAGACTACATCCCAGGCCTCGGTGACTCTGCCGACTTCATCATCGTCGGCGGGCACTACAACACCGATGATGAGCATGACATTGGAATGGGCAAGCTATGGTGGACGGCATTTTATATTGGATGCGTGGACAACAAAGATGAGGTATGCCGCTTTGATGCAAAGCCGAGGATTCGCATTATCGATATCGTCGACAAATACGGTATCTCGAAGGATCATATCGTACTCCTAAACCGACAAGGATACTTCACTCAAATGCCTTTCGCCATGTCCACACCGAATTTTGATGTCATCTTGGAGTCAGCTCAGCGACTACGTCCCGTTGAGCTGTTTACACATCCGTATATAGTTGAACTTGTGGGTGCTGGCTTCGACAAGCCGGCGAATACTGCGTACTACACTCTGCGCTTCCCGCGAGTCTTGAAGATCCACGATGATCGGTCGTTCGAAGATACGATTAGCTTCAAAGAACTGCAGGAGATGGCCCAAAACTGCTTAGCGATGCCCGACCAGGCGCAGAGAGAAGAAAAACATTGGTGTGAAAGGTTATGTGGCCGGCAGCAACTTGAAGAATGAAGCATCCTTCTACAGTAGCACAATAATTTATTGAGAGAGATAGGACAGTCGGAGAATACAGCGGCTACATTGGTGGCATCTAGGTCGCGCTCCGGGCGTCGAACAGCTCACCGTTCGGGAGGCGCCAAGCCCTTCCTGCTCCGGTGCATGCTCGTGAACTTTGATCGCATTTCTTTGTTCGGGGCCACGAACCACTTCATAGACATTATTGCCTCGGGGACCTTCCAGAAGAGGAGAGCATGTAACGCGAGAAGAGACGACGTCGAAGCCAGGTATTTGACCGAACACGGCCTACGGGATAATAGAACCGCAAACCAAGCAGTTCACATTTTCAGTCCAGGTACGGTCCCCACCGGACACACCTGACCTCAGGTCACGAACTTCCCATACTGTTGGAACACGCTGAAGATCCAACCTCGCTTCGAAAAGGCCCTCGTGGGCACGGCGCGTGTCTTCGGATGAACCTGTTGTCGCTGGCGCCAACTCCAATTCCTTCTCCGCGGATGTCTGGAGTACCATAGCTTGATGGAGGAATCCCGTAGAACAGGGCGCGAGTCCACGGACCTGTTCCATCGGGCCTGGACTACAGGCTTGGCTCTCCTGGAAGACTACCGGTGGCTGCGTCTCGGCGCGCTTCGACGTGGCCGACACGATATGGTGTGACTGGTAGCTGGGGGGTAGGGTAGAGCACCGAGAGGTGATCGGTCCCCTGTGGGAACCTCTAAAGCCTTGAGGAACGATCTGTAGTTGGACAGGAAAGAATGGAATGCGGTAGTAGTGTTGTCGCATTGGATCAATCAGCATGGTCCATATGGTCGGTGTTCAGGCTGGCCACTTGATCAAGCACAGCCTGCTACTACGGATACTCAGAGGAGTCTTGAACTATCGAAGTGGCTATACTGTACCCATTAACTTACTCTTTGCGCTCTTGTGGACTCATATGCCCGTTTCGTTTCTCCTGCCAGGTTCTGGAGCCGTCGCATGCCATCAACCATGGACACATCCAGAATATTTCCAATGAAATCCTGAGGTCGTACTGGACCAAGAAGTTTGATACCTTGAAGTGTCGTGCACCTTGACAGCTGCACATAGAGGCTCGTGAAATAAGCCGGAAGGGGTCCTGGGACCGAGGTTAAAGCGATCATCATCGCGAGGCGGGCTGGACGAGACCGATGCCATCGCCGCCGCCGCCGTCGGCTGCGCTGAGCGCAGGATGGGCGGATTACGGTGTACTTGAAGGTGTTTATTGGGCTACTTTCTTAACAGTTGCATGCCAAGAAAGTAAGAATGCAGGGAAGGATGCGGTTGCTCTCCGCTGTCTCCGTAAGTTGTCCGGTGCCGGGTGGTCTTGGGCATTGGACAGAATTCCAGGTCACCTGACAAAATGGTGATTGGTTACATCTGACCAGAATGTCGATCATTTCTTACAAAGCGAGACAGACGTCTTGCGAACGCTTTTTGACTCTCAACGCTTGTGTCTAGCGGAGATAGATGGACATTGGATATCCTATGATAACAAAGAGGCAGCAGCGCAGCCAGTGGCACGAACCTCGTTCAGTTGCGGGTGGCATGCAAAATATTCACCTGATTCGCGACGGAGCAAAAACCTGTGATTTCCTTGGCTATGTCAAATATCGAAAAGGGCTGTCCGTGTCGAGCAGCCAGGGCCACCTTGACTCGTGAAGGTCAGGGCTGTCGAGGCAAAATCGCTTTATTAGAGGGACTGCGCGCCGCTGGGAGCCACGGCACTCGCACGAATCATCATGTGCCTCAATACCCTTGCAGTACAGTAATTGCGAGTTAGCCTACCTGTCAGACAATTGACTCACAGGGATCACAGTTGTGTTGAAGTGAACTGTAGTGCACGGCAGGGGGCGCTGCAGTGTTCGTTCGAGCATCTACGGGCCCCGAGCACCAGGCATGCAGGCGCTCGAGCTTAACGTGCGGATTATAGTATCCACTGCAGCGGACAACTACCCCGACAGCAGACGGCACGCCCCAGGAACCTGACTCTCTGCTGTGTGACACCATCATTTCTCGTGGACATAGCCTGTTTCGGTGCGGCAGCTTGAAGTCGGGCCACCTGGTACAAGTAGCCAGCCATACATAGATCGGTCCCCCTTCCCGCTTAGAGCAGAAAACCCTGACAAGCTTTAGTAAACTTTCCGCGGGCTGCCTTCAAGCGAGAATATCCATACCCATAGCGCGCTGTCCTGTCACGTCCCTCAGGCCGAGGTACTGCGCCGTTTTGGCAGAGCCGGAACCCGGCAGTCGATTACGGTGACGGCGACAGCAGTGGTGCCAGTTCCGGGCAACAAGGCGTATAAAAAATTGCCGGCGGCTCACGGGTCAATGAGGGTCAGGTCATCATCCATAGATAGCTGCCGGGTGGATACGAGCCGGTTCACTGCTACATCAGCCACAAATGCAGTTCCGCTGGTGGCGGAGGCGGTTGAGCAGCACGTAGCGACCAGGCCTTCGACTCTTCTCACGCGTGTTGGTGGGCCCGACGGGGTGTATGACCTGACCGAGGCCAAAGGCTCGCAGCTCGTCCATGGGCACCAGTCCAGTGTTCGAGAACGTGTTGCAGGAGACACCGCCCTTTGCGCCAGTTGTGGCTACGCACGCAGGACCATTCTGATCGATGCTGCGACACGGTTTGGGAATTCTCCAGTGATCGTCTCTGGCTGGGCAACTGTGGATAAACCAATTAGGTCAGCGTCCGCGAAGGCGAGCATACCTGAGTGTGATGTAGGCCAGCCTTGACGGGGAAATAGTTCTGTGTGAGTGTAAGTCTTGGTAAAGTGTCGTTTCTGAAGCTTGTTAGGCGATGTCTGCTTACACTGCCTTCGAGGGCCAGAGCACACTGGCTTGACGGCCCATCTGGAGTGGCGGGAAGTCCGTCGCTATTTTGGCCATAACAAACCCGTTCAAAGCAGCCCTTGGGTCAAACCGGCGCCACACAATGGCAGAGAGCATCACATCTGTAGCACGGCACAGATGCGTAGCTGAGCATCGGGCAGAGGGCCGTGTGAATCCGGTGTCGAAGGAGTCCGGGTTCATCTATCTAATCATTGACTGAAGTTCGAATTACATATCTGCCAGTTCAGGTTGTAGCGTTGGACCAGCTGCAGACAGACCACACGGCAGGCAGACTCTAAGTTTGCCTGGAGTTATAGATGTATCATTGGTACGCGGCGATGCTGTGAACCGTTTACGCGAACGAGCGGCTTCATATTGACAGCACCCAGTAGAATTCGCGCACGGGATAAACAGCCTCGCATCCTCTAGGATTGGTCCAGCCATGTCCTAGCAGCTGCAAAGTAGAGAGACAGGACTACAGAGTATGACCTCCGATCTACCCTCTGCTTGCTGCCCGCCCTTTGCCTCCCTTCGCGTTACCCCCCCTGCCAGGTTTCACAAATCCTTCCTGAGCCTGGTTCTTAGTCATATCGCCGTCTTTCTTGTTCCCGGAGGTGGATGTGCCTCCTCCTTGCTTAGCCGCGACCTGAAACTTGGTACAGTCATCCTGAGCGCCACGCTGGGCGACAGGCATCGCGACCGGCTGATGGTTCTGGGCAGCGATCATGGTACATACACGGTAGACGCCGGGCGGAAGCCCAACCTGTACCACGGCTTGGAGCAGGCCTCGCCCGTTCCCAGCATCGTCTATGCCCTTGAAGAAGGCGAACTTAGTGGGGTCCGGCGGTGTAGTAGCCTGCAACGACCCGATGTCCTGGATTGTGACGTGACAGTGACCGATGATGTCGCCGTTGTCGTCCAGGTCCTGTGGCGCTGTGTAGTAGCTGGTGGTCGGGTTGACGAAGTTACCAGCGGCCAGATGCGTCGTCTGCACGGACACGTTGAAAGTGGTGTCAGAGGTGAGGGTATCGCCCGGCTGCGGTTGTGTGATTATGGCCGAGATCATGTTGGAGGTTGCAGGGATGCGACCCATGGGTACGCCGTTGCAGGAGCCGGAAACAAGTTGCTCGCCATTAGTGAGTTCTTGACCTTTACAGAAGGTAATAAAGTTGTTGGCGTCACTAAAGCGAGCTGGTCAGAGTTATGTCCTGAAGAGAGAGGAAGTATGGCTGTATTACGTCTCGGACTTGGCCTGCCCCGGCTTAATGCCCTGAGTCCCTGGCTCTTGGCCGGTGAGGTTGCTGGCGCTTTGTATTACATCCCCTGTCAGGCAACTTTGCCCGCCATTGCCACGGTTGTTACCATCGTTGTTGGCATTGTTATTATTAGCATTGTTGTTCTTGTTGCTGTTGTTTGATCTGTCACTCGAAGCGAGCTGACCGCCAGCAGGAGACCTGGCTAAGGTTGAACTATCGCCCAGTCCAGCTGAGACGAGAAGCGCAAAAACGAGAATGGCAAACATTGTACCTGCGTGTGTTCTACCGACGCGCGCCCCAAAGATTTCTCGCTCGACAAACACTCGTCACGTGTTACGCGCCCAACCCCTCACATGGCAGACACCATCACGTGCCCAACTCCATCACGTGGTGGACACCGTCTGGTGATTCACACAACCTCTCGCCAGGACGAAACATGGCACAAAATTGTGCAAAGTCAAGCACTGAGCATCTTGTGCGCGCAGCCTGTGCCATGGCGAGACGGTACAACACACGGTCAGGAGGAAGTGAGGCGGACAATGCATGGGTGAACGCGTCACCAAAACAAGCGGTGAGCAGCCTGATGTGCAATATTGACGCCCTGTTGGCGAGGAGTGGAGGCGATTTTCACGCCCCCATGCCGCGTCCGGTCGACTGACACGCCCAGGGGCCGCAGGAGACATGAAAAACCCCCAAATGGCAGCCAACCGGTGGCCACCCCCTGTATTCGCGGGCTGCTGTGTCCATTCCACCAGTCGCCACATCGGACTTAAACACCAACTCCGCCGAGAACGAATGCCGTCGAACCTTGCGTGGACGCGGAGCGTCCCTCATCGTCTTTCATCCACGATGTAGTTGGGCACCTGTCCCTAACGTGAGCAAAATCAGCCACGGGTGCTGCACTCCAAATGCCCCAAGGAGCAGTCGTCCGGGTGGTGCCACGACTGAGGCACATGAAGGGGACGGTTTGGTATATGGCGGCTCACAGCGACAGCGACACCCCTTGCATATCTGCGAGTCGGCAATATGTGTCATGGAGTACCGACGTCACCCGCTTGTCGGCCTGAACTGCTTCCCTGTTGGGTTGGAAAGGGTCCATTGGGAGGCTGCGCTGGTCTGCCTCAAGCGATGCTACGAACCCGTCTGACCACTCGAGCACCCCGCCCCGCCATCGCGATTGCCAATACCTTCCGTCGGTGAGTCTGGATACTTCCGTTACGCGGACTAACCCGCGAGTTGCAGACCCTGAGGCGACTCCGACAAGCTAGTCATGGCGTAGACACAGCAGTGGTCCATACCCTGGCCCACGCTGGGCATCTACGCCGATGTCACCCCGCTCCATTCATCCCGCCTCGCGCCTCTCGCTGCACCGATGTGTCGAGCTGTTATTCGTGCAGGCCCCTTCTCCGCGGCCCCATGGGAACGCCCGGCTGATGTACATGGTGTATGGAGTTCAAGGCTAGAAAACCGTCATGAGCAGGCAAGGCGGCTCAAGGACGGCCGTTGGCCTTCTGTGCTGCATACATAAAATGCCGAGCTACTCGAGAACGTTCCGAACTCTTGACACCTGCCGTGGTGCTCCTTCAACTCCTGGCGAATTGAATCTCGTCACGTATCGAAGTCCCGCATCCACGCCCGACTGATCCGACGCCGATATTCCGCCATCATGGATGTTTGGTCTGCGCGAGCGTACGACGAGATTGTCAAAGACGAGCTCAAGCTTTGGGAGGAGAAGGATGTCCCAGTGGAGGCTCGGTACTTTGACCACCCCACGGAGCGTTGGTCATTTTGGGCGGGACGACTGAGTGTATTTGTGAGAGACCAGTCGGACGACTTTGTCAAAGGCGCGGCGCGCCACGCTGTAAAGAATATGGAGGCCATTGCAGGAGGATCTCGCCGGTACAATGCGCGGCATGATGAAGGAGACGAAAGTTGTATCATTTGCCCAACTATGACGAACGATCCAAGGGTAGACTAGAAACCCTCGGCCGGAAAGGCCAGCGGCGAGTTCAATTTATCATGACCTCCTAGTGTCTAGCGGTGGAGCCCCGTGGCTGCATGCCAGAAAATGATGGGCCGTATGAAGTCGTGCAGCCGTGTGCCCCTCGAGCGCATGGGCGGCTCCGGCGAAATTGCCCTTATCATTTGTAAAGTAGAGGCTTGTGCCCCATCTGCCCGTGCCTCCTTTCCATGAACAACTTCCTGATTTGCCCGGGCATATATCTTACCGACGTCGCCAAGTTCAGGATTGCTATGTTGTTTCGGAGAACTTATACAGCCAGTCTAGCGTACTAAAGACCCTTCGTCGCTGTCCCAGAATGGAGCTCAGTGTCTAGTGCATAAGATGCTCGTAGCTGGCTGACCGCCGTGCGCAGTCGGTTTCTGACGTAGCTCTCTCAATTTTCATGCTGAAGGGCAGCGGCTGCCGCAGAGATTCGTATACGAAGGGAGCTAATCGTGCGCAATGCTTCCTCGTCTCCCACTGTGGGTAGTTCTGCCTGCCACATGGCGTGTACAGTGTCCAGCTGATATATCGCCTCGGAGTCGTCGGTCACTTGTGGGTTCTTGTACCATTCGAGGACCTCTTCGCCATAGTGGATCAGCTCCTGATTTGTGGCAGTGGTGGTAAAGATTTGATACATGCGACGACCGATGGCGTCTTGAATCTGTTGGTTGGTATGATTGCCAGTGGGCGACATATCGCAGATAGCGGCAAATGAATGCTGGGAGCGATACAGAAGTAAGCAGCGTCAGGAAATGAAGCGAGGGAACTGAAGGGAGGCGATGTGGATGGAGGTGGCTTCGGTTGTAACAGCTAATTATGCGCTGTCATGCTCAGGCAGTGGGGTTGCTTCTGGAGAGGCGTCTAAACATTAATCCGGCCGCTTCAAGGCGCTATGCCAACAGGCAACGGCTTGCGCGCAAGCTGCCCCAAGAGGCCAATTGGATCGGCCCGTGGCAGTCGTGTTGTGACTGCATGCTGTTGGGATGCCCCAATGGTTTGGCGGGTAACGGCAACTGATAGCCACCAACGCAAGCGGTCTGTAATTAGCGCAAAACAGGCAGGCGTAGGTCACGTAGCCTTGTTGACCTACACACCAGATGCGGGTCTTCCTCCCGGGGTTGGGAGTGCCCACCCACAGCTCCACATCGGCGCTCGCTCCTTCGTACATCTGCTACTCTTGTCAACGTCGTGTTTCTCCGCATCATCATCCCGGTTTGCCACATTATGCATCAGTTCAGCGCTTCGCAAAATCTGTCTGCCGGATATCGCGAGGTTGGCGCCGAGGTTGAACGCCTCCTTGGTCGCAGATCGGACCACCACGGCTTTCAAGCCCGAGCTGATCTAGCCGCCAATACGATAAAGAGGACTGAGTCGACACCCAGCGAGCATCAACGGCGAATTGCGGATGTACCTCGAAAGTCCAGCCAAGAACGCACACTGAAGGCAGCTACAAGCGGCGACCAGCCTCCCAATAATGTCGGGCTGATGGATACGGAACCCAAGCTCCAACAAGCGTCGAACGTGCAGAACGTCATTGAGCCACATGGGAAGTGGCGGGGCTCCGACATCAGCGGAGGGAGTTACAAAACCGGCAGCGGCGCTGCCGGACCCCAAAAACTACTGACCAGCGCGTCCACGGCCGGCTTCGGGACTCCAACGCGCACGGACTTCGCCATTGCCAGTAGGAAACGAAACCGCGATTTCCACAGACACTTTTGGGGTGTCCCTAACAGTGACTACCTGGTCGACGACTACAGTTGTGCGCTGCAAAAGGATATTCTCACGCACGGCCGACTGTACGTGTCACCGCGCAACATCAGCTTCAGCAGCAATATTTTCGGTTGGGTTACGACCCTGGTGATTCAATTTGACGAACTTGAGTCCATCACGAAGAAAAGTACTGCCTTGATCTTTAGAAATGCGCTCATGATGTCCACAGTTCATGGCAATTATACCTTTGCAAGCTTCTCCAATAGAGACACGACCTATGACCTCATCGTCGACATCTGGAAGCTTGGGCGTCTAAGCTTGAAGAGCACGATGAATGGAGTCCGGGTGGAGGGTAGTGGAGGTGACAAGACTGAACGGGTCGGCGGCGTCGAGGCTCCAGGTGTGGAGAACGAGTCTTCACCTGTCCCATTTGAGTCTGGAGACGTCAGTGCTGAGTACAGCAACGAAGGAGTCTTACCTGACGAGGAGGAGGATGAGGAGGAGGATGAGGAGGGCCGAATAAAGTCGGGGACGAAGTTCAGTGGCATGGGGTCCCATGTGCAGCGCCCGGTTCGAAGGAATGTGTCACCAATGCCGAACATTGCCTTCATGGGCGCGCTGCTCCTGGCCTTGCTGGTGGCTATAGGTGTTCGGTTCTTGTGCGCGCCTTCGAAGGCCGTCCTGCTTTACGAGCGAAGTATGGGTCCCTTCAGTCCTCATCATCCCGCGGCCTGTGATGAGATAGGCCGTTCAACAGGTGGGGAGCTATTGGCATGGCTAGATGAGCGGATAGAGCTCGGTCAGTCAGACTCAAACAATCTCATCCCTTTGGAAAGGTACCCTTGGCCCCAACCGATGGGTGTGAAGGTCCAGGAAACAGAAACGGATGTACGGAACCTGGAGGAAGTGATACGAGTGATGGAAGCGAAGCTTAGTGCGCTAATGGAGATGGTCGGCAAGATTACCAACATCCAGGGAGGCTGTGTGTGGATGGAAGGCCGGGAAGGCCGTGACGAAGGTATCGTGACGGGCAGCTTTTAGACTTCATGTACATCAATGGCCACCGACATGTGTTATCAAGTGTGCGCAGGTCCTTTGAGCCGAAAGCAGTGCCTGGTTAAATAGGAAACAGAAGTCGAAAGCGGAAATGTTGGACATCTAGACACTAAACTAAGCCAGGTACTCCTTGTCGCAGAGCCATTACAATTTAGGTGAGCCCCTCACCTACAGCCATAGGCAAAAATATCTGACATTTCACAGTCACAGAGAATCTACAGGGCGCTCCCGAATGTTCATGTTGAAGAACTTCGCTTCGATGAAGGGGACCTCAACACAAAGCGCATGCTTGACTTGATGGCCGTTAGTTCCGTCCAGGGTGGCAGCATACCACTATATATGCATGTCGTTACGCGTATCCTGCGCCAACTCCGCATTATGCACCAGAAGTCCAACACGACCTTCAAATATCGAGACTTCAAAAAGTACCTGGACGCTGAGGATCTAACTCCAAGTCAACGATGCCCCCTTCAGCAACGCCTGGATACCTTGGAAAGTTTCATGTCGAAAGAGCAGACCCATCTTGCCCCTTCTGGAGGAGGGAAGAAGAAGAAGTCCGTATTCGACAAGACAGGGAAGCATATGGGAGCCAAAGGTTTGTCATCACCAACAAGAGGCCACGGTTGGGCTCGCTCACATCCCCTGCAGGCCGGACACCTTACTATCATTGACCTGTCTTGCCCATGCGTAACCGCAGAGGCAGCATGTCTTTGTTTAACGTCTGCCTCAGTCTTTTTCTGGAGCAGAAGTCAACTATAGGCCGCGTTATCGCCCTGGACGAGGCCCATAAATATATGACTGACACAGCCGAATGTGAGACACTCACACAAGCGCTCCTCACAACCATACGCCTGCAACGTCATCAAGGTGCCCGTGTCATCATTTCAACGCAGGAGCCCACCATCTCACCGAAACTTCTGGATCTCTGCTCCGTAACCATAGTTCATCGATTCACGTCTCCACACTGGCTCCGTGCACTCAAGTCGCATCTAGCTGGAGCAACAGTCTTGAATAAGAGTCACTGCGTTGCAAATGCAGACCTGGGATACTCTGTCGATGGCTCGCCAATATGCCAAGATGTCGGAATGGAGCTATTTGCGCAGATCCTTGCGTTGCGCACGGGCGAAGCTCTGTTATTCGCGCCTAGCGCCGCAGTCGATGTTCTGACGGGCACGGCTAATGACGCGATGACTAAAACCCCGTCCAGTGTGCCGAACTCAGAAGACTTCCTCGCGCCGACTGTCATTACAGGTAATGGCGATGCGGATTCTGTAACCGACCTATTGCGGCTCGAACATGGATTC
Organism: Purpureocillium lilacinum; assembly: GCF_023168085.1. NCBI lineage: Eukaryota > Fungi > Ascomycota > Sordariomycetes > Hypocreales > Ophiocordycipitaceae > Purpureocillium > Purpureocillium lilacinum. The sequence goes on from NW_027072112.1 coordinate 6,974,889, forward strand.
ATGAAGATATACGTGCGCAAGCGTATCACGCAAGATGGGGGAGGCAGTGTGATGGCGGGCTGAAAATGTCAGGAATTCTGCCAAAGCCAAGCTCGGCGGTATGGGGGGCCAAGGTGTCAAATTGCAAATGCATTTGAGAAACATCCATAGTGTGAGGCCGTGACAGTCGGAATGCATTTCATAGAAGAAAGGTCAAAAGTATTGTCATGTTTCCCTTCGTTATTGTAGAATTCACGGCTTTCCCGAGTAGCGACTGGCATACCCTGTATATGCTGTGCTCAGGGCTCAAACGAGACGAACTGAATAGGCCGGTGAACGCAGCCGATACCATAGGCTCGCAGCATGAAGCCTTAACGTTTCAAGGCCACTCCTCTAGTTTCGGTATCGACTTCTTGAGTTGGCCTGCATAGGGAGGCATCAATCTTGGCAGCCATCGTGGTCATAGGTCTTCGAGTTCCGTATTCGGTTCTATGCATGGGGACAGCGTGGGTCTTCTGCGCAAGGTCAGTGTTGTGACAGGACGACGATCATATGCACTTACTAGCCAGTGGCGACGCCTCTGACTTTGCGGGTACGGAGTCGGGATGCCAACTCGGAGGCACTGAGCAAGCCAGAATTTGCCGAGTGAAATCATCGAGCCTTTGTCTCTATCCGCGAATGCCAACCCGACTGTTGCTGCCGCTGCTGGGTCTAAGTTGAGGATTCGCAAAGAAGGGGAGGTAGTACCACTCGAATCAACCCTTGAAATCAAGACACAGGTCTTCCACAAGCGTCTTGAGACTCGAGACGTCGCGTCGCAGCTCTGGGTATCTCAAACTCCCAAGCTTGTGCGCGCCTACCACCGTAAAGGTTTCTTTCAAGAGCCTGAGGTGGAGGACGTTACGGCCGCTGTCAAGAGGTGGGAAGAAGACAGTCAAGAGGAATTGAGAAAATTAGCCTCACTGGTCAACAGGATTCTCACTATGGCGAAGGAACTCGGTGAAAGTACGGTCATGAAGTATGACGCAATGGCAGACAGATTGGTAATTGCCAAGGTCGCTGGGAAAAAGATGCTACCGACCGACTTGTATTCCAAATGGGATGATGCGTCAGTTGAACCGGCTGTGAGCATGGACCCTCGAACTCCTGACACTTCGCTAACAAAGTATAGACGATGCCTAAAGAGTCATCAACAGATGCTGCAGAAGCCGCTGAGCTTGAACCCTCCGGTGACACCAGCGCAGTGTCCATCGCCAGACCACCTACTGGATGCGGCTGCTCCTCGGGTTAGACTGGGACAGATCTGTCGAAAGAGCGCACCGACGCCCCGTTTTTCGATGCCATTGCCTGCAGTGTAGAGCATGAATTGCGCCATTTTATTTGCCGCATACCGTGCCAGCTGGCCGAATACCGCATCTTGTGCAACTCTCACCAGACTCGTGCTGCCGATGTCGGCAGGCAGCCGAATATTCGAGATGTTGAAAATAGATTGACGACAGGAGACCGCTAGTATATCCACGGGACCGGATAGCAATAATGGGCCCCAATGCGGGCGCTCTAAATGCAGTGTTCAGAATGCTCAATTTTTCCCGTCGCGAGTCCGTTTCCTCTATTTGAGACGGTTCCGAAGCAATGATGCGGTGCATTATCCGTTGCCGACAATGGCAGTTGCGTACATGCCCGATGCTTGCCGTGCATAACACTGCAGCAGGGGCGACGTGATCCTTTCGCTCCCACGTGGTGTCGCAGGCTTGATGTCGGTCTGTTGATGTCGGCTGCTTCTTGACATGCTGAATATTTGTAGTACAACAAGTGGACTAATGTCTGACTCTTCACATGCAGACGATGATCAGCGCTGGGAACTTTACGGTCATCAAGCATGGCTGCCAAAGATGGAAGTCCGGAGGGTGGGGTGGGGTTTGCTGTGGGTGTCGGGGCCGGCTGCCCACCCACGCCCACAAACGGCCACAAGTGGCCTTCAATGATCGCTATGCAAACGATAGGGATTGTCAGGAACTGGCCGCGCAGCCTTGTGACCTTCCATTACCGGTTCTCTCGTGAGGATGGCCGGGGAGATCGGGGCGATTGTCCCCTTCCCGCCAAGTTGGGTCCCTATGGCCACCCCTCCTAGCCGCGCCAGGTGGTCAATTCTGGCCTCCTTCTGCACATCAGCAGAACTCATCAGGAACTGGACGATGAGGTATGAAGAGAGCTGTGGCCTTTCAGCATGGCTCCGAGAAATGGGAATATGAGGGCCGGCTTTGGCTGCGGGCATGAGTTTCCGGGGGGGGGGGGGGGGGGGGGGGGGGGGCGGGGGGGCGCCGTGGATGGGTCAAGGAAGTTCACCTTGTGCCGCCATGGGATGCTATTCCCGCAACCCCGACCCGGCAGTAGGTAGTCAACAAGATGGCCACTGGGGAACTGTATCCCTTTGGCCACTAATAAGAAGGCTGATTTTGTCTTTTCCTTTCAGAATCATTCCCGGTTGCATTCTCCCCGGCTGGACAAGTGCCCGCAACAGGCGTGATTTTGCCGCGAGGGCCGTCGCATCCATGTGCCGCTATAGCGGCTTATTGCCGCGAACTATTTCTGGCCTTGGGCCACTTACGTTCATAAGAGCCGCACAGGCATCACGGGCAAAGCAATGTCCAAATACAACTGCCTCTATCACCACCCCGTTTTAGACCAGCTTCCTGGACACATCAAAAGAACGCCGTATCATCGCCTTTACTGTACCTGGGCCATGCCGGCCGTGGCAATAATTGTAATTGGATAAACGGACATGTCTAGAAGAGGGCGTGGCTACCGCAAGTCCCTTGATGCAAACGAGCATTAACGGCGAAGTGCTCACCGTGGGACGTTGCTGGCCCTACTCTGGGCTTGCGTCCACATGCGTGTTCCTCGGAGTCGCGTGGTCACCATCGGACGCGGCAGCAGCTTATCGACCTAGAGCTGCACACCCGGAATGAGTCCCTGTGGCCCCATAACGTCTTGTATATGGACACACCTCCACGCAACGATGTCGAGTAAGTGACATAAGCTGTACACTCACTCACTCATTAGTTGATTACGCCCGTGGTCTGCTTGTCAGAAACCGGAAGACCGTAGCGAGAGACGCCGCTGAACGACGCCCAGAAAGTGGCGTCTGGGTCTGGTCAACTGTCCACGTGCTCCTTGGGCGGAGTTATAGAGCCTATCTGTTTCCGCATTTTCGGTGATGCAAGGGCGCCTGGATATGGCCGATTGCTCCCAGCCTTCCACACCACCGCAGCGCCGGCCACATCCACAAGACCTTATGCCGTCCTTGGCCGGAGATGGAACATTGTACGAAATCACAGCAAGTGCGGACTGTCAGGCTCCAACGCAGGACGATGTTGAAGTGGACTGTGTGCGTCAACGTACGTATCAGTTCAGGAACCTGGTCTCGAATGCATAGATGCACAAGAATATCTCCAAAAGTTTCGCTTCACGTCTTTGAGAGCTGCGTTACACTGTACTTCCTGCGACTTTGACTGTTGTCAATGGTATTCACGTTCAAAATATTGTAGGAACACCCTCAACGGAATACATGAAAAATACATACGAAGCAAGAGGAAACGCATTACTTCGATTCCATGCTTACTCACTCTCAAATTCCTGCCTTCAGACATTACACATCACCAGGCGCGATACTAAATGGCGTCCGCTCCCCGTCTCCGAGTTCCGCCCAAGGAGCCAGACGCACGCAGAAGGCTGGGAATGGAGGACGACGCATCAGGGTCCGGGTTCGGTGAGGCAGGCCGCCCTGCCCTTCTCTCGTTCGATGAGATGCCGGAATGGTTTCAACACAACAACAACCGGTGGATTCTTCACGGTTACCGGCCCATATCGGGCTCGGTTCGCGCCTCGTTCCGCAGTTGGTGTCTTCTCCACAACGAGACGGTCAACATCTATTCCCATCTCATTCCCGCCGTCGTCTTCCTCCTCGGCGAGTGGTATATCTTGCAGTACCTTGCTGGCAAATATTCCAGAGTTACTAGCACCGATTTTGTTGTTTTCTCATTCTTCATGCTTACGGCGACCATTTGCTATGCATCTTCGGCTCTTTATCATACTTTGATGAACCACTCTTGCACCGTGGACCATTTCTGCCACCGACTAGATATGCTTGGTATAGGGCTCTTCATAGTCGGTGACATTGTCTTGGGAGTATACATAATCTTTTGGTGTGAGACTACGCTACGCAATATCTATTGGTCTATGGTTAGTTGATATCCATATGTTCGGCTTTTCTGTCCCTGGACTGGTAATCGGGTCTAACACCGTCTTCATCGGTCAATAGATTGGGGTTTTCGGGGCATTGACCACCATGGCGAACATCCATCCCAAGCTCCAGAGCCACAAGTATCGCTCCATGCGAACACTTGCGTTCGTGGCGACTGGCATGTCCGTTGTGGCGCCCTTGATTCATGGGCTCGATATATTCGGGCTAGACCTGATGAGCAAAAAAGGCTTCACCTGTAGTATGGTGGCAAAGATAGGCTGCCTTCTACCTGGAACCGCGCTTTATGTAGTGAGTCTCCCGTTTTGCCCATACAGGAGAAAAATCGATCCTAATACACGTGATTCGAAAGATGAGGTTTCCCGAAAATTGGTGGCCTGGAAAATTCGACATGTGCAGCTCCCACTCATTCATGCACATTCTGGTGGTCTGCGCCGCCATTATCCAGATGATAGGGTATCTGGAAGCCTTCGACTATGCTTACTCAAATATTACGTGCTCGACCTCTTGAGTTACTACCCTTTGTAGAGCCTCTAACTACCGGGACGAACGGCGACGTTCCAAGCTAGGTAGCGCTGTTGGAGATTCTGGCAGCAAGGTGCTTTTGGGAGCCAGGAATGTTGACATTCATGACGAAGGAGAGAATATCCACTCCAGGGATCAAGAGCCTGCAATGGCGTTTCGAGGTGAAAGGTTTGCCGGAGTACGGCAATGCAAACTCGGGAGGCTCCTGCGTCTGTCCGCGACCGGGCCCGCAACAGGCCTCTGTGCGATCGGTTGCAATCGTCGCGGCGTCGCTGGGCCAGACCGACTTCTTTCCTTGCCAACGCGTGCTAGACGGGCCGAAAACGCACGACATGGTTCTTGACATCGAGCGCCTTCCTTTGTCATCATACTTTCATAGCATGCAATTGTTATGGCAGACCATTGTACCTCGATCACAGACATCAGGTCAGCTCACGAACCAATTGGCCAAACGGCTAGGGCGGGAAAGCGAAGCGGGAGTTACAAGATGGTAAGCGGCTTGTGAAGACCAGGGACGGTTGCTACAGACACGACATCGGCGGTGCTCACTTCCGTTTGTTGCCTGCCTTGAGGGAAATCGGCCGAGATGCTTGTGGTACTGTGCTGTTCTTTCCCAGTGACAGTAAGCCCATGGAGGACCGTCCAACTGTCTATATCCCGTTCCCAGCGTCCGAACTCCCTTGCAGTCAGTTTGGTCGAGTTGCTCGGGGCGCGCGCCGTAGTACAGTACGGGGCACTGGGCAATAGCGAGCCCTCCGTCAGATGCCCAAAGTTAGTGAATGGGAACTCCCCAGCCACACATTTCCTACAAGACAAGAAACCGTCATAGAGGGCCACAGCTGCGTCGACCACCAAACCGATACAACACTCGAGGACAGTTTTGACGACGGCAGGTAATACGCTCTTCCACATGGACCAGAAGCATATGGGGCCGGTTTTGACGACACTCACGCCGCCGGAATCATCTCCTGACCGCTGTAGCAGCGAAGGGTGACTGCCCATATCTCTTGTCATCATGCTACATATACTCACGTTACTCTAGCGCAGAGCGTGAGCCTGATTATCCCGTGTGCTGCCTTTATCCGGGTTGCACCGCCGAACCCTTCGGCCAGTGCGTGGAACTGGATCAACACTACAAGAAAGACCACAGCCGCAAATCGCGGGATACGCCATTCTACTGTGACTACTCATCATGTCCCCGCCACATTAACCCATTCGGCCGGCTGCATCGCCTTCGCGAGCACATGCGAACGGTTCACAAAGAAGCCATCGGAAAGCAACCGGCTGTGACCTACGAGGGAGCCTGTGTTGACGAGCAGGCAACACCAAAGTGGTGGCGCTGTGGCAGCTGCCTGCGGAGAGTCGCCCCGGATCGCTTTGGATACGAATGCCCCGACTGCAAATTGCGGAATCGGACAAAGCGCAAGGCACCAAGACAGGCTGATTGATGAGCTGCGGTCCAGGTGCCGGCCCCATGCCACTTCGGCCTATCTAAGAACCGTGCCGAGCCCTGACCGAGCCATACAGGACACGCCGGCACGATAAACCGAGGCGGGCATATTAGCGCTGTCGCGACAATAGGCTGGCTAAGAGAGTGTAACATCGCCGCATGGTCCCGCTCGCGCTGTGGGTTCGTTCCCAGACGGGGTACTGCCTACATGTTCGTCCAGGCTCTCCCTGGACTGGCTGCACCCCCTCGACAATGTGCCTCAATGACAGAGCTGATCTCGCGTTTGCGAATATGGCCAGATCTAGGACATGCCTCCACGCGAAGCTCAGTGCTCAGGTGGTAGCATAGCGCCATGTCGCGCACTGGGTTTGGTCAGCATGGAGGCATTTGCTGCCTGCTGAAGCTCACGAGCCACGGGCCAGAATCAACGAGGTGGCTCGGACACACTTCTCCCAAGCAACGCAGCGCTTCCCCATCACCGCAACATTTCCCTTCCGCGCAGCGCTTTCCCTTCCACGCAACATTTACTCTTCCACGCAACGTTTTCCCTTCCACGCAACGCTTAGCCCCCGTCGACGCGACGCTTAGTCAATCACACACTCTCAGCACCCTCGCGCGACTAGCAACCTCCTCCAGCACGTCCAAATCTCCTCTCGACACGGATACGAGGTCGGAGCTCGCTATCATGGCATCCGTACTCTGCATTTGGGGGAAATCCTACACATAAAGTTGCCACAGAAGTCATCGGAAGAAGGCGCACTTTCGTTGCTGCGAAACTATTTCTTTGGCGAGGCGTGGCTGAATCACCACAACACAACAGGCCATAACGGTGAGGAGGTGAGCACATGGAGAAATAGACAGGCTCGTTATCGTGAGAAGGTAGAGTGCGAGCTCGGGTGCGGGTCGACTCTCCAACGTGACAGGATGAAAAGACATCACAAATCAGAGCACTATAGGTGCACCGAGTGCGATCGAATGTTCATCTCCACCGGCAAGAAAGAGCACGAGCACAGCACTAAGCACCTTTCTTACATAGTGGTTCCTTCGCTTGACCGGGAGCACGCAGGTGCTGTTGCGGCGACATCGACACAGCGGACATACGAGCCCAGAATGCCGCGCGAGAGCATTGAGACTGCCCAAATGCGCGACAAGTATGGTTCCCTGATTCAAGATTTGCTTGGAGAATGCCGGAACTCAAAAGGTTCCCAGCCCAGCCACACAAGGTGGGATGATAGCCTGGCACTCCTAAACCGGATCTTCCCTCCTGATCGCGACATACCGATCGCGCGAATTGGGCCCATGTCAACAATGGCCGACGACGCAGATGTTTGGTATATGGCGAAGCCAACCCAGCGCCGAGCCCGCTCAAGGCAGCGAAGCCTGCAGAAAGCGAACCGTATGCCAGATAGTATGGAATGTTGCGGAACAACGCGATGTTTCTATTCATCGCGGGGGACTATCCCGTGCCTTTGAAACACAGGCTTCCTTCTCGCTTTCCAACCTGCTCGCCCTGACAAACGCCGACCTGACCGCAAGTACGCTCTGGGCAATCAGCATACCTGGAATGAAAATCCAGAATGAGTTAAGAAAGACAAAATATGCCCAAAAATAAAAGGCTTCTGGCCTGCAGAAATGTTTGTTGTGCGCCCGAGATGCACAAATGGCCGTTGCGTAGTACAATGCATCCCCGTACAGTTGACCGAGACTTACGATGAGTTGCAGCGGGTGCCTCAAAGGGTGCCGAAAGACAATATAGTAGGCGCAAACAAACGAGAACGGCCCCCAAAAGAGAGCAGTAATGGCTTCCATGCAGACGACGAAGGAGTCATCAGTAAGGCAACGGGAGTCCGACAGGGCGTACTCTTTCCAAAGTTGACTAAGAATATCAACCTCGCCCGGAAGGTGGCGAAAGTTATACACAAAATGCCCTAGCAAAGTCAGCGTCATTTTTCAGTAGCACGAGCGCGTATGCCTACCTTCGAAGAAAAATGTATACACCCAGTGAGGACAAGCCACAAAGCCGCACATAAGTCACCTGCGTGTATCCTCTGTTTCGAAATCTTGATCAAGCCCAGTCCGATCGCCAAAACCGCTAAGCATGCGGTACCAAATATTGCGATGATGGCGAAAAAAGAAAAGAGTGAGCTAATTAACCCTGAACCAGACGGAGGTTATATGTCAATCGCTCACATCGGGCGGCGAAGGGCCACTGGCTCCTTCAACCTCCCTGTAATGACACAAGTGCTGGCGGTCATTATAGGATCACACTCCATGCAGAGACCGCATGAGTGGTTTGTCTGCTTCCCACGAGGCCCGCGCGTCCAGGTCGCCCGATTGCTAATTTGCAAGTCGCCTGATGGGATCATGCTGGACAAACCACCACTGCCAGACAATAACGACAACCGGAGCATCTCTTTCGACACGGCCCGCGACATTGACAACTAAGAGTTTTCCGCAAGAGCTCCGGACCATGGTCTACGGTATGATGTTGGAGCAGGTATTGCATAGCTGGGGTGCCTCGGCTGGATACTAGGCCTCCAGAAACCGATGCGGGCTCCATGTCCCATGGTTAGATCAGGGTAGGCAGCATTGATGGTTGAAAGGCCGTTCTATGACGCAATATGAACTCGAATTCGCTCTGATGTGATTGTTCGTTCTATTAATACCTCCTGGCGTGGAGCGGTGTATTGAATATTCCTCACTGGTGCACGCTACATCCTTACAATAAGGTCCTCCTGGCGGGCACACAGGTCTCCACCCACGTGAAAGCCACTCGCGCCGCGACGTGCCGCTGCCGAACAGACTACGGCGTTTTCATCCTGCCGCCATGATTGATCTCGCGGCAGTCACTCGTCCCTGTAGATCTTTGATAGTCTCATTACCATTAGCCCATGTAAACCACGCACCCCCGAAGTTAGGCAAAGCCAACGACCTGATGTCCCGCATGGCATCCGCAACCACCTCACTTTCAATCCGGCCCAGACCAACATAGAACCACTTGTTTCTCGGTAACCTGGCCGACATCTTTCGTAGGCATTCATGCCAATTTTTGGATCCCAGGGCACTAGGAATCATGGTGCTAACAAAGACCATGTCTACTTCTTGCAGAATCTCGTCGGAAAGGACGCCGTCACAGATCACCGTCTGCGTCATTAAATAGCTTCTCGCAGGATCTGTTTTCGTCAGTTCGCGAAGGGTACGATAGTAGGCTACCGGAATACTGAGCGGGCGACACCCCATGTGGAATCCGTTAAGAATTACACTCCCTAAAGGCCGCTCGTTTGATTGGCTTTCGCTTGTGTGTCCGTATTCTGACCATGCCATTTGGGCCACTTGCTTTGCGGAGGCTTCCTCCATGTTATCTTCCATCCAGCGCTCTACCAGGACTTTGATTCCCATGCTCTGACAACTTGTGATGCTGCGCTGGAGAGAAACTGCATGCTTCGTTGTCCACCTGTAAGGTACAATAAATAGTTTCGCCCTTGTGAGTGAGCAGAGGTCTTCTAAGGCTGGAGGCTCCTCGCCGGCTAATGACTCGTAGTAGACAACTGTATCGACCTCTGGCCTTCCAAAGCTGTAGTCAGTGAGTGTGTCGGCAGGCGCAGTGGAGGCCGGCATGGATAAGCTCGATACCGTCTCTCCGATGCATACACCAATATATGCAGCCACGAGCAGGCATGTGACTGGAATCATGGGAATGTTCGAGCAGGGCTTTGGTACAGTATCGAATTTCTTCGCGAAGGAAAGAATCGAAAAGAAAGACTTCACAAGCTGTATTTGAGTGCGCTATACAGTCCAACATTAGGCCTACCTTCGCTCTTTTCAATTGGGCTGTTAATGGCTTTAAAGTACCATTGACACTGGACCACTACCTCCTCAGTGGCAGCTTTCTCCTTCTGCCATCCACTCCTGTACATACTTTTCCGAGCTCTCAAAGTTGTCCTAGCGTACCGTATGGCGTGACTTCCGCTCCATCCAACACTAGCCTAGTGGATCACCTCCTGAGGCTCACTCCACAGAGCGCGACACGTCAGGAAGCCGCAAGACTTGCTGCCATGCTCATGATCTCGATCACGGAGAGGAACTGGATGATACTGTACATACTGAGATAGTTCTGTTCTATTGCTTGCTGCCAGGAGAATGAAGCCGTGCCTGTCTTGAGATTACTCTACCGTAACCAGGCTCCTAATAGTGTAACCCGTCCGTTTTGTGGCCCCAAGCCGTCTTAGCGGTCCGATCGCTTCGAGCGCGAACCGAACCGGCGGTTCGTCTGGATCTCCCAAACCGCACTATTAGTCTATCGGCAATCGCCAGACCTGACCGTCATGTAAACCGCGGTTCAGGCTATTAGTCCCGTGGTCGGTGGGTATCCATCGGGAAACCCCAAGCCCGCGGCCCTTGGGCTGACGTACGTCTTCGGATCAAAAAGCAACCACCCATTGCCGGCAAGAAAAAAGCAACGGACCTGCCGCTTCCGTGGTTGAAAGCCCTGCACGGAAGTCCCGAACGGTTTACGCGACGCGCCGAATCCGCACCAACGCGCCTCTCGCGTCAAGCTGGCGCCCGCGTGAAGTCGACTGGCCGCACTGGCGACTAGGGGCGAATCTGGCCTGCGAGTGGCGCTGCTTTCTAGAGCACTACCCTAGAACCCGCACAATATCTGGAAATGTGTTCGCGTAGCATATACAGGATCAAGGGGCGGGTCGCCCGCGCGCGCCTCTCGAAATACCCTAGCTTCAGGGATTAGCATAGTCGCCGGGGGCGACGAGGATTAACGTGTTTGTTGGGGAAGCCGTCTAGGCAGGTTGGTTCGTTGTGATAATTGCTTGACGTCCGGCGAGTAGGGGGCGGGTCCGGCGTCCGACCAGCGCCGGCGGCCGGCCGCCCCACACTCGGAGCAGACTAATAGTGTAACCGACGGTTCGGCGGCGTGGAACCGAACCGCCGGTCCGGTTTGGACCAAGCAAACAAGACCGCCGGTTTAGTCCGCTAGACTCGAACCGCACTATGAGTCCACGGACTAATAGGCCAAACCGCGGGCTGCACTCATAGTCCGCTTAACAGTTCACACTATTAGGAGCTCTGACCGTAACCATGTGCGATCATACTGTAATATTTTTCATGTCCTATTCCATTGAGGCTGTCGCTAAACATGAATACCATTGACAACAGTCAACGCCACAGCAGGTACAGTAGAACGTAGAGCTGCCGCGTCCATCGTTTCCTGCCGTCTAGTGTCTGCATGTTGTTGGCTACTATAGGTCATGTCACCTTCTCGTCGTGACGTGGGTGCGTCCACTTCTATGCAGGACGTTATGGCTTCGCAGGGCCTGATTCTGGATGTCTCGATGTTGTGCGGTATGCTGCCGCCACGTCCGAAGAGCCAGTTGCCCAGTTGGAGACATTTGCAACGCCAGTGGCACCGAAAAGCAGAGACCAGCCTTCTGTCCTGGTGTGGGCAAAGGGCCATCTTGTCGACTACGGCACCTGCAGCTTGGTCGGTCAGGAGGCGCAGAAATAGCACCCCTTGGCGGCAAATGGTGAACTTCAGTGACCCCATCCATACCCCCAGAAACTCTTACCCGCAGCCAAAGCCAGCCGTGATATTCCCATTCCCGGAAGCCATGGTGAAAGGCCACAAGCTCCCTGCGTACCTGCATCGTCCAGTTCGTGATGGTTTCTGATGATGTACAGAAGGAGGTCGTGCAAGGCCACAACGGACCACCCGAAGCGGGGGAGGGGGTGGTCGTAGCAGACCCAAGTTGGCCAAAAGTGGACAATCGCCCCTAGTTCCCAGCCACCCCCACGACAGAAACCTGTCACGGCAGGCCACAAAGCTGCGTCGGCCAGTTCCTGACGATCCTTCATACAAGGCCATTTGTGGCCGTCTGTAGGCGTGGGGTGGGCAACCGCCCCTGACACCCACAGCACCCACAGCAATCCCAACCCCACCTCTTCCCCCGGACGAAGGCCCTTCCACTGCCCGCGTCTTTGCTTCACTCTGCCCAATCTCCAGCTCCTTCCCAACCTCCGTCCATCACAACCCACCGACATCGATGACCACGTCTGTTGCTATCAGCACGGACACCGCACCCGCGCGCAAGGCTCATAATTTTTGAGCATACTCTTTTGACCCCATCAGCATCCTCACCGCCGCCATGGCCGACACCGCCACCGCTGGAGAGGCAGAGAAGGTCTGGCTCGCCTCCAATGACAATGCCCTCATCGAGGTTGGTATGTCGTTACATCATCGCCGCTGAGCGACGCAGAGCCGACGCATGGCTCCACGTGCGCAGACAGATCTCGGCCTGCTGACGTGACCGCCCTCTCTAGACCGCGACGTGATCGAGCGATCTGTCCTTATCATGAACCTTCTCGGTGACACGGACGCCAAGTCGACCAAAGAGGCGCCCATTCCCATCCCCAACGTACGTGCATCCTCCTCCAACTTGCCGAACCACTGGCCATAGATCTACATTGCCGGGTGCCAACTCATATAAGGTCAACGAGGTTGTCCTTCGCAGGGTCCTCGAGTGGTGCCAGTGGCACCGTAACGACCCCCCTCAGGGCCAGGACGAGGAGTCGGATGCGCGCAAGAAAAGCACTGATATCGACGACTGGGACCAAAAGTACATGCAGGTTGACCAGGAGATGCTTTTCGAGATTATACTTGTACGTGAACCCTGCATCGCGCTACCTCGATGAGCGACCGTCTCAGGCTAATTATGCCTCACCTGGCAGGCTTCCAACTACCTGGACATCAAGCCCCTCCTCGACCTTGGCTGCAAGACCGTCGCGAACATGATCAAGGGAAGATCTCCTGAGGAGATTCGCAAGACGTTCAACATCACCAACGATTTCACTCCGGAAGAGGAGGAGCAGATTCGGCGTGAGAACGAATGGGCGGAGGACCGATAAATTCCCTCGCAGGACGCCTTGCCGCCGCGCCGCGTGCGGGGCTTGGCGATTATTGACTGATCACTGCATCTTGTTTCGTTACGGTCTACGTCGGGCTGGGCGTTTTTCATGAGTTTGACTGGGAAGGTGTCTGCATCCGTGGATGGGCGGTAGCATGCCTCTCGCTTGTAGCTTTGCATGCGATCATGATGAGGGGAAAGTTGACCTGCGATTCGTCTCCAATGCGAGTCGTGCTGTTTTGGTCTGGCACAACGCGGGATTCCAAACCCCCCCCCTTCAGCAGTGAGCTGGCAGGACTTGGCCCCTTGCGGCGCGCACCACGACCCCGCGTGCATATTCACGGGCTATACTTCACAGCCTTGTCCGTAGCATGCGGCTGGAGACACATGATAAAAGCTGCAGGGGAAACGCCAGGGCAATGCAATCCCTATTTGTTACCCGGACGTACGAGGCAATGCGAACTGGCCTTGGCGGCCGTGTGCGACGGACCCCAAAAAGGAGCGGGTGGCTTAGTTGGCCGCTTCTACAGGCGCGTAATGTCGGGCCTCTCTGCTACTGCGGCTGCGCAGCTATTTCGGTTCATTCTTGTATGGCCTGGGGTTTCCAGCAGGCTGCTTGAATAAATATCGGCGTCCGATTCGCATATTCTTTTCTACCTTAACTCCGTAGCCGCATCACTTGAAGGAGGCCGGAATTGACCACCTGGCGCGGCTAGGAGGGGTGGCCATAGCGGACCCAACTTGGCAGAAAGTGACAATTACCCCTCATTCCCCAGCCGCCAACAGAACCGGGAAGGTCACAAAGCTGCGTCGGCCAGTTCCTGACGATCCTTTCGTTTACGTAACGATCGTGCAAGGCCACTTATCGTCGTTTGTAGGCGTGGGGTGGGCAACCACCCCTGACGCCCACAGCAACACTTGCGCCCCACCCCACCCTCCCGACTTCCATCTTCGACAGCTATGCTTGATGAGCGTAACGCTCCCTGCACTGCTCGTCGTCTGGTTCCTGAAGGTTTCCCAGCTCTGCGAGACGCTCATGCAAGGCCAATACCTGAAACCCGCAGCCATGAAGGGAAGTGGGAGAATAGCGGCCCCGTGGCGGGAACAAGCGGACAACCCGCCAGTGATGAACCCCTTGCTAATCCAGATGCTTCCACATCCTCTTCCGGATGTCACGCTCGCCACAACTTCTTCGCGTGCCGCGTCGTCCAGTTTCCGAGGACCTCGCCAAGCTGCAAGGCCAATGACGATCACCTGCAGCTGCGGGGGCCCTGTGGGTGCCTGCGAGGAAGCAGACGATCGCCACTGACTCGTTCACCGAACGCCTTGGTACTCACTCCCACCCGCTCTCACACTGAGGGCAGCGGCCACGTCGCATCTGCGCTGGGCGAATCCGACTGGATAGACCCAAAGCACCTGCTCAAGTTGTGCGGTAAATTGGTCTGGAGCAGGCCGGTAGGATTGTACAGTACGTCGAGAATCATCCCATGTGTTCTACGTCGACCACAGTCTGACGGAGGAGACAGCACGTCGAGGTACCTGCGTTGAGAGCAACAGTTCGCAGTAATGCCGTCGTTGGCTGGCAGTTTTGCAGCCCTGTCTGTTTACGAGCTTATGCAGTTTCCGGCTGAGCATAGACACGCTGCAATAGCCGATTCCCAGTCTTTCATGCCACCGCCAGAGAACGGACTCTAACTGCTCCGGGCCCACAGAAGAGGAAGGCGGTGTAGCATGACGTGAGCACCGAATCATTGTGATCCAGCCACGGTGTCTCGCCGCAACGACTGCCACCGAACCCTCCCAACCTCCAACAACATCACTCAAGATCCCTGCCGCGCAACCAGCTACTATTATGTCCTCTAACACCACGACATTTGGTATTGTTCTCGTCGCTCGCTCGATATGGTGCAGCGGATATTTGCTAACTGTACAGCCCATGGAGCGAACCGACCCCGCCCGTCGTTTTCCGACCTGCCAGTGGAAGTCCGACAACGAATCTGGGAGCTAACTTGGCCGCCGTCGCGAGTTGTAGAGCTCTGTTTCCGAAACAACCCCGATTTCTCCAGGCCATGTTCGTCTTCCAGCTCCTCGCCGTCGCGAGTTGTAGAGCTCTGTTTCCGAGACAACCCCGATTGGTCCGGGCCATGTTCGCCTTCCAGCTCCTTCTCCGGATCCGACGAGGACCTGCGCAACCCTGCCGAGTTTGACTGCCTGGAAGTGGCCGGCAGATACTGCGTGTGGCGGCAGGGGGACTGCACCCTAAGAGAACAGTGTACCAAGCGCCTTGAGAGGTGTCGAAATCCAGTGGCTCTTCAAGTCTGCCGAGAATCACGCTTGCACACCCTCAGCAAGTACACTAGAATGCAGCACTTAAAGCTCGACTCTGTTGATTTCTATTTTAATCCATACAGGGACTTATTGTGGCTCGATCACGACACTGATATGGAGAACGTGCGTGGTTTGGGCGTCTCTTATGGGTACGACCTTGGTAAGATCAAGATGATCATGGTTGCAGAAGATGGACTCTGGGCCAACGAGGTTGCTGCCCTATTACGCTTCTTCACGGGCTTAAGGCTTGTAAGGGTGATCCTGGAGAATCGTAGGTCTCGGAAGCGGGGGAGGCGGCGCGCTCCCGCCGCAGAGCGGTACCGGCAAGCTGCGCGCGACCTTCGGCAGGATGACAAGATCAGATTACCTACGCGTGACTGGGAAGTGGAGTACGTTGACCTTGAAGGGAACGTTTACTGCCAGTTGTCATTCTCGAAAGATCTGGTACTCAGAAAGGCCTAGATGTTGCACTTGAATGTAGGAAAACTCGCTTCTCCATCCATCGCACTCAAAGGCCTGGGTCTTGTTTGGACGTAAGTCTCGGATCCAAAGTGGGCGCTCCGGCTGCGGGAGGCCTCCATGTTATGCAAGACCCTATGTCCTGCAACGATGCATTGCGACGGGCAATAATTCTCGTGCGCCAACTGTTCGATTTGCGATGCCGTTTGCGCTTTGTTCCTGCAAAACAACAAGATCGCAGCAGTGTGGTGGAGAGCTGCTGAGGCCATGCACTGGTTGCTCGGAGAGAGCTAATGCCCGACGAGCAGGAGCTGGTCCAATTAGGTCTGTGCGGTTCGTCTCTGCACCACCCCAAAATTCGCCTAGCCGATATCTCTGCACCTTCAGCGCTGCGTGCTCCGTAGTTCGGAGAAGGTGAGCGAGGGCCTCCCAGATTTGGAGTGGATAGATCCCAACATACAGCTATGAGCGGAACCGCCGTCCTCCTGCACACATTCTTTTGCGACGCTCGACCCACTTTTGCCGGGGTTGGTGATGGCCGAGCTCCTAGAATTCTACAGAAGAGAGAGTATGGGGGAGGAAACCAGTTTCGCTCATAGCTGTAACACATACTGTTTGGGGCATACACTTCAACGCGGAGCGTATCCACTGTGGCAGCAACATCATAGCGCTAAGATGAAGCAAGCAAATAGTTTAGAAAGCCGGATAAGGACAATATGAAAACCTATCTGACGAAGGAGTGACAATTGGCGTGAAACATGTAAGTGGATGCGGCGCGCGGGACCCGCTTCGTCCGATGCCTGACATGCGGACCACCAAGGGCAGACGTGCGCCGACCAATTCTCTCTGCGTCGTGTTGGAGCTACGGTACATATCCGTTTCTCGACATTGGTACGTAGCGGCAACCAGAACTTGCCGAGCAGATCATTGCGAAGTACGGGAAACCACTTCGTCCAGTTTTTGCGTCGCGTGTGGCAGCTACAGTACATGCCAGCTTCGCAACGCGGTTGCATGGCGACGGCCGGTTCCTGGTTTGTCCAAATCCATCATTTGGACGGCGTCGCCCGGTTCCAGACATGCCGCTCGCAGACGTGGAGTTTGCGCCGAGACGCAGTCGCAGGGGTTTGTGCAGTCTAACTGTCGACTACGGCGATGGCGGACGTTGTGCAAAGTTTGACAAGCAGATCGCCATAGCACACGCGGTCTTGGCACATTCTTCGGGTACAGTAGGGTCCGTATTGAGCGTCCCGTTTTCAACTCAGTGTAAGCTTATAACGGCGTCCCATTTCGGCTTAAAGTGGGGTAATCTCACTTTTCGAACAAGGCTGTCATGTACTCTGCCTAAATGCCCCCAGAATCAGACCAGCTAGAATGCGTCATGTCAGGTGGAGGAAAGTCAATGAAAAGATGGAATTGACGGAAAAACCATGCACACATGCAGTACTTGACAGCTCTGCGGGATGGCATGGCCTCAAATGACCGAACTGTCGATCGAAACTCGTCGGTCGCGGTGATTAGAGATACATAGACCTTTGGCGTAAGCCAGGCCGGCCCCACTTTTCAGCCAAAATGGGACGCCGTTATAAACTCACACTGAGTGGAAAACGGGACGCTCAATACGGACCCTACTGTACACGCTACACCGCAGCTGAAGTTTGTTTCCTGATGTTGTCTGGTGGCATCTCGGTCGCTTCCTGCCGTCCAGTCTCTGCTCGTCGTCGGCTGCTACAGGTCATGTCACCTTCTCGGCGTCGTGGCGTGGAGGTGTGTCCATTTCTATACGTTATGGGACCACAGAGTATGATTCAAAATGGGCAGATCTGGTGCGGTAAGTTGCTGCCGCGTCCGATGGTGACCACACGATTCTGAGGAACACGCATGTGGACGCAAGTGCAGAGTAGGGCCAACAACGCCGCAAAGTTGAGCACTTAGCCGTTACCGTACGTTTTCATTACGGACTTACGGTAGCCACACCATCTTCTTGGCCTGTCCGTTTATCCAATTACAGTTACACTGGGGTCCGAGTTAAGCGTCCTGCTTTTTTGTGTCTAGCCTTTGCTTGCAACGGATCCACAATGGGCGAAATGTGGCTGAAGCACCACATGGCTGTGCTGCGGAGTATCTCGCAGAATGCACTAACTCGCAACGGGGGTCGAAGCTGTCTTTTTCTGTTAGAGAGTTTATCGCTTGTACTTGATATTGCTTATGTCATGAGAGCCATGAGCCACATCGGCTGGAACTGGCCGAGGGTTCCAAAATTTTATACACTGAAATTGACACACAGTTAGGGTTAGGGTTAGGGTTAGGGTTAGGGTTAGGGTTAGGGTTAGGGTTAGGGTTAGGGTTAGGGTTAGGGTTAGGGTTAGGGTTAGGGTTAGGGTTAGGGTT